>NW_022196915.1:84888916-84921738 GCF_008632895.1 Mastomys coucha | reverse complement strand
TCACAGCTAACCATTGGACTGACTACAGGGACCCCAATGGAGGAGTTAGGGGATGGACTGAAGAAGCTGAAGGGGCCTTATCTGGCATCAATGGAAAGGGAGGCCCTTGGTCCTGTGAAGGCTTGATGCCCCAGTATAGAGGAATTCTAGGGCAGTGAGGCAGAAGTGAGTGGGTGGGTAGGGGAGCACCCTCATGGAACTAGGAGGGGGGGATGGGATAGGGGTTTGCAGAGGGGAAACTGGGAGAGGGGATAACATTTAAAATGTAACTAAAACAAAAAACCCAAATCCCTATTTAAATTGTTTCTAATTATTTAATCAATAAACAATGTTACAGTAAACATCAAAAAAATAAGGCTTCCTGGATGTAGCAATCTTCGTTGGCAGTTATGCGTTTTCATACTTGGAATATACTATCCCTTGCTTTCCTGACTGTAATGGTCACCAATGAGAGATCTGACGTCACTGGGGCATTTCTGCCTTTTGAGAAAAGTTGGTATTTGTCCCTTATAACTTTTAATACTACTTATTTGCTTTATACTTTTTGCATATTGAGTATAACATGTTTTTGAGAGGTTTTCTACTTATGTCTATTCAAGGTTAAAACCTCTGTATTTTTAACTTAGTTTATTGATTTTCTTTTGTTTTATATTGAGCATCATGTTGTTGAACAGTTCTTCCTTGGTAATGTCTATTTGGAGTTTTAAATACACCTTCTGGTTGAAAGTGTACTTCTTTGGGAGAATTACTACTGTGTAATGGTGCCATTGCCTAAATTCTCTGTGCCTTTAGTGTTTATCTCTTCTTCTATTGCATAAATGCTTGGGTTTTTAGAATATTATTCCTGACAATCCATAAACACAGGAAGTTTCTCCCTGTTTCAGTGTCTTCTTTATTTTTTTCTTCAAGTGTCTTAAAGCGTGTGGCCTCCTTATGAAGATAGCTACATTACTGAAAAAAAGTCTACAGATTCAAAACACTCATCAATCCCAACAGGCATCCTTTACCAAACTAAAAGAGAATATTGCTACTACATATACGGAAATGTAAAATAACTCAAATAGCCAAGACAGCACTTAGAAGAAAGACAACCCTAGAAGAATCATAAGACCTCACCTTGGGTTATATTATAGAACCATAGTAACTTGGTAGCATGGTTAGTGGCAGAAAAACAGACATATAGACCCATGAAATTAAATAAAGGGCTAGAAATGAATATACATAGCTACTGCCAGCTGATTTCTGGAAAATATGTTGTTAAAAACATATATTGCAGATCCTTATTAAATAGTGTTAAAAGCTAGATTTCCACTAAGATCTGAAACTTTGGAGTTTCTAAGGAAACCCCTTCAAGAGTTAGGCCCAGACAAAAGTTCTCTGAAAAGGGTGTTCCAATAGCAACAGAAATAAATCTTGAAATCAACTAGAAGGATTATATGAAATTAAAAGACTCAATATAGTGGCTTACAAGATAAATCAGTGGGCAAAGGGACTTGCTATGTAGGTTGGTGACTTAACACCAGTCCCTGGAGCCCACATGCTGAAAGGGAAAAGCTTACTCCCACAGTCTGTCCTCTAACGTCTACAGGCAATGTTCTGTTCAGTGAAAGAAACAATCACCAGAATGAAGAAACAATCTTTAGAATGGAAAAAGAAAATCTTTGCCAAGTGCATACTAGACAAGCGATTGATACCTAGACTATATAAAAGAACTGAAAAAATTTAAACTTCAACAAAACAAATTATCCAATCAATAAATGGACCAATGAACTGAATATCCAGTTCATATCCAAATGCATCATATGGCTTGTCTTTAAAATGTACCAAGAAGCTATAGTGATCAAACGATGTGATTTTCTAATTAAAATGGACACATTGATCACTAGAAGAGAATAAAGATCATACAAAGACATCTGTACATTTACAGTCAATAAGTTTTCAACAAGAGCCACAAAATATGTGTTAGAGAAAAAGAATCTTTTTAATAAATGATGGTAGGAAAATGAGATATGCATATGAAGAAAAAGGAAACTAGAATTCTCTAGTCACAAAAAGAAAAACAACTTAAAATGGATTAAAAACTTATGTATAATAATACCTGATATTATAAAACTACCAGAGGAAAATGTAGAATAATTAATTGCCCACTTGTATAGATGAGGGGTTTTGTGTTTGATTGGCTGGTTTAGTTTTTTGTTTGTTTTGTTTTGTTTTTTGTTTTTTGTGGGTTTTTTTTTGTGGTGGTAGTATATGCTCATGACAGTTTCAAAACCATAGACAACTAAATAAAATAAATAAATAAACAAATAAATAAATAAACAGGAATCTAGACATGTGATTTAGTGGTAAAGTGCTTGCTTAACATGTATATCTGTGTTTTACATATAGTTAAAAATACACACACTTACAGTTTAAACATTAGTTTCCACTGGGCGGTGGTGGTGCATGCCTTTAATTTCAGCACTTGGGAGGCAGATTTCTGAGTTCAGAGACAGCCTAGTGTACAAAGTGAGTTCCAGGACAACCAGGGCTATACAGAGAAACCCTGTCTTGAAAAAAAAAAACAAGAAAAACAAACAAACAAACAAAAAACATTAGTTTCCTTCTTAAGTATTATGAAGTTGCTTGGTTAAATTTTAGTAAGTTTAAGCTACACGATTCTTTTAAAAACAATATATGTCTAGGTATTTTGCAAAAATTTAAACAAACTTTAAATATAAAAAAAAGTGAGTGGTAGAAGTCAGTGTGTTCCCATATCATGAACTTCTTTCAGTTTACTTATGTCCACAGTGGGGAAGCAACATGACCCTTCTTCCTCTCACATCTTTGGATCCTGGAGCTTTATGACAGATTTTCTGCAAAGTCTTAGAGCAGCAATATTGAGTGAATATCCCTCAAGTGTCAGGCAGACTCAATCTAAAGGTGACTTCAATGCCCAGCGCTACTTCTCACCCAAAACTTGACCAAGAGCAAGTCCTTAAAAGTTGCTAAGTTTCTGTGTCCTCCTCTATATAACAGGGATTGTGGACATCTCTCACACAGTGACTGGAAGGACTGAGTCACATAGACATGTGATTCTTTGTAGAATGGTTATGAGGAACATTCAACAAGTCATAGATGCTATTGTTGTTGTTTTTGTCGTGAGAATCATGAAGCAGTTGGGGGCCTCATACATAGTCACATAAAAAATACCACACAAGTAGGTCATACCAGATTAGCAGTGTTTTCCATCATTAAATGAACTATATTCTGGAGTCATTAGCTAAACTAGCTAGACATACCTAGACCATGGTGGGCTCAACATGAGATTTTCATATTATTATGTATCGAGACACTTTTACTTGGAGGCTACATTCCTCTTTATATAGCCTATAGAGACAGGGTGATAAATTGACAGGGAGGTGATTTGGTACCCGCGGTTTCTAACTCAACATCCTTTTGTTGTGGCTATCACCTGAATCTCCATGGCTCAGCATTAACTGGAAAAGTTCTATGAATACAGTATTACAGGCAATGAAATGTATCATCAAATCCAACATCATTAACAGAGATGCATTTCATATGTATATATAATCCCCAAATAGGTCTTTGACAAGAACAAAGAATATGTGGGAAAAAAGCAACAATAAGCCATCAAGGCCTTTATAACTCAAGAATTCCTTCCTACACACACACACACACACACACACACACACACCTCTGTACAAGATACACTGTGCCCAAGACTTTGGGATGAGTGGTGGGATGAGGCAACTGCAAGTAGAGACCTCATCTTAAATACTGATGGAGACTCAGCCTGTACTTACAATGCTATAAGAAACGTGAGGTCTCGGAATGGACAATCAAAATGTAAAGATGAACATAAAATACATGAAAGGATTCAGAGATTCTCAAACTGTCCCTCTCCCAGTAAATGGTATTAAAGAAATAATACTCTAAACTATAATTTAAGCATTCATTCTCACACACCATTCCTTGAATTTCCATCAATCTATTCTCCAGCATTTTAACCATGGACTTTATCAAATACTCTACACCAGTCAGAGGAAACCAGTAGGCTCTTTGGTTTCATTGTGTGAAGAAATGCCTACCCATAGCCACAGTGTGTGATCATTCATATATTAATTTCAGATCTCTTCTAAGGTGTTTTTAGCATCTCTACATAGCTCAAAATGAGTCCCAGTCCCTAACAAGCTTGGTGAGAGTGAGAGGCCTAGTGCTATAGACTACTCAGTGGAGACACTACTGTTCCAAGCAATTATCTTTGCCATACCAGAAGCCTACCCCATACAGGGCTGTAGACTACAGGTCTAAAGAAAGGGTAAATACATGTATGCAGTTGAAGAGCCTATAGGGAGTGCATACTTCTGCCTAGAAGAGGTGCCTTGAGCACAGAGGATGAGTCTAAGTTGAATAGGAAGAAGATAATTTTATAAGACAAAATCCTGACCCTTCACATAGTACCTATCAATGTTTTTCCTTTTCTCTAGTCTTGAGGAATTTTTCTATAATCTCTTCTATATACTACCCTCTGACTAACACTGTAATGTGGAAATTTCCAGTTTTCCTCCTGTGGTAGCTATTCTTGGCTGACAACTTGACAAACCTAAGAAGGAGGAGCCTCAATTGAAGAATTACATCAACCATATAAGTTTGTGGGCACATCTGAGGTGCATTTTTCATGACTCCTAAGTGATGGTAAGGCTCAGCCCACCATGGGTAGTACTATCCCTTGGCATCTGGGACTGGACTATACAAGAAAGACAACTGCACATAAGCTTGAGAATAAATTAAAAGGCAGTGCTTCTTTATGGTTTCTGCTTCAAACTTCTGCTTCTGCCCTGAGTTCCTGCCTTGGCTTCTCTTGGAGACAGACTTTTTTTTTTTTAATCTTTTTTTTTTTTTTTTTTTTTTTTCGGTTTTTCGAGACAGGGTTTCTCTGTGTAGCCCCAGCTGTCCTGGAACTCACTCTGTAGACCAGGCTGCCCTCAAACTCAGAAATCCTTCTGCCTCTGCCTCCCAAGTGCTGGGATTAAAGGCGTGCGCCACCACTGCCCGGCGGAGACAGACTTTAACGTGTGACATGAAATCAACCCTTTCTCCCCAAGTTGCTTTTGATCAGGGTGCTTGTCACAGCAAATGGAAACCAAACTAGAACACATTTCTAAACTTCTAGGCCTAAATTAAGATGTTTCCTGTTGTCGTGTTCATGATTACTATACACTAGGCTCTGGGTTCGCTGGGATTAGGAGCCGTATACTGCATATCCCCTGGGATTAGGAGATGTATACTGCATATTCGCTGGGATTAGGAGACGTATACTGCATATACGCTGGGATTAGGAGCCGTATACTGCATATACGCTGGGATTAGGAGATGTATACTGCATATAGCTGAGGTCATGCACACTAAACTGTGGGATTCTGCAGCTTTGGTGTGTTAAATTCATTTTTGGCTTAACATATTTTTGATTTAACACGAGTTGATTAAGATGTAGCATCACCTTAAGTCAGAGATGTTCTACATGATGCCCAACAGATTTTTAATTTCAGTTAAGATATTGACCAGGTATTTATATTTTATGATATGAAGTTCCATTTTCATTGAATATTTATTGATAAAATGGGAAAAATGACATTTCAAAAGCATGATTGATAGTATTAAACATTCCCTAATATAAACTACCTTTGATCTCACATATATTGACACATGGGCATCTGTCTAAGAATGTAAGCAAACTCAACATTCACCAATAACATATTTTTGAAGACAATTACTCAAAATTATACATTCAATCCCACTTTTAATACTTCTAAGGGAATTTTTCTCCAATGTGATTTGCATAAAAAGTAAAAAAGTTCCTCTCCACTCTCTTTGGCTAAAAAGTCCATTCTCTCAGGACATATAGTGTAACACTAGGCTCCATCCATTCTCTCAGGACATGTAGTGTAATGCTTGGCTCCATCCATTCTCTCAGGACATATAGTGTAATGCTAGGCTCCATCCATTCTCTCGGGACATATAGTGTAATGCTAGGCTCCATCCATTCTCTCAGGACATATAGTGTAACGCTAGGCTCCATCCATTCTCTCAGGACATGTAGTGTAATGCTAGGCTCCATCCATTCTCTCAGGACATATAGTGTAATGCTAGGCTCCATCCATTCTCTCAGGACATACAGTGTAACGCTAGGCTCCAGGTGACTTTTCTCAGCAAAACATTAAACAGAGGAGAGAAAAAGAAACCATTTCTTAACTCTATCTTGCTTTGGAGAACATGCTGAAAGCACTCTACCTTCCCACTGATAGTAAATCTCATGCACCAGAAAGGATAGAAGGAGACGGGATGCCCTTGTCTGCCTTAACGCTTGCCTCTGCCAGCAGTACAAGAGTAGATGATACTCTTTGCCTTAGGTTTGTACCTAATTATGATGACTGCTTCTAATTGTTTTAGAATCATCTACCCCTCGTTTGTGTTTTAAGCAGAAGGAAAAGGAGGTGTGATTCGCATGAAAAAAAAAATCATCAGCCTCTGACTTTCTGATTTACCCAGTATTCTGACCTCACAAACGCAACTGCTATGCTTGTTTCCCAGAATGCATTGCAATCTTGACCAAGACTAGATGATCATAAACTGTGTACTGGCTAGTTTTGTGTGTCAACTTGACACAGGCTGGAGTTATCACAGAGAAGGGAGCTTCAGTTGGGGAAGTACCTCCAAGAGATCCAGCTGGGGGGCATTTTCTCAATTAGTGATCAAGGGGGTAGGGCCCCTTGTGGGTGGTGCCATCCCTGGGCTGGAAGTCTTGGGTTCTATAAGAGAGCAAGCTGAGCAAACCAGGGGAAACAAGCCAGTAAGTAACATCCCTCCATGGCCTCTGCATCAGCTCCTGCTTCCTGACCTGCTTGAATTTCAGTCCTGACTTCCTTTGGTGATGAACAGCAGTGTGGAAGTAAGCTCAATAAACCCTTTCCTCCCCAACTTGCTTCTTGGTCATGATGTTTGTGCAGGAATAGAAACCCTGACTAAGACAAACTGTATAAAAATTTCAGAATGTTGGGATCTATAGTTCACTGTAAGAAGTACGACTAGTAAGCAGACTGAGCTCCCAAGCTAGCACTCCTCCAAAAAGTTCTTTCCGTGGTAGACCCTTAGAACTGTGCTCAGAAACAGAAGTACCACATTATGTTAAGATAATGGGTCTAGAAATAAATGAGCATAGTTTAATTATAGTTTTTAAAAATGTTGTATTAATTTGTAGAAATACCCACTAGGAATATTATTATTTAAAGTAAAAAAAAAAAGTCATGGAAAATCTAGGCTCCTTGCCCACTGTTGATGGGGAGATGAAATGTGTAGTAGCTACTGAGCAAAAAACTCTAGCTTTCCTCCAAGGCTGAAACTCTGACGTGCTGAGAGCCATCCTTTCCACCTCCAGATACTCTGCCCTATAGCAGTCCAAGTGGGACCCAAATGCTGTAACAGGGTGCTAGGGCTTAGGATTCCTCCAGGAAATTCCAACCTGGAATGAAGAGCAGCCATCTACAGGATCCTGGCTGGCACCAGAAAGACTCATCTTTCAAGAGGAGAAGACCTACATATTGTCTGGCTCCCGACCATCTTTTCTGCAAATAATGATGCTGTTGTGATGAAAGACAGAGATTAAGAATGTGCAATCCCTCCCTCCCCAGAGCAGTCTAAAACCATTTGTTCCTTTCCCCATTTCTCTATATATGATCTCTCCACTGTCTCTGTCTTATCTGCCTCTTTCCCATTTTTCCCTCTCTCTTCATGTGACCTCTGGAAGCTTCTATGGTAAACAGGTGTGGAGATTGGCAAGATTGGACCTGAAAGCCACTTCTACTCTCAGGCAAACTCTCTGTTGCACTGATTCTAAAGGAATCAAAGCAAAAATAAACAGAATAACACCCGTAAGATATACAGACAAGATGATACAGGACAAACCACATGTAATTGGATAATCACCACCATAACCGTGGATAGCAAGCAAGCAGTTGCAAATCGCAAAACACTTGTTTGCTATGGTCTCCTTCTTTTTTTTTCCCTCCCTTTCTTTCATTTTTTTTTTCTTTTCATGGAAACACAAAGTTTGTTTTTCTTCCACATAAAAACACTGGTTTGTAGGTTTGAATTAACTTTTTTTTTTTAATTCTTTGTGTAAGAAGGTCAGAATGACTATCCAGCCAACTATGAAACAGTAATAGTTTCCGGCCTGGGAAATTTGATTAATTAAACAAAAGAAAGAGAAACAAGACCACCTTGTATCACTAAAGACAAAACAAAGAAAACAGAGCGTGCTTCCAACTTTGAAGACATGAGGATCTTTGATCCCCTTGGCATGGACCTCGGAGGAAACATTATGGGATGTTTGTTTTCCCCATACTTTGAAAGTGATTTCTTATACCCAAGTAAAAAAGAAGCAAAACAACCCCCAACAGAAGTTGTCCCCAGAAAGGTAGGCGGCACATGGGATTATCTTACAGCAGCCTGGGTGCTGGTTCCCTAATTCAGCCTCTGATAATTAAGGTTACATAACAACAGCACTAACAAGGAGCCAAGCCAAAGAAACAATATTGTGCTCGGATCCATGGCGATGTCACAGTTGCCACACATATTGAACAAGCTTTAAAACATTAGGTCAGATTTACCTCATCAGGTAAGACACAGGAATCATAGCTGCAGGTCATGAAAGTCTACAAGTTAATGAATTTATTTTAACTCACTTCTCATTTCTTCAAGTGATAAATTCAGTACTGACCTCTAAATTTCATTTTGTTTTCAAGGCATGTACATGTTTCATTGTGATCTATTTGCAGTAATAGATCATGTCACTTATTCTAGTCTCTGACAGAACAGCTTGATTTCTCTTTGTGAACACATCATCTGCCTTAGAGTAGACTCCGAAACGAAATGTTTCTTGCTTAATTTCAACAAGACATCTAAAGTCAATTCACTCATATCTTCTCCACAAAAATATTTTAAAAGGTGCCTCCGTGGATGAAAAAGTGTGTGTATGTACCCTCAGAGACAGCAAGCTCACCTAGGTGGCTAAAATTACAATTTGGTTGATCTATCTAAAAGCAAAAAAAACTTTTAGGGATGTCAGCTTTTAATAAAAAAAAAAAAAGTTTAATGAAACTTATGCCCCCCTAAATGGAGGGGACAGCAGACTCTGTGGGTAAGAGAGCCTGCTGTCCAAGCAAGGAGATTGAGTTCAGATCCCCAACATACACATGAGAAAGCTGAAGTAGCTGTGTATGCTGGTTACCCCAAAGCTATAGGGGTACACTGTGGAAAATCACTGGGACTATCTAGCCACCAACCAGCCTGTCTGAAAAATGGGGAGTTGTAGGCTCAGTGAGAGACTGTATGCCAAGGAAATGACATAAAATGTGATAGAGGATACCCAACATGCTTCTCTGGCATACACACACATACTTGCCTAAAAGTTGAATGAGAATCAAATTGCTATCATAGCAGAAACTATTTTCTTCTTTGAAAGAAAACAGAGAGCTTCCTAGTGGTAGAAGGGATGCTTAAGGCACAAAGAACATCTACTAGGTAGATAGTGTTGCTCAACTAGATAGTTAGTAATAACTGGAGGCTTTTTTTTCTTGTCATCATAAAAGTAGGGGTGTGTCTTCTGATATCAGGTGGGTATCAGACATCAGAGGTACTAGCCAGCATCCTACAATGTAAAAGATGTCCCTAACAGCAAGAAAGATTTTCCAGCCAAACATGCCAATAATGCTGAGGCTGAGAATTTGTGTGTTGGAACCCTGTAGGACAAAGGTCAGTATACTTTTCCTTAAAATCCAGGTGATAATAGTTTGAGTTTTGCTATTATTATACAGTCTCTGTCACAATTGTCCAATTCAGCCTGTGAAGCACAAAGCCAGCCTGAGGAACACCAAGAGGCTGTCTCTGAACTCTAGTACAATCCCATTTGCAAAGGTCGGTGGCTGGACCTAGCTGAACTTCCTGGCTTGGTTTATTTCT
Source organism: Mastomys coucha (assembly GCF_008632895.1). Taxonomy (NCBI): domain Eukaryota; kingdom Metazoa; phylum Chordata; class Mammalia; order Rodentia; family Muridae; genus Mastomys; species Mastomys coucha. Next base: position 84,911,718 of record NW_022196915.1, on the reverse strand, counting down.
CCAGAGAGAGTCATTCTCATCTTAGAGATTCCTTAAATTCTTATTTCTAGAACTGGAAATTATTTTAATTATCATCATGTGACACACTGATTGAAGTCTAACTTTATGAGTCACATCTAGAGTGAGAAAAAAATCACAAGTTCTAGCATGAACATTATGTTGACAGAATGAAACTTGCAGCGTTTTAAACTTATTTTTAAAAGAAAATGCTTCTCTGATGTTGTGCAAAATAGATTTAAAGATTTAACAACATGGTCTCCTCTCCTGCAAGAAGTAAGGTAAATGACTATATGAGAATAGATGTGCACATTGATTCTCTAAGCCAGAGACTCTCAGGTTTTTTATTCTGTTTTTTCTCCATGGTTCCATGAAGTGTCAACAAAATATCTCAGAGCTATTACATAAGCTTGCTTAAATATATGCAAAATGATGTGGCTGCATACATAAGTACGTTTTTATGATGCCCTTAAGTTCATAAGAATGCAAAATCCACTGCTAAACTACTCAAGGTCATGAGTTTCAGGATGAGCTGTGGGCCTGCATAATTGAACTTACTGCATGTGAGCACAGTCAACTCTGTCGTAGATGGAATGACTTGTCACCAAGTACAGCACCATTTCTGATCGACCACGTGAAATTCATTCTGCAGTTCAGGATGTGTTTGGTAAAGGCACGGTTGGGAACCTACAGTTTTATATTGTCTTCCTAATGTTTACTCCTTTTAACTGTCCCAAAAAGCCATCTAAGATGTCTTATGCAGCTAGGTCTATGTAGTTACAGGATGCAAAGTTTTAAAGTAAGAAAGCCTATAATCCCAATACTCAGGAAGCTGATGAGGGAGAGCAATTGTGAGTTCTGGGACAGCTTGAACTATATAAGGAGATTGAATCTTAGTCTCCTTGAAGAGAAAAAGAACAATGGAGGTACGAAGAAGACACAGAGGGCATAAAGTACCTCCATTAACAGGACAATTGTACATCAAAGTCCTCTACATTCTGTGTCAGTTGTGCCAGTTTATTTCCAGCATCTCTATTTGCTGGACAGAAATAGGTGATTTCTACATGACATTTTCCTTATTCTTAGGATTTATCGGCAGTCTAGCAATCAGTCCACAAACATTTACTAAATCTCCATTGTGAGCAAGGCATTTTATTAGGTGGTACCGTGAGTCACAAGGAAGAGTTTCGCCCACTGAATCATTAACCTCACTTCCTGTATTAAGTGTGCCCTTCGAGAGGCTCTTCTGTCATCTGGCCACAGTAATGGGCTTATGAAATCAGACTTCAATTATAGCTTAACTAAAGAAAGTCCAGAGTAGCCTCCTCAGAATGGGAAAACAAGGAACAAGGGAAAGAATGACAGGCAGCGATAATAGGGAAGACAACAGCCACTCCAGTGAGAAGAGAACTTACAGTCACTGACAGGCCTTACAAGACACTGGCCTTAGACGTGAATGAGGGAAATAGATCCACATAGAAAGAAGAGTTTTCCAAAGCTTCAATGCAGGTCACTGAAGTCTCTGCATGTGGACAAAGAGAGGACATTCTTTCCCTGGGGGAGAGAGGATGAAGATATCAGATGAACAGAAGGGCTGTAGGATTTCTAAGATTCACCACTGTCAAGACAAAAAAAACAGTAATTCTCAGGATAGAGAACCCATTCTTCACATATGGAGCTCTCTCGAAAGATGGGACATTGAGTTTAAAGACGGAATTGACTTGGTTAGAAGCCCCACACCCATACCCCATTAAGCCAGAATCCAAATACTCTACTTTTCTTCTGCTTCCACTGCACAAGGTTAAATTGCTGAGTCATCGTGATGTTGAGAGAGGAAAGAAGCATTCTTGAAATTATGGAACATAGCTGCTTCTTCCTGAATCAAACAAGAAACAGAATCGCTCCAAGCAGTGAGTGCTTAGTCTCTATTTTTGCAGTTGTTACCATGCAGTCACAAACAAAATTCAATGATGAAAGAATTAAGTTAATCTATCCATGCAATATCATTACTCACTTCCTAGGTTCTGGAGCTCCCTAAAGCAAAGAGAGAATATAATTTCAAAATATTACATTGCTAGTTGGTTTTATAGCTATCAAGTTCATACAGGCACATAAATCAGAAGGTATTCAGAGAAAAGAAGCAGATGTTTGCATTCTCCAAACAAGTAAAATCATCTTCTCTCTTATATGCCACAAATCCTCAGCCGTTTCATAAATGTGAAAGCTGTAAAATAAATTGAGATCCAACTTCTAGGTAGTTTGTATTCCCCTGCCTCCGCTCCTGCCCCCATGCTCTCCAAGTTTTCAGAGCTATCAGAGTAGGACCTGAAGACATTCTGCTATTAATTTCCATAGCAATATAATTTGTAGCAAGGAGTCCAATGCCACGTGGAAGCAGAAGCAGGCATAAACTGATCCTTGTTTTATTAATTTTTTTGTTTTGTCTTATTTGAGATAAGGTATTTCACTGTAACCCTGCCTGGACTCAACTGTAATTCTCCTCCCTCTCTCTTCCAGGTACTGGGATTACATGTGTCTGAAAATGTCTTTGGAACTTTTAGAATAATCTTTTTCTTGATATTTTATTCAAAGGTATTCATCTGAACAATATTGGAACCATGGTGAAGATAATAGAAGAAGAAGAAGGAGAAGAAGAAGAAGAAGAAGAAGAAGAAGGAGGAGGAGGAGGAGGAGGAGGAGGAGGAGGAGGAGGAGAAGGAGAAGAAGGAGGAGGAGGAGAAGAAGAAGAAGAAGAAGAAGAAGAAGAAGAAGAAGAAGAAGAAGAAGAAGAAGAAGAAGAAGAAGAAGAAGAAGAAAGAAAGAAAGAAAGAAAGAAAGAAAGAAAGAAAGAAAGAAAGAAAGAAAGAAAGAAAGAAAGAAAGCAGGAAGGACTCTGAAGGAGCTGAAGTGATTAGCAACCCCACAGAAAGAACAACAATATGAACCAACCAGAGTCCCCAGAGCTCCAAGAGACTACACTACCAACCAAAGAGTTCACATTGAGGAACCCATGGCTCTGGCTCCAGCTGCATATGTATCAGAGGATTAACTTATTTGGCATCAATGGGAGGGGAGCCCCTTGGTCCTGTGGAAGCTCGATGACCCAACATAGGGAAATGCTAGGGTGCGGAGGTAGGGGGGACTGTTGGGGGGAGCACCCTCATGGAAGCAGGGGGCATGGGGCAGGAGATAGGAGTTTAACTGGGAAGGGAGGATGGCATTTAAAATGCAAATAAAATGACCAATAAAATAAAAAGAAGAGGAGGAAGAGAAGAAGGAGGAGGAGGAGGAGGAGGAGGAGGAGGAGAAGAAGGAGGAGAAGAAGAAGAAGAAGAAGAAGAAGAAGAAGGAGGAGGAGGAGGAGGAGGAGGAGGAGGAGGAGGAGGAGGAGGACGACGACGACGACGACGACGACGACGACGACGACGACGCGAGGAAGATGAGGAGGATGAGGACGAGGAAGAGGAAGAAGAGGAAATGATATGAATATATTCAAAAGTCAGCCCAATAAAGAGATTCTGACTTGAGACTGTTTTTTCAACAGACAGTATTCTTTTGGCTTTTGTGCTTTGACTCCTTGTCAACTTGCACACAGTCCAAGGCACAATAAGATACTTGAATGAAAGTGTCAAACTGAGTTTGTCCAAAAGATACCAAAGGAATAAACATGGTGCTGTTGCTAACAGGTTTTCTCACAGTGCTTCTTTCAGCTCATAAACTAACTGGCTCTATTTATACCCTGTGGGAGTGCAAAAGCAACAGACTCAGAGTCTGTCATTTTCACACAGACCACAGTTCCCAGTATCCTTTGTATATAGCAGAGGTTCCATGATTACTAGTAGTAAATGTGGACTTTAAAAAAAATCATGGAATATGCAAGTATGTTGATGGCATTCTCATTCTGTATTAATTTTGAATGGATGGAAATTATCACTTTTATATGGAATCCAAGAAGAAGCCATCTTACATTAAAACACTGTAGTATATGTAGTCAAAAATGTCCAGCACCACAAAACTAATTTTGTAAACCATCTTGGTTTTAATAAAGTATTAGGGTTACATTTCAGTTAAATCTCAATGCATATTGATAGAATAAAGACATTTTGTTTTGAGGATTTTTTTGACCATTTTAATTATATTGGGTTTTGTTCTAATAGCTGTTGTAGATGTTATTGGTTGTGTTCCTTATATACTCAAACTCAGTTCACAATGCTTCCACAATAAGCACTTGAGTCACTGAGTTAAATCACTGGCCCCAAGTCTGATGTTTTTTTCCTATTGTCTGTTTCTTTTCTGGGTTCCCAGCATATAACAAAGCATTGTGATGTCTTCTCTCTGGCAAAGATAGGGTTCAATGTAGTTCTGTGTCCTTGGTGACCTTTTCTGCATTCTGTTCTCAGTCCTGTTGTATAAACTCTCTAATATGCCTCAGATAGTGTCATCTTCCACATAGACACCCTATCTTCACCCAAGGATGCATAAATGGATACCAGTGGACCCTGGACCTTCTCCTGGAAATCTCCCTCTGCTGATATTTCATTTTGTAGTTGATAGTCAGTTTTAATATCACTGAATAATGCAGAAATGTGTATGTCAATGATGTGTGTGTGTCAACATTTTTTGTCCTCTTTGATGTTCAAAGGAGCCTTATTCATAATAGCCAGAAGCTGAAAACAACCCAGATGTCCCTCAACTGAAGAATGGATACAGAAAATGTGGTTCACTTACACAATGGAATACTATTTAGCTATTAAAAACAAGGACATCATGAATTTTGCAGGCAAATGGATGGAATTAGAAAATTTCATCCTGAGTGAGGTAACCCAGACCCAAAAGGACATGCATGGTATGTACTCACTGACAAGTAGATGTTAGCCAAAAAGTTATCAACTTTTAAGATAAAGTTTTGATACATGGCCTTGAACTTAAGACTTTCCTGTGCTGGCCTGTCCAGGGTTAGAACTATGGGTAAGTACCACTACGCTCAGTTCTTGATTTCCTGAATACAGAGTTCACTTTATGCAGATATCAAGTCAATTCAGATGATGGTTTTTCAACGTTAATGTTTTGCAAAATATGTTTTTCATATCTTACCAAAATTATTACAAAATACTTTGCTAATATGCCTAAGGGTTTTCATAAAGAAGAATAAACTAGCTGTCCTCTTTATATACCTCATGATGATTATTACTTTGTACATCTCTGTGTGTCTGGGTCACCTGGGAACTTATTGAAATGCCAGTTCTAACTCAGTAGATCTGGAACAGAGATTGAAATCCTGCGTTTGTGACAAACTCCTACATGAACTCAATACTGTTGGTCTACAGAAAATGATTACACCAGGATGCATCTAGAACAGACTGCAGCCAACTATTTGCAGATCTGGAATCGTCTGGGTAAATAAAAATACAATGGAAGTCACAGGTATCCTTCTAAACTTGTGAGCAGTTGCATTAAAAAATGGTGATAAAGAAACAAGTGATCGCCGGGTGGTGGTGGCACACACCTTTAATCCCAGCACTTGGGAGGCAGAGGCAGGCAGATTTCTGAGTTTGAGGCCAGCCTGGTCTACAGAGTGAGTTCCAGGACAGCCAAGGCTACACAAAGAAACCCTGTCTTGAAAAAAAGAAGGAGAAGAAGAAGAAGAAGAAGAAGAAGAAGAAGAAGAAGAAGAAGAAGAAGAAGAAGAAGAAGAAGAAGAAGAAGAAGAAGAAACAAGGGGAGGATCAGGTGAAGGGAAAGGGTCTGGGAGAGTGAATGGAAACTGGCAAGTGGAAGGCTCCAGGGAGTCTATGAGAGCAACTCTAGCTGAGACTCCTAGCAGTGGGGGATATGGAGCCTGAAGTGTCCTTTTCCCATAGCCAGACAGGGCTCCTAGTGCAGGGACACCCACAAAATCTTCCACCCTAAATTTATACTGCCTACAAGAAGTACAGGGACAATGATGGAGCAGAGAATGAGGGAATGGCCTGCCAATGACTAGCCCAATATGAGACCCATTCCATGGGCAAGAACACTATTAATAATATTCTTTTATGCTTGGAGACAGGAGCCTACCATAACCATCCTCTGAGAGGCTCCCCCCAGAAGGTAGCTGAAACAGATACAGAGAACCAAAGCCAAACATTAGACAGGACACTGAAAGTCTTGTGGAAGAGTTGGAAGAAAGGTTAAGGGACACAGAGTGGATAGGGACTCCACAAGAAGACCAACAGAGTCAACTAACCCAGACCCTAAGGGGCTCCCAGAGACTAAGCTATCAACCAAAGATCGTATATGGGCTGGACCTAGTCCCCTCCCCAACATATGTAGCAGATGTGCAGCTTGATCTTCATGCAGGTCCCCCAACAACTGGAACGGGGACTATTCTTGAATCTGTTGCCTGCTCATGGATCCTGTTCCCCTAACTGGACTGCCTTGTCTGTCCTGCAGTGACTTGATATACCAGGACAGATTGGTACCCAGGGGAGTCTCCTCCTTCTCAGAGGAGAAGGGGGTGAAGGGGCTACTGGAAGGAGGAAGGCTGTGCTCTATTGGGATATAAAGTTAATTAATTAATTAATTAATGGAAAAGAGAAATAAAGGAACTATTTCAATGATGGGTGTTACTGAGTCTAATATATACATCATGGTATTTTTTATACAAAATAAATAGAATGTTATTAGACATTTTACCATGCCTCATATTCATGTGCAAAACTCAATATATGTGGACTCGACCTAGGCCTCCCACACATATGTGCAGCTTGTTCTTCATGCAGGTCCCCCAATGACTGGAGTGGGGGCTGACCCTGATCTGTGCCTGCCTATAGATCCTGTTTCTCTAACTGGGCCACCTTGTCTAGCCTCAGTGGGAGATGTGACTAGTCCTACAGTGACTTGATGTGGCAGAGAGGGGTGATACCCAGGATGTGCCTCCCCTTTGCCAGAGGAGAAGGAAAAGGGTATTGGGGGAAGATATGTGTGAGGGAGAATTAAAAGAAGAGGGAGCTAATATTGGGATACAAAGTGAATAAATTAATTTATGAAAAATCAATATATAAATGGGAATAAAAGAGAACAATGTATAATAACATTAATGAAGAGGCTGTGCTGAAAGCTATTAATTTGTATCATGATCTAAAATAAATAGCTAGGCATGGCGGCCCATGTACTTGGGAGACAGAGGCAGGCATATCTCTGTGGAAAAAAAAAAAAAAGCAATTTCTAGGACATCTTGGGCTATGTAGAGACCCTGTCTCAAACAAACAAATAAATAAAAATTATCAGTGTGTGTTTATCCTGATGGGCATGGTTTTATTAGCCATGCTTTTTTTAATTGTTTCCATCTATTATTGGATATACAGATCTAGAAAAAAGAGCTTTTCAGACATGATATCATTTGGATCCACTCTTGCTGATCTTTTTAGCCTCTGGCCCTGCTACCCATCCACACATACTCCAGATTTCAGTCACATTTAACTAGTTCTGTTCCTGAACTATTCTACTTGGAATGGCCTTACCTCATCAGCACCCCTGTGTAAAAACCTTCCCTATTCTTTCCCTAAACTGATCTAACTCCATTAGAATACCATCACTAAGACAACACTAGATACATAGCACTAAGTAACCATGGAGACTAGGAGAGGAGATCTCATTCTAGAGATCTAACATTATACCTGAAACATTATACCTGAAAGTTCTAGAACAATAAGAATCACACAAGACGGAGTAAATGGCAAACTAATAATAATAATAATAAACTCAGAGCTGGAATCCATAAAATTGAAACAAACAAATAAAATACACAAAGAATCAATGAAAGAAAGAGTTGGTTCTTCAAGAAAACCCATAATATTGACAAAGTCTTACTCAAATTAACTAAAAGGAGGAGTGCAAATATCCAAATTATCAAAATTAGATAAGAAAGGGGGAAGTAATATCCAAAATCTATAATGAACTCAGTAATTAGATACTAAGAAAACAGATACCCCAGTGAAAAAGTAGAATACAGATCTAAACAGAATTCTCACAAGAAGGATCTCAAGTGGCTGAGAAATGCTTGAAATGTTCAGCATCCTTAGTCATCAGGGAAATGCAAATCAAAACTTCTTTGAAATTCCATCTTACACTTGTCAGAATGGCTATGCTCAATAACACAAGTGACAGCTCATGCTGACAAGGATGTGGAATGAGGAGAACACTCATTCATTGTTGGTAGGAGTGCAAAGTTATATACCCAACAGGGAAACCAGTGTGGTGGTTCTTCAAGAAGAGCTACTTCAAGATCCAGCTACATCATTCTTAGACATAGACCCAAAGGACACTTCTTCCTACCACAAAGAAAGTTTTTCAGCCTTGTTCACTGCTGCTCTAGTCTAAACCTGGAAACAACCTAGCTGTCCCTCAACAGATGATTAGATAAAAAAACAATGTGGTACATTTACACAGTGCATTATATTAGTAGTAATATATTAGCAGTGTATTATTCTGCTGTTAAAGAAAAAAAATAAAACCATAAAAATTAATATGTAAATCATTGGAACAGGAAAGATTAATTCTAAGTGGAGTAACCCAGACCTAGAAACACATAGTTGTATTCATGTATATCAGTTGTTAAGTCAATGATAACCAGGCTACAATTCATAGAACCGCAGAGTTTGGGCATAGAATAAGAGACTATGTAGGGGGTGGGGGTGGGGTGACAGATCTCCCTAGGAAAGGGAGTACATAGATAGAAATGAATTGTGGGAATGGAACAGCAGGATAGAGCACAAAGGAAGGAAGAGGCAGGCAAGGAAGGGAATACAGGGAGACATAGCTAAAATTAAGGGCCATTTATTTGATTGGTAGTATACAAACCTAATACAGTAGAAGCTCTCTAAAATATATACATATGTGAAGGCAACTTAAACAAAATCATCAGATAATGGAGGAGACAGAGCACCCAGCGTACATTCACACCAAACGAAGCTTCCAATCCTGGAATGTCTAATGAAGTTGGCCAAAGAGGTCCCATGAGAATTCCCAAATTTATCCAGGCTATTGCTCTCCACAAACTGATGGCAAGGCCCCATTAGTGAGGACAACTCAGTGAACATGAAGATGAGCTGGTGCCTACATAGAGCTTTCACTCTTATGTGCTCATGTACATGAAGGTACTCTGCAGATTACCGAAAGGAAAAAACATTAGCCATCAAGTCAGTCATAAACCCTTTGATGTACAGTGATGTCCTGCTGGCAAGATACGCTAGTGCAATAGTTGCCCAGAGCTTGTAGGCATAACCAACCAATATCTGACTAAACTTAATACCCACTCCATGAAATGCTATCCATACCCTACACTGCTTGGGTAGTGCATGGGTACCTCAATAGCCTAAGGACCTTGGATAAAACCAAGTTCAAAAAACAAAAACAAAACATAACAAAACAACAACAACAACAACAACAACAAAAAGGTAGCAATAAATGGCTCTTAATGGCATCCTGCTATATCCATAGATCAGTGCTTTGCTCAGCTATAATCAGAGAAACTTCTCCCTGCAGCAGATGGGAACAAATACAGACACCCACAACCAGACATTCTACAGAGAATGAAAGACCTTAGAACACTCGGCACTCAATGGGAGGTCCTCGTCAAATTCCCCCACCCTGTGAAAGAGGAGGCAGAAAGAGTGTAAGAGCCAGCAGGGATGGAAGACACCTTCCAAATCAACAGGACCACCACACATGTAAACTCAGAGAGACGGAGGCAGCATGCACTGGGCCTGCTGGGATCTGCAGCAGGTGGGGTCCTAGAACTGAAGGGAGAGCTAGACACATATCCCCTATCTCTAACCTAGAAGCTATTCCCAACTGATAACCACTTGCAAATAAATATTTAGTTGTCTCTAAGGGAGTATCACTGGGGAAACGAAGTACTTTGAAGGGGTAGGCTACATGCCCAGAACTAGATGTCTACAGAAAACAAACTTAGTGGCATCTTAGGAGGTTATTTGTCTCATGAGGTTGTGTCAGGGCTCTTTTTTTGATTTGACACACACACACACACACATACACACACACAGCTTTTTACCCTACAGGTAGGTTTCTTGTAGATATATTACGGCTCCCGGTTTAGTGGTTTTTTTATGGGATTCCTGAGTGTTCAAACAAGAGGATATTTTGTGTCTGTATCTGTTTCATGAGCTTTTTCTTGAGCTCTCTTTCTTCTCTTTGTTTTGTTTTATTCACATGTATTAGTTTTTTGTCTTATAATATTTTATTATCCCTAGAAACCTGGTTGTTTTCTAATAGAGACAGAAAGTTTTTCTGGATGGGAGAAGAGTTGAGAAGGGGAAACAGTAATCAGGATATATTATGTAAGACAAAAAGCTATTTTCAATAAAAGAAAAAAAATTTTAAAAGATATCAGATACTCATTGCCAAGAAAATTGGATAATGTTGCATGAATAAAAGCTGGTGTTAATCTTTGTGTTCCTTCTTTTAAAATAAATTGACAAATTAATTTTATTTCATTACTAACAAGCTATTATAGTACTAATGTGTACTCTAGGGTTTTTTTTTCCCTTTTGTTTATGTTCTGAGTAAAATGGATTTTTCCCAAAAGAATTTAAATGTGTTTGTTTATCACCATGATACCATTGCTCATGTCTAGCAATCATGAAAGCTAAGAGACCTTCAAGAGGTTAAACGATTGTTCAATGAACTCAGGTAAAATTGAAGATTTCATGGGGGGCGAGGCATGGAAATATATCATTTTTCACTACCCAGAGTTAAAGTGTAATTACTTTTCAGTTACTTTCACTTGAGATAACTTCTGATTTAATGCGGTGGCAGGACCCAAGTTTGGTAGATTCCAGAGCCTCTCTGAACTTCAACTGAATTCTGCCTCTCTTCAGTAAGAGTGAGAGAAATTTGCAAGCTCCTTAGGCTTGTATCCTCTTTATAAGAATCATAAGATTCCTGTCATGTCATGGGAATGACCAAAGAAGATAAGCTTTGCTTTGCAAAATGTCCTTTGAAGATTTTATTTCTAGGATGTGTGGCAAATTTTAACAAAATCGGATTTTCAGGCAGCCCTTCCTCAAGAATTCCTCAAGACTGGCTAGAATTTTATGAACTCTTCCCAACCCATGTCTAAGGAGATGTGCTGTGACTCAAAAGGGGATGCATAGAGATTTGAAAATCACCTTAATCCTATAAATCCAGCCTATAGCCATAATATCCCCCTTCTCTGTATATTTCCAAGACTCTTTAAGCATATCCATATTCAAGTAGTAAATCCAGATCTCTATATATCTAGAGATGTGGGTCACTCTCAAAGTAATTTTTCATGCCCCACCTACCTGCTTCCAACTAATTCTACTGTGTGGGCTGGCTAAGATCTGCTGGCTCCATTGGCCCCAGGTTCTCCATATGCAAACTAATGCTACCTCTTTGTTCACAAGATAAATGCTTGTCCAATTTAGGAATGTAGTAAGAACTCTATATGCTTTGGTTTAACTCCTTTCTTCCTACTAATTGGTTGGACCCTGGAGCTCTTTTCCTTCCAAATATCATTTTTCTATAGGCTTCCCTGTTTACTGTTTCTCATTGAAACTGACCAATGGTATTTGGTATTTGGAAGTGATACAACCTCCCTCCACATAGAATGCTGTAAATTTCATCCCGGCAGCATGGAGCCTATAACCCGTCTAGCCAGGCCTGGCTCACAAGGGACTTTTCTCCCTTCTTACTAACTAGATGGTCCAGAGAGAACACCCAGAAAGAGCCCTCTTCTCTAATGCAATTTGTAGTAATCCAAGATGCTTTGCCTCTTCACAGAATCCCCTGAGATGCCTTTATGGTATTGGCTTCTGCTAGACACTTGTTCTTACCTGTAAGCCCAGCACTCAGAAACCTCACAATAGTTCACTCCAAGAACAGCCTGAACACATAAAGAGTTCAAAAATGAGAAGCAGAGAAAGAAAGAGAGAGAGAGAGGAGAGAGAGAGAGAGGAAACACAATGTTTGTATACACTGTCAGAAAGGCAGAAACAGCAGAGGGAGAGAAGATATAACGGAGAGAGCAGGGAGTTGGTTTGGGGGTCCTACCTTCACTCCACTAAATCAGAACCTCCAGGTTTGAGGAGTTTGTAAATGTGGTTTTAGCACACTTTTTAGATGAGTACTATACATTCATTAATAACATATAGAAAAGAGATGGCTGCAGAGAGAGATGTCAGATTTCTCCTCCTGTTCATGTCCCACCTACCACAATTCACACAGAAAGCAGGGTCAGCTAAAGCTGCTCTGATGCCTTTGTGTGGGGGAGGGTGGGTCCTGATGTCAACAACTGCATAGCCCCTGCCTTCTTGTCCTCCAAAGCAGCCCTGCTCTCATGGCTGAGGGCTGTGCCTTCGGGCTGAACAGGCTCTTGCATAGCATCCAATCAAATCTCCTCTTTTCTAAGACAATGCACGACCTCCCCCCAATCAACTAGTCTGGTAATAGCATATGCACAGGGGTGAATGGCTACCAACTCCTCCTGCCAGGGATGAAGGTTTTAGCCTTGCTGCCTCCATAAAGATGCTGTGAGAACATCGTCCCCAGTCGGTTATTCCTCCCTATACCGCTCCTGGAAAAAGGAAGTCTTTCCTGTTCTCTAGAGCCCGAGACTATGTCCCATGTCACAGATTAGGACAACAGCAGCTCTTTGAGGAAAGCTTCATATGCAATGCAGATTTCAAATACATAACTTAAAAATCAAAACAAAACAAAAACAAAAAAGAAGCACGTTCCCAGTAGTGAAGACAGCAGATGTGGCAACGATTTACTTTGAAATGCGTGGGGCTATCAGGGGCAAAAGTGGGGTGCAGACAGGCAAATGACTGCCAGAGCCAGGAGGCTGTTAAGTCACAGGCTTGTACAGGTGACCCGAGCTAACTGACTGACAGGTAGCACGGGAAGTCTCCACGGTGCGTCATCACTGCCACACTAGGAAGAATCCAGACTGCTGGGGTCACTCGATGAGCAATCCCCTTTGCAGTCACAGCTTTGGAATTTATAAATGTATGTCCATGGATACATGAAGCATTGCGCTTGCTTGCTTGCTTAGTGTGCCTTCCTACTCTTACTGCTCTCATTTTTTTATTATGAAGCGGTTTTATGTTTCTGAAGCTGGATCCATTAAGTCAATGCCATCATCCTATCTGGGACATTGGTCATTTTTATTGCAGCAGAAAAAATACAAATCAGTATTTCAAGAGCATATGCCACATATTTTCCACGTCCTAAACTTTTCAACTGCTCTTATTTTGTTTGGGGCTGATTCATTCTAAGCAATAGCTCATGGCCCAGAGGGAATCGTGAAGCAGGAGATGAACGGGGTTAGTCCTCCGTAGGTAAGCCCATGGTAGTTTTTGATGTTTGTCATCTTTAGCCTTAATCCGTGTTTCCTCAATATCACTAAAGAATTTTAGAAATAAACTTGTAGTTGAAGTGGATAAAAATGATCCCAAGTCTAAACCATAGGAGAATTTACAAATACACAAATTCCCATTCCTATTCCGCATGGAATAGGCAGCCTATTATTTTCAACTGTTCGTTCCCCTTTAAAAGAAAACATAAGTAAAACATGGCCGGGGGGTGGGGGGGAATAGATTACATCACTAATTTAAGCTGCCCCATCCTTAGGAAGAAGATACAGTTTAGAAACTCATGTGTGCCTGCAGTATGTGTGTAGAAAGTGTCCTTGCTTATCAGTGATACATACAGTATGTGCCTTGTCACTTCCTACTGTCTTTATTTCCATGCTTTTCAGAGCACAGCCATGAAAATGTCTAGATTGTCCTCTCTACTTCCTACATGGCTAGTCTGAAAACTCATGCAATAAACAACCAAGCCAAGGATGATTTGATGCCCCTAAATGAAGGCAAAGAGAGGAGCTTTCGTCTTCAACCTTGACCTCTTCTTAGAGTAGTGCATAAGCTCAGGAAGAGAGGGAATCCCATGTTTACCAAGAGTTTAATGTCATGCATATGGTTAGGGTCATCACCTACAGTTCCTGGTTTTCCTCATGACACCACGGAAGGCCTCCATAATTCAAAGGTAGTAGATTCTTTCCATGCAGTTAAATGGTGGATGTACAGCTAGGTGTGGTGCTGCATGCCTTTGATCCCAGCATTTGGGTGTCAGAGGCTGGTAGATCTCTGTGAGTTCAAGGCCAGCCTGTTCTACAAAGCAAGTTCCAGGACAGCCCAGGCTATACAGATAAACCCTGTCTCAAACAAAACAAAACAAAACAAAACAAAACAACAATTAGTCAGGCAGGGGTGGCGCATGCCTTTAATCCCAGTACTTGGGAGGCAGAGGCAGGTGGATTTCTGAGTTCGAGGCCAGCCTAGTCTACAGAGTGAGTTCCAGGACAGCCAGGGCTACACAGAGAAACCGTGTCTTGAAAAACCAAAAACAAACAAACAAACAAAAACCCAAAAAACAAAAAAATCAAAAACAAAAGCAACCAACCAAGCAAACAGAAATGAACATGCTCTTCTTCTTTGCAAAGAGATCATAGGTTGAATCTATCCATCATCTACAGGCTTTTTGGCCTGTTGCATTTTGGATTAAATTCTGTCTCATTTCATTTTTTAGAAGGAAAAAGAAAATTAGAACCACTGAACTGTAGTTCCCTGAAACTCAATAAGATCCCTTTTGAGACCTCTTAAACAAATGATAATGGCCAGATGGCTATGAAACTATTCTCCTGAACAAGGCAAAAACAAGTCCCACTTAAAAATCATCCCATGAAGTCTTAATGAAAAATTCAAAATTGCATTTCCAATGAGTATAGGTTGGGCTTATGGGAAAAGTTCAGAATGGTACAGATCAGATTTTCCTGATAGTGTGGTCCCTTTCTGTCCTCCAGAGCCTAAGCACATGCAAACACTTCCTGACCCATGTTGCTTGCTTAGACAGCTAAGGACACTAGAAATTCAGACATCTCCCATCCTAATACACTAGAGCCTCCCTGAGCGCTGGGCCAGGAAAGGACACCTCTATATAGCTTCTAGGAAAAAACAAAGGACTTCTTAGACGCAAGCCGTGTTTTCTTCTTGCTTTTAAAATATATCCTTTGACATCCTGGTAATTTCCCAGAATCCTGCAGGTGCCTAGTATAAATGCCATAGGGATTGTAAACTCTGAAATCCAAATGACCTAATTTTGTATCCCCAATAAACAACTCACTAATTAGATGAACCTGAGTCTCTGTGACCTCATTTGTAGATCAGGAATAATACAACCAACCTTGCCACATTGTTTTGAGGATTAGAGATAATTCACATAAAATGCCTGGAAGATACTTAAGCAATAGCCTGTGATCCTCGGTTAGTTGTTTCAGCCTTAAATATCACTGAGACATAAAATCTTAAGCATTTAGGAGGATATTGAAGGCTCACTTCAGCAGTTTTTCCAGTGTAGCAGTACATTCTCCAATGTTCTTGGTGAATACACTTTGAACACTCTCTGCTTTGAAAGGCTGGGCACCACTAGAGGGTCATAAAGCAAAAATAATGACTCATTTTCAGCAGAGAACTACAAAACAATCAAGGACCATTATTCAGAGAGACTCGGATAGCAAGAAGAAAAGTCTGTAGGAGATTTGAGCAATGGAGGATTATTAAGTCACGACGTGGCCACCTAAGTCATTAAGTACACTGAACTTTGGGAGAAAAATGCATTTACTGCCACAAGCAGCAAATTAACAGCACAAGTAAATCTGTGTGCAGCTAGCTGTCCTGGAAGGGTCACTGCTTGCAGTCGGAAGTAATAAACTTGGAAGTTTTCTTTTCATAGTTACTAAAAAAACAAAATCAAAATCTGGAAAGATTTTGTTAATTACCTAAAGATTGTCTTCATTATTTTGTGTGCCTGCATGTGTGTGTGTGTGTGTGTGTGTACTTATGTACAGTGCCAGACAGACCAAAAGAGGGTGCTAAATCCCCTGTAGGTGGAGTTATAGGCAGTGTTAGGCTATCCAATGTGTATGCTGGGAGCCCATCTTGGATCCTTTGCAAGATCAGTAAGTCTCTTGACTTCAGAGCCTTCTCTCCACCTCTCTTATTTGATTTCAAAGAAATTATTTCCTACCATCATCTTCTTGCTCTATGTAACTTAGAAAATGTGCTGTGGGGCACATAAAAACAAAAACAAAAACAAAAACAAAAAACAAAAAAACACAAACTAACCTCAACAGACATTCTCGGTTGGTACAGCTACTCAGCTGGGCCCGAAGAGACCACACCAAGTACTAAGAAAGAGCACTGGCGACATGTGTGCCATAGCCAACACATTTAGCTTCAAGAATGATAAATGTGCTGCCGAAGAAGCCTATCTTAACCGTGGGACTGCACTCACACCATGACATGTAGCAGGAGATCACAGACCATGAGGAGGTTCAAAACTTGGAACCCTAGCTCTGGTCACGGAGCCTGTGCACTGGTCCAGCTTGGTAAGGGTGGTTCTCACTCTTCATCCCAGGAGCTTCTTCTCATAACCAATGTAGAGGATTAGAGTGGTTCACAACTGGTCAAACTGCAGAGAATAAATGACCATAGGATGCACAACCTTAGTTAATCATATGCAATGCAACCCCTACTCTTAGGATCAGTTAGAATCATGGCAGAGTGGGTGGAATGATGGGAAGAGACAGAGGACCAAAACACCTGATGCTAGATAGTATCCCATAGACTTGGCGAGAACAATGCACTCATGACATCCCAACAACATGGTTGCCTAAACAAGACCAATGTATGACACCAGTTGACATGGCAATACGGAAGGGGGAAATTCCACGTGGTCTTATCCGTAGATGAAGAGTTACAGATGGTCCATGGCTGCTGAGAGAAGGAGAATTGGATTCCTCCGAGGATGTATACCCCAACAGGTTATCTAATTTCAAGTGATCAATCCTAGACACACATCCATATGAGCAAGCTAAATGGACTTAATAGGTTGAGAGAGTGTGTGTGTGTGTGTGTGTGTGTGTGTGATTAAGAAGAAGATGTCATAAATTTAAGAGAGGACATGGGAGGAGGAGTTGGGAAGAGGGAGGGGCAGGAGTGACATAGATGACATGCTCATATATGAAATTTAAAAAAAAAACCATGGAGTCATTCATAAACACACAGATCTGTTCCAGTTTCACAGTAAATAGATTTCAATTAAGGAGTATCAACACTTGAAAGGGATGAACATAACCATCTCTGAAGAAAAATGAAACTCGTCAAATCATGGAAAGACTCTCAATTTGTGCCATTTAGAGTTGGTTGACAATTTTGATTCAAGGATTAGAAAGAGTATTAAGGGAATTCAAAGTATAGCTAAACAATTGTCCATAGGATCAACGAGTGTGTGTGTGTGTGTGTGTGTGTGTGTGTGTATGCCATGAGTTTGTGTTCCCCTTGAGGCAAGAAGAGGGCACTGTACTCTTTAGAGCTAGCAGTTGTGATCTGCCTGTTGTAGGTGCTGGCAACTGAATGCTCTTACCATGGAAGAGCAGCAAGTGCTCTAAATCACTGATACATCTCTCCAACCCTAGTTGATTGTTTCCTATTTATGCACAAGAAAAGAAAGTTGAAAATGTGAGCATCATTTCAAGTATACATTCTTTATTCTTATCAAAATACTAACAAAACGCTGGTGCTGTTGTGTCATGGTAGCAGCATTCATGACCCCATGGGTTTGATTTTCAGCACTGCAATAGAGTCAAAACAAACAAAAAAGAATCAGAATAAATTCTAAAAAGAAAAATAAAAGGAAGAAAGAAAAGAAAATGTACTCTCAAAATATTAAAATTTTTTTGTCTGAAAATAAAGACTGGTAGAGCGACTGAGAGCTACTCTATAATAAATATAACCCACTTGTCAAGGCCATTGGGAAAAGCAATGAAAACGATGAAAGTGGTTTTGAAAACTGAAGCAAAGTTTGTACACTAAAGAGGGGCCAAGAGACAATACAGATATATGAATCAGGGTCAGTATAACAGTAAGGACAGTGGAGTTTATAGCTGGCTTCATACTAATGGGAAAAAGATAAGCCATGTCTGCTTAGGATTGATAGACCAACTCCCTAATTCACAGGAAACCATCTTCTCATTCTGTCCTCACATGGCAAAGGGGCAAGATAAATCTGAGGTCTTTATCAGGACGTTGATACCTTTCGTGGAGGCTCAGCACTGCTGCCTAGTTAGCTCCCAAAGGCTCCACGGCCTCCCACCTCGTCAGGGATTAAGTTTCCGAATAGAAACTTAGGGTAGGAGACAAAAACCCAGGATTCTAGCATCTATCCTTTTCTTCTCCAAGACTGTTTTTTTTTTTTTTTTTTTTTTTTTTTGAGACAGGGTTTCTCTTTATATAGCCCTGGCTGTCCTGGAACTCACTCTGTAGACCAGGCTGGCCTCGAACTCAGAAATCCTCCTGTCTCTGCCTCCCAAGTGTTGGGATTAAAGGCATGCGCCACCACCTCCCGGCCCCAAGACTGTTCCTTATCTCCCATGTGACTTGACACTCGAATTCACTGTTGCATTCTTTACTCGTGGCAATAACTTCTGTAGAAGAGTCACTGTATTCAACTCAGTTATAGACTGAGTTTATCAGTGAACACCACACCCATCAGCTGCTCATCAAGAATGAATGGGGTAGGGTGGCACATGTCCGCAATCGTAGAGTGGCTGGTCCTTAGGTGACAGAGACAAGAGCATCACGAGTTCTCTGTGTAACCAGCCTGGGCTATACAGAGGAACTCTGATCTTCGGAGGGTGTGGAGACAGGCAAAACAATCAGTGAACGCTAACCAGAAGTGCAGGACTTATTGCTACAAAGCAAAGCACAGTGTGAATGGCAATTCCCATCCCTTCCCCTCCCACCTCTTAACCCATGCATGGTGTGTCTTGGGAATCCCAGGTGAATCAGAACAAAACATAGAGCTTTCTGCCAACAGACTGTGGGGGCCATATTAGTATTCCAGGCTAGGAGATAAGTTTAATTATTTGGGAAGTTTTCCCTAATATTAGTCTGAATCCATTCTTTGGCCATTCTTTGGGGATTCGGGCATACGGTATATTCTATAAATACAACTGAAGTAACTCTTGGAGCCACCAGTGACACTGAGATTGCCTTGCTTGGCTGCATACTTTATAAGATAAATAAGTACACCAGATGGCTTTAGTCACGGTCCACGCTCTCCACCCTAGCCTGGGCTCCTCTGCTCTGATTGTTATACTGCCTCTGATTCAGGCACCAGTGCTCTGTGTTGGCTTCTGTGGACTTCTCTGTAGTCTCAGCTTCAGACTTTTCAAACTTCAGAGTTTTCAAAGCCCTTTCACACACACACACACACACACACACACACACACACACACCACTTCTCAGTGGACCCTGCAGGAGAGTAATATAAGCTATTATCACTCACTCCTTTCAGACCAGGAAGTGTGGGTTCAGAGGGGTTAAAGAGTTCTCTGAAAGTTACCACATAATTAGAACATGGTGGGTCCAGAATCAATTATCATTTTTACCATAAAACATGGCCTTTCTTTTAAAAATGCAGAATAAATGTATCCCAAACACCTCTCTCTCCAGTGCTTTCTGTCTTCATACACAGTTTTCAGAATATTAAAAGGCATAATAAAGGGTGGAGTAATTGTAAGAGAGAAAGAACATTGTTATGATTGTTGGCTTAATGTCTTCGATGAAGCCAAATCACATACTGTGAATAATTTGTGGCAATGTCCTAGGCAAACACATTATGTGAACTATAAAAATGATGTATTGATATCTTAATTACTCAGGCATGTGTTCTTTGTGGACAGATTCCCAATCCTAGCCAGCTACCTTCCTTTATCTTTGATTGTAAAGTGCAGTTGTCTCCACTTAGAGAAAGGCAGAAACAGGAGAGAAGATCCAGGCATGGATCCCAAAGACAATGAAAAGCCCCCTGGAAACATTGGAAGAATTGGTTTGTCACTGAAAAGCCACCCTGAGTCCTTCAGCTTCCTGGGCCCAGGATCACATCAAATGGTTGTTATCAATACCCGCTGAAGACAAAATTGGTCCCTTTGTGGAGATGACTTAACTTTTCAAATCAAAGCTCATTCAACAACCTGTAAAAATGTCTTTTTAATGAAATATGAGCACTTTGAAAAGCTATGCTCCAAAGCATTGACGTACCAAGGTCAAGTGAGGGGAACCCTTTGAAGATATGTACCCCAAAGATGTGAGTCATTTGTCACTGCTTAGAAAGTCTGGTCCCCACTCAAAAGCCAGACTAGCTTATACTTAGCTTTCTATTCCTCTAGATATTGCAACCCCTGGTTACTTACTTCAAAGGTAGACCACTCCAGCCAATGGTCCCTCTCATCTTGTGTAAAAGATGGATAATGCCATGACTAAACTCTAGATGCCATGCACAGCACCTCCTATTCACATTATCAGTGGACATTCAGACCTCGTGGACTGCAAAGTAATAGGAATTTAGTCTTCAAACAAATGTTTACATGTCACTCCAAGCAAGTTTCATGGGGAAAAGTGAAATATTATAATCTGTTTAATTTAAAAAACATCTAAGTTGGGGTTAGAGAGATAGCTTGGAGATTAAGACCATGCATTACTCTTGAAGAGTAATTCCCAGCACCCACATGATGACTCACAACTCTCTGCAACTCCAGTTCCAGGAGAATCCAATGCCTCTTCTGGCTTCTACAGGCTCCTGTAATGATTGGCACTTATGAACTCATGTGATCATATACACATGGAAGTGAAAATAAATAAATAAAATTCTTAAAATATAAAAAAATGTTTAAAATCTTTATTATATTTTACAAAATTGAAAGCTAGAAAATACTGGCCTTCAGGGGCCTTTACAATGCCATTTTTAGAAATATATTTTTTTTGAGAGCTTTATTTTAAGTGCTCGAGTGTTTGCTTGCATGCATGTCTATACAGCACAAGTGTGCCATGCCCACAGAAGCCAGAAGAGGGTATTGGAACCCTTAGGACTATAGCTATAAATGGTTGTGAGCCACCAGGCACTTGGGTGTTGGGAGTTGAACCTGTACCCTCTGGAAAAGGAGCAGTGCTCTTAGCCATTTTGATGAAAAAGATGATGCATCATAAAAACATACTGGGTAAAATACAAACAAAATATGCATTTTTATTTAGAAAAATCTGCAAGCTATCCTGGAAAGCCAATCATGTAAACATCTCTCTTTTTTAATATTTATTTATTTATTTTATGTATATGAGTACACTGTAGCTGTACGGATGGTTGTGAGCCTTCATGTGGTTGTTGGGAATTGTATTTAGGACCTCTGCTCCCTCTGGTCAACCCCACTTACCCCTGTCAACTCCGTTCGCTCAGTTCCTGCTCGCTCCAGCCCAAAGATTTATTATTATACATAAATACACTTAGCTGATTTTCAGGTGCATCAGAAGAGGGAGTCAGGCCTCATTATGGGTGGTTATGAGCCACCATGTGGTTGCTGGGATTTGAACTCAGGACCTTTGGAAGAGCAGTCAGTGCTCTTACCCACTGAGCCATCTCACCAGCCCAAACTTCTCTTTCTTAATGGTCCATAATTCACTGCTAAGTCATACCTTTTCCATTTCCGTGACATATATGTAGAAAGGGAAAAGAGACAGAGAGACAGATATCAGACTTTGTCCACGTAGTCAGTTTAGGTCTAGTACCAAGATGTGGGGGTAAGTTCTTAAAGCAGTCACACTTTGAGTATACACTGTAAGTAAGCAGCAATACATCCAAATTTCTAACCATGTAAGGAACCGATTTCAACGTGCCAGACCGGCAAGATGGTGCAGTGAGGAATGGTGACAAAGGCTCACAATCAGAGTTTAATCCTTGGCTCCCACACGGTGGAAAGAAAAAACAAACTTCTGAAAGATGTCCTTCGACATGTACGTATAAGTGTGCCCACACATACACATGCATGCATAAAACAGATCAAAACATAATTGAAAATAAACATCTCTGTAATCAAAATTACATTTAAAGGCTGCATATAAACATGGTATCACTTATTGTGGTTTTTTTGGGGGGGGTAGGAAGGTTTGCTTGTGTGTGTGTATGTGTGTGTGTGTGTGTGTGTGTGTGTGTGTGTGTGTGTGTGTGTATGCATGTATATGTGTAGCTTTTGTATGTGGAGGGTGGTGATCTCCCATTCTCATACATATAAAAGCTAGAGATCTCTGTTCTGTGTCTTTGGGATATGCTCGCCTCTCACTGAACCTGCAGCTCCCAGGCTAGGCTGGCTAGCTGGCCATTCGCCTCTGGGATCCTTGCTCCTGCGCTGGGTTGGGTTACAGACATGCACCACCACACCCATTTTTTTATATGAATGCTGGGGATCCAAATGAAGGTCTTTGTATTGAGCAGTAAGCAACTTACCCACAGTTTCTCTCTAGCTCCCGAATTACTCTTTGAAAAAGCATTTATTAACATGTGATTAATTAAACAACATGTAAAACAGACTAATATCTGAACAGAGTTTTTGACTCTCCTGATTAAAATCCTTAAACTTAATGGGGAGGAAAAATTCATGTCTGAAACCTTGCATCTGTGTTCCCTGAATGAACAACGCATTTATTATGAGCCCAAATCAGGAGGGTTCACCTCTCAGGGACAAACACACGCAAACCTCCACATGGAATCTTCACTGAGATGTGCAGACAATTTGCCTGGCCCCTGGAAATGTTATGGCCTGCCTTGGCATTGTTAATTTCAGGGTTGCTTTAGTTCAACATGAGTGTTTTTTAGTTTTTTTTTTTTTTTTT
>NW_022196915.1:84887150-84888704 GCF_008632895.1 Mastomys coucha | reverse complement strand
TGAGCTTTAGGGTGGGGTGGACATAGAGTCGTTTTACAGCAATAAAGGATTATCTTGTGGAAATCTCTTCCATCCTTCCTTATTTTTTACTGCTCCCCTACACTGACTCAAATTTACAAGTACTCCTTCAGGCCTCTCTCAAATCTGTTCTGGGAAAAATTAGCTTCAACCACAGACATTGTAATGCATGTGTTATGCACAGGTCTGCTGACAGCCATTTTTTTTTGTATCTTCTCAGCATCTGCAGCATCACGTTCCTACCATGGGAAGGAAAAATTTTTAAATGTGAAAATTTTCTCACGGCTTTATAATATAAACCGAGAAAAGAGCTATAACATCCGTTTCTAAACAGGAGTAGGACATGCTAGAGTTGTGATTATATATTTTAGTATTCACCTCTTGAGGAGGAAGATGTAAAGATAAAGTGGGCCATTGGCAATTTTAATAAATCATTCTCTACAGTCATTATGGAGAAAATGGAAAAGACAGATATGGTGATGGTAATAGTCCAGCCTTGTAATGGCTTCACCCAGGAGTTGGAGGAAAGCTCATCTGCTGTTCCGGGTCAGCCTCAACTTCAAAATGAACTCAAGGCTATACTGGGCTCCATGAAACCCTGTCATACTGGGGAAAGAGATACCTGCCTTCCTAAGTTCAGAAAAGCCTACATTAAACCACTCAAGATAGAATGCATCCTCTTCTAGAAACACTTCTGAGCATCTAAAATACACAGACAGCAAGCTAGATGCCATTACGTAATACTCGCCAAATCTAGTTGAACTTCCAGCGGCACAATCAAGAGCATTAACTCTGGACACCAGAGGAGAGACCTGCTCTCCTGAGGCATGATGGGCTAGGTTATGCTGCTGTGACCAACAGCCCCACCATCTGCAAGTTTTAAAGTCTATTCCCTACCTTCTATTTGATACCCACCATAAGTTGCCTGGAGAATCTATTTAGAGTTAGCAATACTCCCAAATCCAAGGTCGTGGAAAAGACAGTCAGAAATATTGGCAAAAGTTGTTAGCTCTGGAAACCCTCGGATTAGAAACTGGGATCGACACCCAAGCGCCAACCTAAGGACCAAGAGTCAGCTTGCTTAATAGCAGAAGGGAGCAAGCTTTCTGTGGATGTCACGTACGACGCTAATTACTTCATCGGATTGTTCACCATATATAATCTCATTACTGTAAAGGTAATATTCTAAAATACTGCCAAAGGAATTGACAACCAAAACAAACTTTTATGCTCTGACCCTGGGCGCACGCAATGTTCCAGTCATGAGGGACCTTTTAGACACACAAAGAGTTTTGTTCTTTATCTTAAAAGTAAGGGCAAGGGTACTGATATCATTTAAACTAGTCTGTGACATTATCAGATTTTGACTTTTAAAGCATCATTTTGCTTGCTATGAAGGAGTGAGTTTAGATTGCACAGTGCCCTTTAAACTGAGAGACCAGTTAAAAGGGCTGAGAAGATCCAGAGGCAATGACAAAGTCCAATCAGACTGGGCGAAGTCCATATCTTTGAGAAAGAGTTAAGTCAAACTAAAAA
>NW_022196915.1:84870630-84887078 GCF_008632895.1 Mastomys coucha | reverse complement strand
AAAAAAAAAAAAAAAAAACCAAAAAGCTTAGTTATTCAACACGGAGGATAAGGAAGGAATCTAGAATATTTCTAGTGTTCTGTTTTGCCTGACAAAGCACAAAGATAATAAATAAATTGTTGATTAAAGCAGGGACAGGGAGGGGGAGATGGCTCCGTTAACAAAGAACTTACTCCTCCAGGATGAACACCTGGGATGGAGATCCAGAACGTAAATTTAAAAGTCAGTGAGGGAACAGGGGATTGTTTCAGTTTGGGTTTTTTTTTTTTAACTTAATTTAATTTTATTTTATTTTCTTATTTTATTTTATTTTTCTTTCTTCTTTTGGAGGGGAACCTGGAAAAGGAGATATTGTAAATACAGAAAACATCTAATAAAAAAAAAGTCAGTGCTGGGGCAACAGTGGGGAGACAGAGGTAAGGGGGTCCCTAGAGCCTGCTAGTCATCCAGTCTAGTTAGAGTAGTGATTTTGAGGATGAGCCAAAGACTTGTCTCAAAAAACAATAATAATAAAACAAGCATAGAAACCAAGGTGAGTGCTTCTGAGAAATCACTGGGGTTGTCCTCAGTCACATGCTTACACATGTGTACACAGGTAACACTAAAACATAAAGAGAGAGACCAAGGACTTGGTTGTAGCCATATTGAGTTAGAAGTATCTGGTAGAGATGAATATTTAGAAACCAAACAACCTTGGGAAACATCTTTGTTCCATCAAGTTCAAATGAGACTTACCAGATCCTGCAGGCCAGTCATTCATCTCCCTGATTTAGAAATGGACATATCACCCATAATGGTCCAACCAGTGCACCCCCTGGGAATCTTTCCCCACCTCAACTTTTAAGGAAGATGCTTGGACTTTGCACTTCAATGTCACTGAACAGGTTGGTCAAAAGCTAGATAACCATGGTAGTACTTATACATGTCACAACAAAAGACAAGAAAATAAAAAAACAGTGTACAAGAT
Source organism: Mastomys coucha (assembly GCF_008632895.1). Classification (NCBI taxonomy): domain Eukaryota; kingdom Metazoa; phylum Chordata; class Mammalia; order Rodentia; family Muridae; genus Mastomys; species Mastomys coucha. The sequence goes on along the minus strand of NW_022196915.1, from coordinate 84,886,111 downwards.
GTCTTCTCACTTATAGAAAGCAAAAGACCCTAGTTCTGCATAAGCTGGGCTTAATCAACCTTCTGTCACTTGCATTTAAGAAAAGCTAATCTATAGTGGGTATAGGACATGCCCAAAGAGTGACCTAGAAGCCCTTGAAGTAACTGACACTTTAGGGGCCATTTGAGCAACTATAAGATACAGGACAGAAAATTTCTATTGGAGGATATTGATCTGGATCCCTAAGTTTTCTCCTGATGCTAGGAGTTTGTAAATGGACTTAGCATGCCTTGAGAAAATTTTTCTCCCCCTTCTCATGGTGAGAATACTGTATCATCTTTACTTCTTCACATGATTAATGCTTAGCTTAGGAGCTATTTAATATCTCTATGAGTATAGAATGAAGAAAGAGAAAAGAAAGAAGTGTGTGTTGGTCACTGACCTGACACCAGTCCTAAAGAGTAGAACAAGAAACTTCAAGTTCTTTCCATTAGCTCCAATTAACTTCAGATTATCAATTCTACACTGATGAGTATAAAGTGGGACTTCTGAATGGATGCATGAAATTAAAAGATTTAAAAGAGTACTCTTGAGAACCAATGTGAGGGGCTGGAGCTGGAGAGATGGCTAAGTGGTTAAGAGCACTGACTGCTCTTCCAGACGTCCTGAGTTCAATTCCCAGCAACCACATGGTGGCTCACAACCATCTGTAATGGGGTTCAATGCACTCTTCTGGTGTGTGTCTGAAGACAGCTATGTGCATATTCATATAAGTACAAATAAATACATCTTTAAAAAAAAACAATTAAAAAAAAGAAAAAACCAATGTGAGCTATGGGTAAAGGCATTTGCCACCCAAGCCTTATAGCATGAGTTTGAGCCTTAGGATCTACAAGGTCAGTAGAAGCAGAGAACTGACTCATGAGAGCTTTTCTCTGACCTTCAAAAGCACACTGTGCCTCATGTTTCTATACAAACACACACACACACACACACACACACACACACACACACACACACACTAAATATAACATAATATAATCTTACAATTTTTAAAAGATCAAATGTGCCAGCAGCCGTGATTCAAACAGCAAGCCAGTAGGCTAGGTGGCAAAGTGAACAGGTGTGCATATGAAATTTATCCCACACCGTAAGCTCTACTTTGCCAGCCTCATGATATGTGGATGAGATGTTTCTTACCCCGGGTCATACACCCTTCGGAGGAGGGTTGAACCTCTTAGTCACATTGAAGTGTCTTTTCTCTCTCTTCCCAGCTAAAGCTAGTCCAGAGCTTTGCTCCCCAGTAACACTAAATAAGTTTCAATCAAAAGCACGAAAATGTAAAACCCAGAATCTTCTAGAATATTCAGAATCAGATGTGCTTATCAGAAAATCACACAGATGTTCCGGTAACAAGCAGAATCCAAATTAGTCATTCATGCTTTCTGCTGATCGTATCAGAATCATGGGCTCTGTGTATCATCAGCATCACCTCTCCTGGCGAGGGGGGCGGGGGGGAGCGCCATTGCCTCGCACTACCCCCAAGCAATATTTAGACATAGAAAAGCATAACAGGAAATAGAATCATTTAGTTTCAAAGGATTCCCGTGAACCCTTCCCCAGGTGAATCCTAATACTGGCAATTCCCAGGAAATAGGCCTTTGCTGCTGCGGCAGCAGTGGCTGATGTGTCGCCTGAGTCAAAACTGTGGGTGACCATTTCATGTATTCACCAGTCCACGGAAACAAAACGTGAGCACCAAGCTCCTCTGACTCAGCATGGTGTGTGCTGGGTCACCCACCTCCCACAGAGGGACACGCGAGCTGATTCAGAACGCTCACACTCACCAAGGGAAATAGAACCTAGTCAGCAGATATAGTCACCGTCCCTTTAATAAATCCATGTGTTTGAATCACAGCCCTATGACGCCCTGATGAGAATGTTAGGAAAAGACACAAGCAAATATGAATGCAAATCAGCCCCAGCGTGGGAACACTAGGGCGAGCGAGCGAGCGAGCGAGCTAACGGGAGCACCTCTGATCCCACAAGCTACTCTTCTGAAGGGTCAGCTCAGTCTGCAAGCAGAGGCAGCGTTCTCCTGAGGTTCCCCTAGGTGGTTTTGTGGAGTAGTTAAGATGGGGAGACGGGGAAAGAAAAAGAGCAGCAGAAGTGGGATCATACAGTAATCGGCAGAAGAAGATAAGGGACGAGGAAAATAACGCCAATAACGGAGGACACAGGGCACCCCTTGCGGTCACCAAAATGAAGGTGCTTTTGTGACGCTTCTTGTATTCTTACCATGTTTGCGTCTCATATACAGACATTCTTTTTATGTCCGTTTTAAATATTTTTACTTTACAAAATTTGATGCCACGCTGAGGATGTAGCTCAATAATAAAATACTGAGGTAGTGTGTTCATGAGGCCCCCCCCCCACTTACACAAACACACTTACACACAAAAAAGTATGGGATGGGCTAGCATAGAATAGAATAGAATAGAATAGAATAGAATAGAATAGAATAGAATAGAATAGAATGAAAAAACAGGAAGGACAGTAAAGCTTAATCCAGGTATGGCAAGGGCATGCTGTAATCCAGCCCTTGGAAGGCATAAGCAGGATGCTCATCCTCAGTATGAAGCTAGCCTGCTTCTACAGGGTGAGCTTTAGACTAATCGGGACTCATAGTAAGAATCTGGTTTCAAGTGAATGAAAGGAAGAGAGAAAGAGTCAAGGGGGAATAAGGGAGAGAAATAATTCACCCAAAGATGGTTTCCTTTTTTTAAAATTTTATTTATTATTATAAACAAGTACACTGTAGCTGTCTTCAGACACACCAGAAGAGGGTGTCAGATCTCACTACAGATGGTTGTGAGCTACCATGTGGTTGCTGGGATTCGAACTCAGGACCTCTAGAAGAACAGTCAGTGCTCTTAACCACTGAGCCATCTCACCAGCCCCCAAAGATGGTTTTCAACTGCTCTCCAGAAGGGTAGGGAACACTCAGAGCATTGGCGCTGCCTAACGTTGGGGATAAGAATGTGGGCCCTGGAACTAGACACTCCCAGTAGCTGTCCCCCACACTCTCCCCCTTACTGGACCCAGGAATTCTGGCACACTGTTTAAGCCTGAAAATGTACAATTTTCTCATTAGTTCTTGGAAGTAATAATACCACTCTTAGGAGATTTCACTAAAGGTCAGATGAGATAACGTCTATAAAAAGATTAGCAAGAACTGGCATTTGGTAACCAATCAATAAATGATAGCTAGGATGGCTGTGGAGACAGTGGGTGTGTTTACTGACTTAAAGCAAGCATGATAAGTGAATACTGTACTGTCTGCTTAACAACGGTTGTCTCTGCCTCTCGTTCCTGCTGCCTTTCCCATCAAAGTCAAGCTCAGGGTCCGGAGCGCCATTTAGCTGCTGTAATTGCTTTCTTGATTATAATTAGTTACAGTACCGTTGACTTCACATTTGCATTGCTAATGGATCCTTCATAGTGGACTGACTTTTAGCTTGGTTTTGAAGACTCAAAAAAAGCCTTACAAGCTTCCACAGTAAGTCCCAACTATTCAGGAACTAGAAACTACTCCGAAGACCACACACACACACACACACACAGGAAAGCACCTATGGGTGTCCTTTTTCAGGAACCTGCTTGTTGTCGCAGCACTGGCATTAATTTATAACTGTTGCCTTAGGCCAGAAAGCAGCTTAATGTGATGAGAAGCCAGTGAATAACTAGCATTTAGAGAGCATCGGTATGCTCCAATTGCCTTCCTAAAACCGGTGGAGACCCTGGAGCAACACGGCACTGAGCTCTTGCTATCACTCCCAGGTGAGCCATGAGATAAGAACTATTTTATGCCCATTTTATGGACGAGAAAACTGAGACACACACAGAGGAAGAAAGAGAGAGAGAGAGAGAGAGAGAGAGAGGAAGAGAGAGAGAGGGAGGGAGAGAGTTGATTTGCTTGCTTCAGGTTACACAGTCAACAATGGATCAGTATTCAATCCAGGTTTTGCTACGGTCCCTGGGTTGTGCTATCATCAGTGTGACCATTGGAAAAAGCTGTTCTACTTAACATTTAAACAGAATTTGGAGCCACTGAACAGCATTGTTAAAAACTGACAGTTATTGTGAATCATTAGGCCAAAATGTGCTAAAAATCATTCCCTCTGCCCACTTGGATCTGATGCTTGGGGGCCCGCAAATCACCTGAGACCTGACAGATTGAGAAAGACAGAGCTTGTTCAAATGCATGTGTGAGTCACTCAGCAATAAGAAGCTCACAGAACACCAAGGCTGGGCATAAGTCGGCATGAGAAAGGGGCGGGCTTTAGGGTGCCTGTGAAACAGTGTGGATGGTTCAAAATGCTTTTGAATGCTGTAGATGCAATGGACAGCCTGTTTCCATGGCAGCTGAATCTGAAGAATCTTTGGAGAAAGATTGACGACAGGTGTGGTTTCATGATGCTCCAATGAGTCAGATAAAATTTAACTCTACATCATCTGTAGGTCAAATGTTATCACTTTAAGCCAACCTTTACCCCAGTCCTGGCAGTGTGGCTAGGTCGACACTACAGTCACCTCTGAGGGGAAGAGTGCAGACAGCTCATATTCTACATCAACTTGGAGCTGATTGTGGGATGAGAGCACTCCAAATGCTGAGGCAGGAGGATCACAGGTCTGAGTCACAGTGGGCTACATTGTGAGTTCTGGTCTCAAAAAGTTAAGCCAGTAATGCAAAACTCAGATTAGCTTTAAGCAATGTGAATTAGGAATGAGCTCCTAGTAACTGTGTTTGACAGTCATTTTCTGATCAAGCATAGTAACTACAGTAATATCATTATAGCTAGTTCTTGGCCCTTATGAACTGTCAAATAATTATTTGTTCAATGAATAAGTGGGTCACTGTAAATATTAAGTTCTTTCTGTTAATATAATGAAAAGGTAGGTTTCGATATATATATATGCCTTCACATACATAAAATACTATTTTTTTAAGCTAATGAATGAGTGACTGTGGCAGGAATTGCACTAGAATTACTGAAGTTAAAGTAGGGAAAATCCATGCCATTTTACGTGGGACAGATACCGTAGTAGCCAGCCACTCATTCTCAAACTCACCTGCACTAAATCTCACTGCTAGGTTTCTGTATCCCAGATGCACGGAGCCAGAGACTTACTCTAAGTCTGGCTTCAAACCCTTATGCAGCTCAGAAGTCCATCTTGGCCTCTGGTAAACTGGAACCAAATGGTGTAATGTAAAGGCCTATGCCCCAGAGGATTCGGTAGATCCCAGTCTACGTATAAAGACCTAGGGACGAAGAGCATCGCCTCAGGGCCAGCCCAAGTCTCTTGCTCCTGCAGTCAGGCTGGAGGAAAGCATTCCCAGCTCTGCTCTGCTTTCTGGATCCTGTCAGGTCCTGTCAGGTCCTTGGGCACCCATGATGACCACCCGCACTGGATCAAGCACCAGTTCTCTGAGCCACTTGAAACTAATATCCAAAGAAACATCCTGTGTGAAGCCAGAGCACCTGTGGGGTAGTATAAACGTCAGTGCCTTGGGTCCTTATCTTACCCAAGGCCAGCTAGCTCTGTGACTGTCTCTGGAAAACTCCAGCTTAGATAGCACTCCAATAGGATTCAGTTCTACACAGGCAGTTGATTGGTGATTGACGAGTATGCTTGCCGGAGCATAAATTGCAAATTGAATGTGAAAAGAATTGAGAATTCTTTTTCACGTTGGTGCTGTGCTGTGTATTCCCAACATGAACTGTGTCCCTAGTGTACCTTCCAAATGAACAGATTGGCCAACTAGAACCTGAATGTCTCGAGGTTGTATTGGTCATTATTAGCTCAGGGGTTTCCAAAGCTTGGTTAATGGAATCTTAGCAAGTAGGAGGAGCTGCTAAGTATGTCTATTCCAGGGTTCCACTCATGGACGTTGTGACTCAGTAGAGCACCCAGGAATCCACTTTGTTCTCGTTGGATGGCAAGGGCTCTTTGGCAGACGGTCACTGAACTAGCTTTGATAAATCTTCAAACGGCATTCACAGGGAAAGGGAGAGGTTGGAGGTGCCAAAGTCAATGTCCACCAGCTCTTGGGCTGTGCCAAGGGCTGGCCCTGGTGGGGAGGCATAATTCGTGTGGGTAAAGTGATTTTAGATCTTTGGGTGGAAAATCATATGAACGTGCCAAAGATCAATATTGTGTTTCGTCTGAGATTCTCCGTTCACTTTCCCCTGCCACACCTTTCAAACTGTGACAGTGGGAACAATAACAAGCCTGCGCTATTTGGTTTCATCAGCCCTGGTTCTTACGTATCTCCTTAAAATTGTGAGTGCCTTGCTGCACAAAGTGGGGCTTACAAGCTGTGTGATGGAGCAAGCGCAACAGCAGATGTCCATTCTTTGATCCCCCACCCACCCACCCATAACTGTCCTGTCTTCCCTTTCTTTGCCTCAAAAACAAGCTTTATGTAGGAAATTTCCGCTAAGCGCCTAAGTGCCTCACTCAGGTCTTTACCTCTCCACATTAAATCCCTTGAGAAGCAGGTAGGAACCGGGAAGCACTTTCATTGCTAATCTCAGCGTGGGGCGGGGCACTCTGGTCTCGGCATCTATTTATGAAAAATAACCAATGTGGAAAAACTGGCTGTGGACTCATACCAAGGAGCTCAACCTGCTGGTGCTCACTGCTGGCTGTTGGGTCTTAAGATCCATGGATTCTCTGAGTCTCCTTCGCTGTAAAATGGTGATCAGAGAACACTGCTGGCCGGCCCCACGTCAACCTTGATAAGCATGTGTGATTTAGTCTTGTTTTCAACGTGGAATACAGCAGAATACAACAGAATAGGACCAGACAGTTAGTTCTTATCTTCTAATAGAGGAAAGTACAGTTGCAAAGCATCCAAAAGCCGAGTCTCTCTGGGTTTAACGAAGTTGCAATTGCAGGTCCGATTCAAAAGAACTGACCCACCTGTGCATCCCATGGAACATTCCTCTGCAGGGAGCACGGCCATCTTGGCTTCCTTTGCAAACAGTTGATTCCTTATCAGTAGGAAAGGGTGTGGCGCAAGAGGAGGGGAGTGAGCCTTTTCACAATTTCTTTCCTGCGAGCTCAGCTGAGGAGCACAAAGGAAACTCCTTTTTTAAATAGTGCATTACAGATAAAACTAACAGATAACCAACCAATAAACAGACAAGTGTTTATGGAGTAGGGACCATGGGAAATTACAAAGCATAGGCTTCCAGCTCTTACAATGCATTATCTCCTTGCTGAGCGGAAAATGGGAACATACATGAAACAGACAGGAAAAAAATATTAACAGGTATCCTTTGCTACAAATACCTCTTCACTGAAGAAAATGTCTTCCAAAGAATTTAATAATTCCTGTGGTGAACAGAAGGAACGCTGTAATTAAAACATGAGTTTAGGGCACCATCTGACCTACCTCAGACCCTCTCTGTCACACCGCCTGAAAGCCAGATCAAACCACCCTTTGCTAAGGAGGTTCTAAGATGCTATTTGAGATTCAAGTTCAGAGCTAGCTCAGAAAGCACTTTTTTAAACTCTGATTTTAAACCTCCCAACGGGAAGTCGGCTTTTTAAAAAGAGTCCTTTAAGGTGTGTTTGAAGTACTTTGTAACATCTAAAGAAATATTTTTCAGTTGGAAAGGACAGCAAACAAAGATTGTTAATGACAATTTTGCATTGTGCTTGAAAATTTGCTAAGAAAAAAGCAAATCCTATGGGTTTTGTCTTCCCAGAGATTTTTTTTTTTTTAAATAAACAAAAGGCAAGATCCTCATAATGGAAAATTCGTTCCAAGATACACAGCTTAAGAGAAATATGGCAAGGAATTCTTTTTTTCCAAAATAACTTTCCTTACTTCTTGTTTTAAATGATTATTGTGGTAGGATTTTTTTTTTCTTTTCTCCTGATGGGACAATGGACTCTTATTTCCACAAAATAAATGGTGCAAACAATCAAAAGAATACTTTTCTAATGGAAGAGAGAGAAAAGAAGAGAGGAAGAGAGAGGGAAAGAGAGAGAAAGAACCTATTCTCTAACAAAAACAAAACAAACGAGCAAATAACAATAGTCTCTGGCACCAAGGTTTGTACTCAACTGGGAGAAAATAAAATGAGTTTTCAACAGGATTTTACTGTTGGGCAAATACCTCTCCCACCTGCACCTTTCAAGACATGTACCAACCAATCACAAGGTAAAAATCAGAAAACAAACACTTCTTGGCCCCCTTGCTTCCTTGTGCTGCTGTCACAAATGATGACATCGCACAAGTCTTTCCTCAAGGGGGAACGTGTGTCCCTGTGTACTAGAACTTCTTTTAAAGCTTTGTTTCTAACAGGTGATCAGCACAGTTGACCACAAAATCTAGCTGTGGCTACAGTTATGAAGTAATAGGTACTGGTCTGTTTAGTGAGTACCTACTAGACAGTAGGTGATTATACAATTTCAAAATCAGTCTTCACAATGCCCTACAGAGATAGACACCAAGACCTGACAGACAGAAAATTGAGGACCGGTGCTTGAAGTTGAGCCCGGTCATATGACCATAAAAAATCCAACACTGGAAACATTATTTCTGGCTTGGAAGACACAGCTCAGCAGCGCTTCCTGCCATGCCTCCGATTCCCATCACCTCAGAGTGTTCACGTTTCTCCAAGATCTTCCTGTCATGGAGAAAATGAAAACAATTCTCATGACTTTTTAATGATTTAATATGTTATCTGTCCGAGGACCACGCTGGAGAGAATAATATTTAAACTTGAGTCTCTTGTGATAATGCTTCAGAACATCTGGAATGGAATGATGTATTTCAAGGATGAAGTGAAGCTTGCTCATATCTCTCAAGCTACCCTGGTAGGGCCACTACCCATTATAACTTCACTCTGGGCATAGCTTTGCAGAACCAAGCTCCAAAGAATCATTGACATTAGCCATGACAGAGACCTCACTGACCATCACAGGCTAGCACCTGCTTTACAGATGAAAACATTGAAACCCATCTAAGACTTTACTAACTCCTCTATCAATGGCAGATTTTTACTTCTAAATTATAGCTAAGATGGGAGACAGAATAAAGGCAGGGGAAGAGTCAAGGAAGAAAAGAGGTGTTTGCTGATTTGCAAGTTGACTTTTTTAAAGTTGATACTTTAAAAAAAAAAAAGTCTGTTCTAACTATTTGGTAGCTCACATAGCTGAGGACCAATCTGATGCATCAAGTGAAGTCCATACCACAGACATGGAGTAGAATCACAACCTCCTTACCAGCTGTACTTCTCAGAATAATATACTAAGTACTTCAAGCCCAAGCTTGAACTACTTTCCAACTCTATAGTCAGCCTTCCCATGCTTCCTAGGTACAACTCTTCCAGTAGATTAGGGAGTATTATCCGTTCAGGACAGTATAAAGTTTGGGAAATTCCTTTATGACTCTTCTTTGCATAGCAGTGACATAGCCATCTTGGGCTTTACTGTGATAGCTTTCAAAGTTGGGTGCCTGAGTCTCTAGGAAAGAGTTTTGGGATGGACTGACTACCAGGTTCCATACCTCAGGAGAGAGAAACTACATCACTAAAGGAGCTAATGTAAGTGGAGAGAAGCTGGGGGTGACTACACTGCCTGTGTATCAGTAAAGTCATGGGCATCATCACCCAGACCACACTCTGCTCCTAAGACCATCCTTGAAGACAATGCTGGAATGCTTCAGAAAAAGAAAGTCCAGTAGATATCAAGTTGTACAAAGAGTTCTGCAGCCCAAGAAAGCTATACAAAGTGCCCGAGAGAAGTTTCCACATTGGGAGATCCATGCTTAGCAGGCCACTCAAGATAGCAATCATAATGACAATGCTCAATCTAAAACTGCTGTGTAAAACACAAGCAGCCAAGGCACAGATTTTCATCAAAACAATACTATTTTGCGAAAGAATGAAGCAGATGTAGGGATGAGCATGGATACAAAGCTTAAGAAGCTGGGGAACCTACATTTACAAAGGATTTAGATTTTGTGTATAAAGTATTATTTTTCTATAATGCCACTGGTTGATGGTTCCTAGTGTGCAGAGTTAGGCTAATTGGCCATTAGAACCACTCTTAATCCTCCTTGCTATGCTTCCTCTGTAAATGATGCCAGTACCGACTTCCTTATTGAGGAAGAAAGAGAGAAAAAAGATAAAAACAAAAAACAGAGTGAGCAAGAGCTTTTAAAAATAAAAAGGTACTTTATCTCCCAATTGTCAATGATGGCAATATAAACACCCATGGCTTCTGCTTCAGTGTTCTTAGTAATGGGTCAAGAATGCTTTACACTGGGAATTTTCAGAAAGTACATACAGGATACAGGAAGAGGAGCAAGAAGAAGAAACACAGCTGAACAGATGTGGGCTCCACCAGAAAGCAGAACTAACATCAAGAGAAACCCCAGGCCACCATGCGACTCACCATTCACATCAGAAAACTATTGTCATAAGAAAAGGCAGGTACAGGTGACGAGCGTACCCTTTGTCCGTATGTGTGAAAACACGATTGATGGTCATCTATAAAGTCAGAAAGCCTTGCTTGAACTAAGAAAGGAAGTTAAAGTAGACCTCAAGGATACTTTCCCCCAACACATTGCTGAACAACCAAGAGACCAGATACAGGGACAGGAATGGTGTTTCACAGATTCAGCCCGGTATCAGCATAGCAGCAAAGATGGCAGCCTGCAGACAAACTTGGTGCTGGAGAAAATGCTGAGAGTTCTACATCTTGATCTGAAGGCAACAAGGAAACTATCATCTACTGGCAGTCAAGAGAAGGGTGTCTCTTCCACACTGGACAGAGGTTGAGCACTAGGAGACCTCAAAACCCACCGAAACAATGACATACTTCCTGCACATCTATTCCAATGAGGCCACAGTTCCACATAGCACTACTTCCAACGGGCCAAGCATATTCAAACCACCACAATCCCTCTATCCTAAACACTCCCATAAAATTTGACCCCATCTTAGAGTACAGAGTGTCATGATCATTTGATGTTGCTCATCTCTTAAGTAAAGAGTATCATCCAAAGGCCAAACCATCTGTTGTGTGCCACTGGGAGATTTCAAGTCTTCACAGAGATATATTAAAAATGCCTGACAGCCAATTATCTCTTCCTATATTTTGGAAACTTAACCTATCTTGCTTTCAATTGATAAAAATTCTCATTTTATTTTTAATTATGTGTAAGCATGTGGGTCAGAGTGAGGGTATGTGAGGCCAGAAAAGGCCATTGGATCTCTTGGAATTGGCATGACAGGGAAGCTGTGAGCCACCAGACATGAACACTGAGAAAGGAACTCAGGTTGTCTGTAAGAGCAATGCATGCTCTTGACAACTGAGCCATCATCTATCCAGACTATTCTTTTCAATTTTTCATAAGAGAATCTTATGAATCTTCTCTAGTTGGTTTTCAATTCAACTGAGTTCCCTATGTGTCAAGTTGTAAAATGAATTATTTTTCATATAAATGTAGACCGTGAACTAATCTGGAAGCCGTGTTTCTCTACTTCTGCCAGCCCTGAATAACCACTCAGAAAAAACAAGATTTATTTTAAAGCTGCACCTCAATACCTGGGCAGTTAAATGATTATATTATATTAACCCCCTAGAGTAATCTGGTGACCTCCCAGCCATGATCCCAAATACTTGTTTATTATTATTGATCTGGCTCTTTGGGCTTCAGATGTTTTTTTCTCATGATGTCTTCTCAGGTCCTCTCTTCAAGGCTCATCGCCTCCCCCTGACTGGTGGAAGCTTCTGCCCCATTCTCTCTTCTGCCCAACCATCAAGTGATTATTAGCATTTGTTGAAAAAGCAGAGAATAAGTGGTAAGAATTGTTTACACAAACTTGAAACAGGAGATTCTAAACAAACATTACAGTGTCATGTCCAGATTAAATCGAGATGTGTCAATCAAGAGAAAATATCATTTAAATAACCAAAGGGTTAACTTCACACACAGTATAAAAACATTATGCCTACATCAAGTATGCAGAGAAAAGTGGTTCTTACAACAGGAGAGACACTAGATATCTAGATTATACATTAATGCTTCATTTAGTCATGTGACCATTATTTAGGCACCTACTGTGTTTAGATGGATTTATCTCACATTCTGAACCAATAGTTTAATGAGCATCAAGCTGTCTGGAAGACTTCATTCCTTGGGTAGAAATATCTGAGTCTTTTGCTTGTTATTCTATTCTCGGGTCTTTGGAAAGAATTCTACAAGAGTTTGGGCATGACATCTAAAATAAAAATAAAAACCACCTTACTGATCCAGGGAAATTTTACATCAGCATATCAAATTATATCCAAATAGCTAGTATGAAAATTGCTACCCAGATTTCATAGCATAGTCAAACAATAACAAGAAGAGAGGAAAAGTCCTTCAAAATATGGCTGAGGTAAGATAACCAACAGTGTTTATCTTCCCCTGAGCTATTGTGATGACTAATAAGATAGCGTTCACAAAGACTTTGAAGGAGTAATGTAATGTTCTTTGAAGCATTATCATTTTTTTATTAATGAGTTTTGACTCTGAGAGCTGCCAATTGCACTGCACCCGTGGTAAGCCTGCTGATGCCTTACTGAAGGAAGAGAAAGAAGATACGAAAGAGCAGATAACGCTTGCTCTGGGTGAAAGCCAGTTCCTGCTAGATGCAGAAGCTGTAGGTAAATCAAAAAAAGCAGTGGGCAGGGCCAGATGCTGGTAGGATGGGAGGGAAGCTACCATAGAAAGAAACACACCTCAGATGCACAAAGAAACTATACAAACAGAGAGCCCAGAGTTGCATACACCAACGTTATTTGACTTGCATTGACTCATTCCATCCCGAACCATGAAAACAAATATCAAGCACCTCGACCTTTCGGACCAACTGTGGGAATCTAGTATCTTGGATATCAAAACAGATGCAACAGTTTGTGTTTTCAAGGGTTTGGCTTTGGGGGACAGTGGAGGGGATGGAGAAGCATAGAGATATCGTTTGATATCTTCATATTGAATTGGTATATATTGATATGATATTGATATATATTGATATGGAATATATGGAAGAAATATGGGCCACAGAGAGGGACAGCTCAGGCAAAGAAAGGCTCCATTCAAGAAAATTTGGGTTTTAAAGGGCAGGGCAAAGAAAAGCATTTCAGGCAGAAAGAACTTCTGCCACACAGATACGAGGAAAAGTGTTCACTACAGTTGTGCCTGTGATTTCAGCACATACAGTGACCCTGGAGATAGAGGAGGACTTAAGTAGTTACAGGAAAAGGTAAGACTGGGTTTTGGGAATTAAGATTTATGTAAAGGCTGTGAGAAGCCTTTGAAACAAAGATGATCTTTACAATTGAGAGGACTTTGCTAGCGTTAGCATGACGTTCAGGCAAGAGTGAAGCCCCGGCTGGAAGGCCATTTAAGAGTCTGTTTTAATTGTCTGTGTGAATGATGTAGCAGAAGAGACAAAGTCACGCGTACAAGGCAAGAAGCATCACTCCTAGAAACTGAATAAGAGTAGACGTGGGGGACAGGCAACGGTAATATCATGAAAGACTTTCCCAGGCTTGTGATTTGGGTCACAGGTCAGTGCAATCCCAGAGAAGGGAAGACCCAGGAGGTCAGAAATGCATGCTTTGCTTCTTGTGTGTTCCACAGCTTGCTGACAGACCTCACCATGCAGCCTGTCCCTGGGGGGGACCTATGTACCTCAATCTATGCTGGCCTGTGAGAAGGAAGACACCCCAGGAGAAAAAGCTGCTTCCTACCTCGGCCTTGGAGCAGGCTTTCAGAGGGTTAAAGTAGCTGTAGAGAAAAATTCAGTCTCTGCCACTCCCCTTTCAAATTCCTTAATGGAACTTGAATGAAAATAAAGGTTCACGTGAAGTTCAGAAAACTTTAAAGCACTATTTAATGGTAGAAGCTCAGCTGTAAGAATTGCTTTATTTCCTATTCAATTTCTTGTGCTTATAATTTTCTAAGAATTGGGGATTTAACAGGTAGTCCTTATTTATATTTGCCAATTAAAATCTGCCAATAGGAACAAATATCTCAACCATTTCAAAATAACAAAAATATTTCTTTGGCATAGATATTTAAACATGAAGAAATACTCCAATGTAATTATAAGGCTATTTTAAACTAATGAAATGTCCAAGATTTTTAAAGTTTTAAAGCCAAAAATTTGGGACACCAAAAACTTAAGAATTCATCATATTTCCATTAAAAAAAAATGAGTTCCTACATTTGTGGAGGAACTCAAATACAATTTACTAAAATTTGATTTAGCATTCTCTAAAGTAAAAAGAGATGTGAGGAAACCATCAAAAACATTTAAAACTGCCAAGTTCTGTTGTGTTAAAATATGATTTGAAACATTTAGGGGGAAAATTAAAGTTGTGTAAGATATGGGAGGCATGTTGCAAAATATGGAAAAAGGTTAGCCAGGAAACTCCAAATAAAATAATATGTACAGCACAGACATGCTATGAAGGCCCACATCTCCCTATGTGGCCAGATATGCAAATTAATTTACTAGTTGGATGAGGTAAGAGCAAGACTAATGTCCAAGCTTTGTGGCCAAGGTAACCAAAAGTCTTAGGGCAGTGGTTCTTAACCTGTAAGGGTTGAACAGAGCCTTTCATAGGGGCTGCCCAAGACCATCAGAAAACACAGATATTTGCATTACAATTCATAACAGTAGCAAGATTACAGTTATTAAGTAGGAATAAAATAATTTTAGAGTTGGGGTCACCACAGCATGTGTCTGTATTAAAGGGTCACAGCATTAGGAAGGTTGAGAGCCATTGTCTTAGAGAAAGACCACTATTGGCACAAGTATAGCTGTCTATTCAGGGTGTTTCAAACCTGAGAGGATAAAACGTACTTCTTACAAAGACAGACACAACCATGTCAGAGTTAAAGATATGTTCACCCAAGTAACATTCTCAGAAAGGCAGAAGCATTAGATGGCTTCTCTGGAATAAATTCAGTGCTCTTAATTAATCAATTAACATTTAATCAGGAGTCAAAGGCAGGCGGGATCTCTGAGTTTGAGGCTGGCCTGGTCTACAGAGCAAGTTTCAGGAAAGCCAGGGCTACGCAGAGAAATCCTGTCTCAATAAAACAAATAAACAAACAAAGTTGCTTAATGAATAGGAACAACTAAAGCAAACATAATGCATTTTCTGATCAAGGACAGATTGCAGAATCATTGTCTTAGGAAGAATTCAAGGCTTTTGAAGAACATTGCCTGTGTATACCAGGTAAGAAACCTCTCATTGAAAATAAAGTGGCCAAACTCTTGACCCACCCTTACCCAAATTAGAATAAGTCTTATTGGTCTAGTAAGCAGTCACACATCATTTAAAATGGATATGTAAGACTCCAGAGAACCAAATAACCCTATTAAAAAATGGGGTACAGAGCTAAACAAAGAATTCTCAA
>NW_022196915.1:84860112-84869513 GCF_008632895.1 Mastomys coucha | reverse complement strand
GAGGGGAAACTAGGAATGGAGAAATTTACATGTAAATAAAGAAAATATCTAATAAAGAAAAAAAATATTCCAGAAAAACAATAAAATAAATAAAAATAAAATGGATATGTAAACTAACTTTCTGAACTTCTTTTGTGCTGTATGTGTTGGCTGCAGCTGCTACAACAAATCTTAGGGTAGCTTCGAACCATGAATTTGAGTCTATGGTTCTGAAAGTCCAACACCAAGTGTCTACAAGGCCATATTTCTTCTAAGGTCATAGGCACAAACTCACCCTTCCTAGTGTATGGAGGAGACCTTGAATCCTTGGCAAGAATCTCTGATTTTGCAGGGCAGTGGTGGTGCATGCCTTTAATCTCAGCAGTTGGGAGGCAGAGGCAGGAGAATTTCTGAGTTCAAAGCCAGCCTGGTCTACAGAGTGAGTTCCAGGACATCTACTTGGAGAAACCCTATCTTGAAGAAGAAAAAAAAAAAATCTCTGATTTCAGACATCATGCTTTCTGTGTATCCTTGGGCCCAATTTAATCCCTTTTGCTAAGGACTCCAAGCATATCAGATTAGCAATCTCTTTCTCTCTCTCTCTTCCTCTCTTTCTCGCTCTCTCAGATTTATTTATTTATTTATTGTATATGAGTATAGTGTACTCATACACACAGACATACCAGAAGAAGGTACCATTTCCCATTATAGATGGTTGTGAGCCATCATGTGGTTGCTGGGAATTGAACTCAGGACCTCTGGAAGAATAGTCAGTGTTTAACCATCTCTTCAGCCACTGCAGAGTGAATTGTGATGATTAATAATTGAATGTCAAGTTGACAAAATCAGTCACCTAGGAGATAAACCTCTAAGCACCACTTTGAAGGTTCTAGATTAAGTTAATTGAGGTCACCCTAGAGTGTGACTGTCATACAGCCTGGGGTCTTGGGCTGAATTAGAGAGAGAGAGAGAGAGAGAGAGAGAGAGAGAGAGAGAGAGAGAGAGAGAGAGAGAGAGAAATCAGGCTGCACACCATCATTCATCTCCCTCTGCTTCCTGACTGGAGATACAGTGTGACCAGCGGCCCCAAGCTCTTGAAGAATGAAGAAACAAAATGAGGAGACCATGCTCCTAGGTGTGGGTGGAGGAGGAAGCTGATTGTAGATATAAGGGAGAGCATCGCCAGTGGCATCTGAAAGAGTCCAAAGTAAACATAGTCAGCAGACTGAACGGGGCCACGTGTGAGAGGGAGGAGAGAGAAGAGCCAGAGGCGAGGAGAACAGGAACCAAGAGCAGGGACCAAGAGGGCAAGAGAGCAGCGTAGAAAATGGCTGGCTTATAAGGGAATCAGAGAAGCTAGGAGAAGGGACACCCAGCCCAGGGCTGCAGAATTGAAGGTAGAGGACAGAGTGTACCAGCCAGGATGACTCTGTAACAGGCACCAAGAGATGCTGGGAGAACCTGGAGGCCGGATCCACTCTGATATGTTAAATAAGCAGAGTAGTTAGCCATTTGTCCTGAGTTTAAGATCTAACACTTGCCACCAGGGATTCCTGTGTTTAACTGTGAGTCAAAGCCCCTTCATTCCTTAAGCTGCTTGTGTTGGGTATTCTGTTATAGTAATAAGAAACATAATAATGCATTGATTCACTGTGACTTTATGTCAGCTTGATTGCATTTGCTAAGATCTAATACTGTCACATTCACAAGTATTGGGGAATAGAGATTTACATTACCAAGTTAACAGCTTCCTTAATGACTCCAGTCTGATTCTAATGGTTGTCAGACTTTTACATGCATCTGTGCAGTTTCACTTGGGGTTGTAAGATTTGGTCCCATTTGGTTGGAGAGTAATTGTATATACTCTCTAACTTTCTCCCACCCAGTCTATTCTGCAGCTTCCGTGGTACGGGGATGTGAGGCACACTGTGTGAGGCCTCTTCTTTTCCCCAGAGCTTACTTTTCTCGTGTCGGGCTTAATGGAAGAAGGAGGGGAAAGAACAAGGACGATGCTGGGCTTAAAGGAAGAAGGAGGGGAAGAACAAGGACGATGCTGGGCTTAAAGGAAGAAGGAGGGGAAGGAACATGACTTTCTTCAGTTGGCTGTAGAAGATGACAGGGATGGCTTCCAGAATGGTCAAGCCCATGAATACTCCCTTTTTTATAGGAGTGACATGGACTCAGTGTGGCAAAA
Organism: Mastomys coucha; assembly: GCF_008632895.1. NCBI lineage: Eukaryota > Metazoa > Chordata > Mammalia > Rodentia > Muridae > Mastomys > Mastomys coucha. Next base: position 84,867,340 of record NW_022196915.1, on the reverse strand, counting down.
AGTGGCCACCCCTGGCACCAAAGAGTGATATCGTTTTTGAGAGACAGTAACATCTGGGTGACCCTAAGCCAATAACAATGTCCATTCTTTATCAATGGCCTGTCTTCAAGTTCAGTGTCATTAGGGTTCCCAGTGAGGCTGAAGTTTATTCTCACCAGTCAACAGCAACCAACCATAAGGCCGCAGGCTAAGAAATGACCCATCTGAAGCATAGCCATAAATAGATAGATGATAGATAGGTGATAGATAGATGATAGATAGATAGATAGATAGATAGATAGATAGATAGATAGATAGATAGATAGATAGACAGACAGATAGACAGACAGACAGATAGATAGACAGACAGACAGATAGATAGATGACAGATAGACAAAGGTACCTAAAGTGGATAAGCCTTATCCTCGGAGACAGACAGGATGACTTAGCTACATGGCATGTGCCCCTCACGTCTCCCTCCAGAACAGAACCTTCCTTTTAGGTGATAACAATAACTCAACTTGTCTAATACTTTTCTTCTCATTTTTCTTAAAATGTAGGCCTGTAAGAAAAGATGCAGGTGTTAGAGGAAAAGACTGTAGGAGAGCTTTTGCTTTCCCAAAGAAAGATAACACTACCACTTTGGCATTGTCCTACCTCAGCAATAGCTCTGATGTCTGAAGTAAGGAACAGCAGGCATCTTGGACCACACAGTACTAGGTAAAGGTAGAAGCACAAGGTCCATCACTTGCCTTGTCTACCGTCGGGGCAAAGCTGGTAGATGCTCACCTCTGGAAGTCTTACCTATCGTGAGAAAAGCAAGGTCCTGCTTATTTAACCCACTGCTAGCTAAGTCCTCCATCACATGGAATCAAAACCTTCCTGACTTGATTCTACCATGCTGAGTGGATGTTCTTTCTCCCTGGGGCGACTCTGCCAGGTCAGTCAGAGTTATGGCTGAGAACATGTACAATAAGGGAATGACTCTTAGTCTCCCTTCCCCCTCTCCCAAGTTGAGAAGGTATCACGTACTGTAAACTAAATACCCACTTTGCCCTATATTTAGCATTTATAATCATAGACCAAATGAGACTATCCAAGTTGGCCTTCTTGGATAATTTATGGCTATCTTGGCTGGTCATAGTTGTTAATGATGATAATGCTTCAGGTCTGTGGCATCTTTACAGGACACAGATGAGTGAGTGAGTGTACCATTGGCCTGTCTGAACAGGTAGAAAAATTATACAAACAGTATAGTCCAATCCATATAAATGCCAAAAATAAACAAGTAAACATTTAGGAGCCCTGGAGGAGTCATCTGCCACAACATTGGGGATACTTATTTTTGGGAATGGAGATTTTCCTGTTTATCTATAAAGTCTACACTTTTTAATAATGGATTTAAAAGGCAAAATAAAATGACATTCTACGTTTTAGAAGTTATATAATTAAGGCCTTATGGAATGTCCTCCCATCTTAACTCCAAAATAAAACACCATCTGAACATGGGAGCTAGAGATCTAGGAGAGACAAACAAACCATATGTTGAACTTGCTACCTTGAAGGATGGGGGTCCTGTACTGAGGAAGGAGAGCCACAAACTCCTATGAAATCTCTTCTACTTCGTCTGGATGCACGTCTGCCCTTACAGTGTGTTACCCAGAGTTTATTTTACCACATGGGTATGTATGCATGGCTGAGTGTATATGTTGTGTACTATGTTCATAAAGGAGCCTCTACAGGTTAGAGATGTTGGATCCCTGGAACTGGACTTACAGGCGGTTGTTATCCACCATGGAGTGCTGGGAACACAACCTGGGTTCTCCGCACTAAAGACTAAAGGGTGACTCTAACCACTGAGCCATTTCTCCTGTCTGCATTCCAAGTACTTAAACTAAAGGAAAAACAATCACAGAAGAAGAAAAAAGCTAACCGCCAAATATTAATAAATCATCTTTCATACCTATTCCTTTTTTCTATACAAACTTACAAATAAAGTTTTTACAAGTATTTTTATGCATACACTTGGATGTTACATTTATATCACTAATTTCTCTGAGTCTTGTTTGCTGTTGTTGTTGTTGTTTTTATTCAACTCATATTTTCAAGTGCCTAGACTGTGTTCTTGGATTATTCTGGACAGATGTCCTCCAGCTCATCTGTGTCATGAGTGTACAAACATAGAAAAGGTGTAATTGCTAGAGATGGGTGTAGTGGCCTATAAGCCCAGTTCTTAACAGAGTGAGATAAGATTTCAAGTTCAAAGCCACCTTATGCCACATCATGAGTTTGAGGGTATCTGGGCCATACAGTGAACCCCTATTCAGAGAGAAAATGCAGAAGAGGAAAGAAAAGAGAAGACTGAGTTTCTACATTTGAATGGATTCAATATATCTAACTAAGATTTATGATAAATTTCCATTTTACTTCCACAATGTGCTTTTTGTATTTGAGCTACGTGTGAAATTTCTTTTTATTTTAGATTTATTTATTTCTTTATTTATTTTATGTGAGTACACTGTAGCTGTACAGATGGTTGTAAGCCTTCATGTGACTGTTGGAATTGAATTTTTAGGACCTCTGCTCCTTCCTGTCAGCCCCACTTGCTCTGGTCAACTTTGCTCACTCAGTCCCTGCTTGCTCCAGCCCAAATATTTATTTATTATTATACATAAGTACACTGTAGCTGACTTCAGACGCACCAGAAGAGGGAGTCAGATCTCATTATATGTGGTTGTGAGCGACCATGTGGTTGCTGGGATTTGAACTCAGAACCTTCAGAAAAGTAGTCAGTACTCTTAACCCACTAAGTCATCTTGCCAGCCCATGAAATTGCTTTCAAAATTACAATCTAAGTGTTCATGTTACATAGTTTGCAAAGGAGCTTAATATACATCAAAAGAACACTAATTAGTTTTATCCATAAAATAGATCACTGTATAACTTTGGAGCCAATATCTACTCTTTTTAATGAGGAAAACAAAGTACAGAATGATGCCATTGTATTCTCTCTCTCTCTCTCTCTCTCTCTCTCTCTCTCTCTCTCTCATGTGTGTCTGTGTGTGTCTGTGTAAATTTTGTATCTCTGAAAGAATACATTAAAATTTTAAGACAATCTTCATAGCTGTTGGCCAGCCACACTTGCCTCTGAGGAGGAGGGCTGGAAGGATGGGACGTAGACTGTGGTTTTGACTATAAATATTTTTGTATGATGTTTTGCTCAGATCTGTCTATAATTTGAAAAAGCAAGCTCACTGTGCACAATAAAAATGTTATGCTTAAATGATGGTTAAAAACTTTGTAAAACAAATCAAGATCAAGAAAAAGTAACAGCAAGGTTAGAAGTCAACCAGCTCACAAACTGAAGAGGTTCCAGAGATGCTATCCACCAAGAAGGAAGTGACATCATCGCTATCCAAATCCGGCAGACAAAGCAAGACTGTGAAGTCTGTATCTCACTGAGTTCTCGATGAAAGGCTACAGTGTCTGATTAGTGACAAGAGTTTTGAATTGGGGTTGTGTATTTGTTAGGCCAAACATGAAGATCATGTCAAAAAAAACAAAAAGAAAGTAACTTGAATTCCTCTGGCCTGAGGTAACAGTTGATCCCCAGCTATCAGGTTAATTAGCTATCTCCACTCTCTGGGAAAATTGCAGAAGGCTCATTAGCATCCAGTGTAGGATTCCAAGCCGAAGCATTTATGATCCCAACATCCAGAAGTGTATTTATAAGAGTAAGTATGGAAGTGGGCCACTGGGAAGCCATCAGTGGTACACAACGCTCATAAATGTATAAGAGGTATAGGTCATTGTTTGCTAACTAGGACAGAGGATTAGAAATTGTAAAGCACCAAAAGTAAGATGCACTCACTGGTAGCACCAAGGAGAAGTAAATTATACTGAAACTATATAAATTAGCTGAACAAATATGGCAGTCTGTTTTGGGGTTTTTTGTTGTTTTTTTTTTTTTTCATTGTGGCCCAAACACATCTTAAATTTTAACCTCACAAAAACATTTAAGTTCACAGTAAAGTATTGTTGATTACATGCACCCTCATCTTAGCAGAATTCTAGAACTTTTTCAAGTGGTGTCACTGAAACTCTAGCCCCACCAAAAAGCTCACTTCCCCCTTTCCAGACAATCGCTAACCTACTTTCTGTTCCTGAACTTGATTATTTTAGACATCAAATGCAAGTGAAATCTTGTATTATTTACCTATCTGTGATTAGATTATTTCACTTAGCAAAATGTCTTAAAGATTCCTTCATATTGTAGTCGATATTAGGTTTTCATTTCTAAGGTTGAATAGTATTCCACTGTACACGGTCTTCGCGTGTGGTCTATCCATGCAGCTGTTGATGCAAATCTCATTGCTCCTGCATCCTCGCTCTTGTGAGTAATGCTTCAGTGAACCCAATGGGCAAACACCTCTTCGACCTTCTGTCTTCAGTTCTTTTGGTGTACACCCAGGACAAATTACTATATTATATGGAAACTCAATGTTAAACCTTTTTAGGAGCCTCCATATTGTTTTCTGTAATTGCTGCACAATTTTATAATCCCGCAACAACACACAAAGGTTCCTATTTCCCCATTTTCACCAACATTTAATAATCTAAGATATAAGCTGATAAATCGTTGTGGGTTAGACATGCATTTCCTTTTTTATCCTTTTCATGGTCCTTTTGTTTTTTTCAATATAATGCTTTATTAATTCTTTGAGAATGTGATGCACGTATACAATGCATTTTGATTTTATCCATCCACAGATCCATCCCCAACTTTTTCCAGGTCTACCACTCACTTACTACAATGTTTGTGTCCTCTTTGTATTTTTTGAATAACCCACCGAGCTGAGTTTGTAATATTCATATTTTTTATCAGTGTGAGGGCATCCACTAGAGCCTGGTGAACCTAGCAGAGATTACACCTTTAAAAACCAGCTTTCCCTCTCCCAGTTACTATCAACTGTCCACTCCTCATCTAGGGTGGAAGCTTATAATCCCGGCTGCAGTCCATGACAGACTGCTGACTGGCTTGATCTTGTACGGGTCTTGTGTAGGCAGCCACAGCTGCTGTGAGCTCATGAGTGCAGATGTCCTGTCATATTCAGAATATATTTTCCCTTTCCATTTGTCAGTTGAGCATCTTTTCATGTCCTTATTCTCCTTTGATATGGCTTCCTAGGAGAAATGCCTATTCTGGTCATTTGTTAGTTTTTTATGGGGCTACTTATTTGCTGACTACTGTTGATTTATAGCAGCCTATCATGCATGCTGGACAAAAAGTCCTATGTAATAAATCAATGCATCCAAATATTTTCTCCTATTCAGTATCTTGCCTATCTCTGCATTTGCTACACAGAAGTTTCAAGTGTTATAGTGTCACATTTGTCTATTTTTGTTGTTGTTGTCTGTTTCTTTCTTTTAAAAAAATATGTTTTAAATCTTTTCTTCTGTTTCCTTCTAGGAACTTTATAATTTCAAGTCTTGGGTTTAGTCTTTTGATATATTTTGAATACATTTTCTATTGTATGCACAAAAAAATGCACAAAATTCATTTGACTTCATATTTCTAATTTCTCCAACAACAGTTGTAAAGGAAATTATTCTTTCTACCTTGTGTAGACTCAATGTCTTTGTTGAGAATCACTTGATTTGATATATAACACAGAACTTTTGGGTTTGCTCTGATCCTGACTTACATGCTTGTCTCTTTTGCCAATACCGTCTAGATTATAGCCTCTTTTAGCATTTTGCCAATACCGTCTAGATTACAGCCTCTTTTAGCATTTTGAAATCAGGATGCACTGAGGTTTAGGTTTGTTCTTTCTTGAGATTGTTTGGGCCACTTACTGAGATTCCTGATTCTGTATGAACTTGAGGTCTGTTTTCTATTTCTTTAAGCATGCTTTTGGACCTGGACAGGAAATCGTAGGCATTAACTTGGGCTGTGTGAAGTTTTAACAATGGCAACTCAATTTCAATTGGGTTCCTCCCTTTATTAGCCTGCTTTGATTTTGTTCAATAGTGTTTTACAGAATGCTTTTGTCTTCTAGGTTAAATTTATTCCTAAGTATTATATTCCTTCTGAATCTGTCATTAATGGGATCATATTCCTGGTTTTTTCTTCTGAATTGTTCATTATCAGTGCATAGAAACACAATTGATTTTGAGTAATGGTTTTTTTATATGACAACTTTGCTAAATCTAATCACCAATTGTTATATTTGAGGGGATGACTTTCATTTCATTTCTTTTCTTTTCTTTTCTTTTTTTATTTTGGTTTTTCGAGACAGGGTTTCTCTGTATAGCTCTGGCTGTCCTGGAACTCACAGGGTAGACCAGGCTGGCCTCGAACTCAGAGATCCACCTGCCTCTTCATTTCTTTTTCTTAGATAATTTCTCTAAGACTTCTTTTTTTTTTAACTTTTATTGCATTGATGAGAAAAGTTACATGATTTCAATTTATCTGAATTTGTTAACATTTAAAAACATATTTTAAGTAAATAGAATTAAATCACATTCTTGTTTCCCTTTTGTACCCCAACTCCTCCCAGAGACCCCCCCTTCAATGCCTACAATATCTTTTTTGTCATATTCCTTAAAATTTATAAAATACATTATAAAATACAATAAAAATAAGTATTATAAAAGTTGTTTGATATAAAACAACAATTTAACAGTCTTATGTAGATACTTGTCTACAACAATAGTGAAAATACATTTTTCTCAATATAAATTTTAAATAATTCCAAACATATTAACTGTAAATTTCAAAATAATACATCACTACTAGTATTTTCTCAAATGAACATAAATATATAAAGTCTTTTTGTTTGTTTGTTTGGTATTTAGTAGAGTTTAAAATCTTGGCTCTTACTGTGTTACAAGCCCAAAATAAAAACAATTTTTAGACATTGGAGTTCATTGTAATAAGGCGGTACTTCAATGACCCTCACATCACCAAAGGATTTTACCTCCATCGTAGCTAAGCTGAGAGTTGATAGCTCTGCTGCACCAAGAAATGAATTGTAGGCATGATTTTTGGATACAGACTTCCTGCTATGGTCAAAGCTATTTGACTTGAATGAGTGACTTTATTCTCAGCCCACAGAGAACAGGTTACATTCATTTAAGAAAAGGTGTGTGTATTAAGATGGTCTATCCCTAAAGTCATTCAACTGTTTCAATGAACAATGGTTCTGCTTGGGGGGTGGCACAGACATTAGGTGAGGGTAAGAATTTG
>NW_022196915.1:84858969-84859863 GCF_008632895.1 Mastomys coucha | reverse complement strand
CAAAGCATTCAGTCTCACTCTTTGTAGTTCTCTTACAAGCAACCTCCCTAGTTAATCGTCTATGTTTCATTTGGGTATATAAATACTTATCAAATATATAAGCTGTTCTGAAAACCATAGTATAGTGTAAAAACATGAAATAAGCAATACTACTAATAGAGTGGCTGAGATAGGAAAAGCAAGATCTCAAGACCATTATGTTCTACACAGCAAGACACTGTCACAAGCAAACAAGCAGAAAGTGTATATGGATTGTACAATATTGGACCTGTTTCTCCAATTACCAAATTAGAGAGACCATTGGATGACAATCAACAAATTTCTAATTCCTCGTATTATTGGATTTCAATTGATTAGGATATGTTGGTAATATTAATTTTCATATTAAGATATTAAGAAAAAGTAATTGTCACTTCCTGTTGTTTTTGTTGTAAGAGGTAGAATTAGGTTCGTGTGGATTTGTTGAAAGATTACTTTCTTGCTTCTTCTAGGGTGTAGTTTTGCTCCTTATTTTGATGTTTTCCAACTATTATCCTTTGTAGGGCTGGTTTTGTGGAAAGATATTGTGTAAATTTTGTTTTGTCATGGAATATCTTGGTTTCTCCATCTATGGTAATTGAGAGGTTTGCTGGGTATAGTAGTCTGGCCTGGCATTTGTATTCTTGTAGCGTCTATATGACATCTGCCCAGGATCTTCTAGCTTTAATAGTCTCTGGTGAGAAGTCTGGTGTAATTCTGATAGGCCTGCCTTTATATGTTACTTGACTTTTTCCCTTTCTGCTTTTAAAATTCTTTCTTTGTTTAGTGCATTTGGTGTTTTTATTAATATGTGACAGGAGGAATTTCTTTTCTTGTCCAGTCTATTTGGAGTTCTGTAGGCTTCTTGTATGTTCA
>NW_022196915.1:84811315-84858165 GCF_008632895.1 Mastomys coucha | reverse complement strand
CAGAACTCCTCAGAGTCAAGCTGTCTCTGTGATCCTGTGATTCTGGGCTCCTGTGATCCTGGGCTTGTCAGAGCACCTGGGAGTGGGGCTTCCTCTGGGTGTTGTGGGACTGGGTGCAGAGCTTGCGCCCAAGGTCTGCTCAGGACACCAGCCCAGACAGACTGGAAGGAACCAGAACCAATGGGCTGGCAGAGTTCCTGTGTGCCTGATCCCGCTGGTCCCAGTTACTCCCAGTGCTGGGACAGATGTTGGTTCCTCCTCACCTCTGAGGCTGACTAAGACTTCTAATAGCAGCTGATAGACATGGTGAGAGTGGCCATCCTTGTTTTACTGACCTTAGAGGAAACATTTTATTTTTCACCACTACTAAGTATCATGTTAGCAGTGGAATTTATAGATGTTAAACCACATTCATCTTATTCTTTGATGGCCAAAAAGTACATTCTTGATTCTACCTATAATGGTTTAGAACTTCCTTGTAAATGTACAAAATATAAGTTTTTGACATTTTCATGTGTGCTTATCATGCCTTTCTAATGTTTACCCCATCCCCTTTTTCCTTCTCACCCTCCCATGAGTTCGATTCCTCTGCAAACAGTAGTCCTTCTGCTTCCATGCTCTCTCTCTCTCTCTCTCTCTCTCTCTCTCTCTCTCTCTCTCTCTCTCTCTCTCTCTCTCTGTGTGTGTGTGTGTGTGTGTGTGTGTGGTGTGAAATATAAGATAGAACTTATTTTGCTTTGTTTTACTCTTCCCCTTCTAGATCTCCCTTTCTATTTTCTTATCTTATATATACACACATATATCTAAGTTTACATTCTGCATATGAGAGAAAAACCTATTTATGCTCTTAAGTCAGGTTTATTTTCACTTAACACGATAGTCTCTAGTTTCATCTCCTTTTCCTGTACATGACATAATTAAAAGGAATATTGTTCACTACCTGGCAAGGTCCTGTCAATGTGAGATTAATAAATATAATCACCTGGGCTGCTCACCATCGTCGTGGCTCATCTTCCAGCACAGCCACTCTAGAGACTAGAGGAGAGGGCTAGAAGCCAGACTTAAGGGCCTGTGGATTTAACCCTGATTCATGTGAGATGAAGGCAGATGCAAAGCACAATGCAGCCCCATTCCTTGTTTTTTAAAAAAAAAAAAGTTGCAGCTCCTGACATAGGGCAGAGCACTTGGAACTGTCTGAAGAATCTACCTGCTTTGATCTCTGCCCTTTGCAGCCCAGAGTAGTTTTGTGTGCTTGTTTTAAAGAACTGAATAGAAATCACCCATTAGCACTCCCGTCTATAAAACAATCAATTTTGGAGAAAGAGAAAAGGAAATCTTTCTGGCTACTGAAATGAGTTCTTTTGCAGCTCCTTTTAACATTTGTTCTGCTAATTTCTCCAAGTCCCTGTTGATGGGCTTTGCTGTTCAGTTGTTAATGTAGCCTTCGGTCTTTAAGGCTTTTAACCTTTCATCTCCAGTACTTCTAGTGGCTTGAAGAACTCCATCTTGCTTTTCCCATGTCCAAAAATTGATCTTCAATCAAATTTTCTTTCAGATGGCCTGAGCATTTTACCTGTGATAAACTCAGAATCGGGAAGCCTCTCTCCCCTTTTTAAAAAAATTTTATATTAATCGTACAAAATAGTAGACTTCATTATGACATTTTCATACATGTGTTTAACCTATTTTGATGATACTTCCCTTCCAATTACCCTCTCTTTCTCCCCTCCTTCCTCCCAGAGGTCCCTTCTCCTTCCCAAACAACAAGCCTTTAAGAGCTTTAAGTCTCCCTCCCTCTCCCCTCTCCCTCTCCCCTCTCCCTCTCCCCTCTCCCTCTCTTTTCCATGCTCACCCTTCCCCCTCCCTCATTTCTTTCTGTTGTGCATGTTAGACTGCTACAGGGAAACAGCCACTGGATTGGACTACGTGTGGTACAGACATTGGAAGAGGACCGGTCTCAAGAAGTTTCATTCTTCTAGCTTTCTTCTTTCTTCCTTTGTGTTGGGTTTTTGCTTTTTCCCAAATTTCATAGTTGATATCGACTTTTGGGAGCATGAAACTACTCAAGGTTATTCACAGTTCTGAATCACCAAGCTAATCTTTGCCACAAGTTGTGGTGCAAATTTTAGACATGAATTTATTTTCCTCTATGGCAAACAGCTTAACCAGAAGGCTTGTCTATTCTCACAGCCTAAAAAAAAAAAAAAAAAACTCCCAGAGTACCAAGCCTGAGCCCAATTGAAATTCCTTTGTAGAATGCATTCCTCAGTCATGCAATAATCCCACCCTCTCTCAATGATATAGTAATCACAGTAGCTCTTTCCCACTCTATCTCTCTCTTAAAAAAAATAAAATTCTTCCCTCAAAATTTGCAGCACATTTACTCCAACATGGCATCCTCAGGTATTTGTTTGGAGTTTTTAATGATAATGATCTTTTTATAAAGAGATTTTTGAGGTAGAGCCTGGCACATTCCATTCACGCACTGCAGTGATTAATTCTTATTGCTGTTCGGTCACTTGTTACTTTATTTTTAGGGGTAAATTTATAGCGAGTCTTGGATCACATGTACAATGGTATTTGAAGCATCCGCAGCTGCTTACATAGCAGAAGTTCCGGGCTACATTCCTGTTGTGAATCACAGATTTGTGAGGTTGGTATCATGAGTAGCAAGAAAAAAAGAATTAATCTTGTGGAAGTATTACACACATGTACATACATACATGCACCAATTCCCAAAGGCCTTGCAGCGATGCAGTGACAAGCACCCGGTCTTCTCAGGAACCTGCCCTGTTCAAGGAAGATATTTGCATCTGGTCACATAGATTTGTGAATGAAAGCTCTTTAATTTTCTTCCTATGTATGCACATGCACATTAATGGTACATCTGAAGGTTACATAGGCATGAATGGATGTGTGTAAGTATATATGTCATATAGGTGACCTAATTGATTGAAAATTCTATGGTGCAGTATATTCTACCATATTCTCTCTTTGAAGTGCCATTGGGTAACTGGTGTTGAAGACAACCGAGCAAGGTACGCCCCTCACAGCAGCTGGTAATAGAGAGCTGATGGAAGCCTTGGGTCATTACAAAAACCTGATTTCATCCGTGAGCACTCAGCTGTGTGCACCCAACTCATACAAACCACAGAAGAAGGAGTGATCATCTTAAAGATGATGCTTAAAGAATTAAGCATTAATTCAGACTCTAGAGTTAGATTCTTAGGCTTCCGTATTGTTCTGTCTCCTAAAAAGGTTGAACAAGTGGCTTTGTGTCTCTATGCCTCCGTTTTTTCTTCTGGCTATTTTACTAAACTCCTGTGCGGATAATATGAGATAATGCACATTAAAAAAAAAAAAAAAAAAGCTCAGGACCATGTGGGGCTCTTGATAAGCTATTAGGACATCCAGGCTATTTTCGCTCTTCTGAAGACAGAGAAGAACTGCACTTAGGTAGGGCTAAGGCTGGCTTGAGCAGAAAGGTCTGCCATCATCGGAACAGGTGCACTATGGAAATAAACATGTACAAGTAGTAGCTAGCAGAACACTTAAAATTCCTCCCTGATGGTATGGTCCTCTTGAACAAGGATGGGCTCTATCTCGGAAAGTAAATGCTAATTTTCTCAAATGGAAACTGGCTAGAATAGAGAAGATTATCTTCTGCTGTAGCACTCTGAGGACTGAACCAAGTACCTCAGATTGAGACATTAGGTAGAGCTAGGTGTATGCCTGCAAACAAAAGGTTATATGTCTCTAAATTTAAAAACATTCTCAATCTACTAGAAAGAATTACAAGGTTATCTTAATAAACACAGTATCAATCCACGGTTTTCTAACAGTCAGGGGATCTGGGAAATCTATTGGTTTGTTCAGGTCATTTTCTAATACATTACTGAATGAAATAATTACATATATATTCAAGGAAACAGTGAGGGCCTGATGATTTCCATCAGGAGAGGCTTCTCTGGGGCCTGATTTTTGAACCTTCTTTATGAGGAGATGGAGATGGAGATGGGGAGAGTTTTTAAGAATATAAATGATGTAAGATGGAAACGCACGCCATTAAGTTCATCAGGAGGAATTGTGAGTCAGGCGGGAGATTAGGGTAGGAGGATGGCATGGGGAAAGACCGCAGTTCTTCAGCAACTTCCCTTTTCTAATTCTCAGGATTCACTCAGGTCTGACCCTCTCTGATTCCAGCAGAGTAGGCTTTAGGGGTGAGGGGGTAATCTGCCCAAGGCAGTAGTTCTCAGGGAAGGACGTCTGTCACACAGAGGCCAGGCAAGGCTGAACACCACTTTGCCCTCTGAGGTAAAACTGTGCCTTGAGAGAGTCTAAGCTTGTGGTGAATGGGGAATGAGGACGAATGAGAAGAAAGCTACGCTGCTCTGTGGGATTTTTCTAGCAATCAGACAGGTAAGGTTGTAAAGCCATGTTCACTACATGGCTTTATTCTCATCGGCAGCGAAACAAGCCTTTGTCAGCAGTACATTCAGTGAGGGGGGCCACCCCACCCTCCCCATACATGGTTTTTTGATGTGAAGTTGGATAAAAGATTCCATCAAAATTCCTGTACTTCGGGCCTCTAAATTATTTGTCTCGCTATAAGATGCTAGACTAGAAGGCTAATGAGAAGAAAACAATTTCTCACAGTTCTCAGGGTTGAGAAATCAAAATTGAGATGCCAAAAGAGGGCCTAGGGAAACAGTTTATTTGGCAATGAGCTTGCCATGCAACTACAAGGGCCTGAGTTTAGTATCTAGGCCCACATAAAAGCCAGGCATACTGACCCATTCTTATAATCCCAATGCTTGGACGAACAGAAACAGCCAGAACCTGGGGCTCATGGGCTACAATGAGATGCAAGCCAATGAGAGACTCTGTCTCTACAGACAAAGTGGATGGTGCCTAAAGAAAAACAATACACATACCATACACACACACACACACACACACACACACACACACATGCATGCACAAGATAACAAAAGAGTCAGTGTCTGGTGAGGGCACTCTTGGCACATGTATGGTTAATTTCTCACTGAGCTTTCTGAGGCCTCCAATACACAGATGTCATTCATAAGGGCCACATCTTCATTAGCTAATCCCCATTCCAAAGCCCAGCCTCTTGAAAGCCTCCCATTGGTTATTAGGGATTAGGATATGGATTTTGTGTAGACATAGTAGTAATGCTAAGAGTTTTATGCAGCCCAATAGCATCAGCATAAGAAAGCCACGCTTGGATCAACCATCTTATCAGGAAGAATAGGTTATCTATTCTTAGTCTTTCTGAAAATAATAATACATAAAATATGCTAGAGTAAAAAAAGGAATACGAATATAAAGTAAAAAATATAGAGAAAAGAGCTATAGAACTAGGTAGGTAGTAGAAAGATAATATATTGTAAATATTTATAAATAAAATATTTATATTGTTGGCAATATATAACAGATTAAAAATGTTTTTCTTATTCACAAAAATAATCCCTTTGTACTTAATTTCATATAGAAAATTTGTTTCTCTAAAAGAGTCACTCAAACTGAGTAAGTTCTAGACCTAATAAAATAACTCTGGTCTATAGTTTGTGTGTCAACAGAATTAATAAGAAAACTATGGAAGGATGCATAAAATATATGCATCATCATCACAATGTGTCCATGAGGAAATGGTGCCAGCTCTCAATGGCTTCACATATAGATGCTCAGATCCCCTATGGATGGAACACAGAAGGTGTTTACACCCTAACCCTAACCCTAACCCTAACCCTAACCCTAACCCTAACCCTAACCCTAACCCAAACCCTAACCCTAACCCTCTAACCCTCTAACCCTAACCCTGTCACCTGTGAGCATCCTCCTGCATACCTCCACTTACTGCACTGTGATAGCATGTACGCCTATAGAGGTTGGATCTGGGAACATGATCATACTCTTAGATAAAGGCAGACAGTCTTACCTAAACTCTGCTGTTCTTTCACAGACAGTTCACCCAGCCCAGGTCCTCATCAGCCCTCAGATTCTTCTCTTTCTAGTTTTGCTGTGGTTGTTTCATTGTTCTTGAAACAAAGTCTTACCCTATAGCCAACCATAGCCATCAGTTTTTTTCTCAAGACAGGGTTCCAGCCCTGGCTGTCCTGGAACTCACTTTGTAGACCAGGCTGGCCTTGAACTTGACAGTCAGTTCTTAATCCACCCATCACAACCCCCCACCCAGGTGCACGTTCATGCATCCCCTAGACTGGCCTTCAGGATACCATATTGCACTCCTCAGGTCTAATCCACTTCACTCTGCTCCGATACCAGGCTACTGAAATTGGGTAGGTTGCTCTATGCACATACCACCAATCCATGAGCTAAAAGAAAGAACTGGAATAAAAGAAAATGTTCCCATGGCTGTCTGCACATCCCAAACTTAACAACAGAGCCTCTGGTGGCCTTCTCTTCTCTCAGAGTCCTGGAACAAGGTGGGTTGATACTGCTGTTCATCACCTGACAGGTGTCCACCCTGATCGCTGTCAAGTTTGGCATGTAGGAGAGTGTCTACGTCACGCACGGCTGTGAACACCCAAACACACACATACCTTTCCATCTATAGACTCTTGCTATTGCTGTCCTGTAACTTCAGATGCCATTAAGGGCACTGTTGCATTTTGCAATGGAGCATGTTCCAGACACAGCTGGCTCCCTTCTGGCATCTGGTCAGAATGAAAAGAAGCACAGAGCCTCCTGCTAGCTGATAATCTGGGCCAATTGCTCCTTGGTTACTGATCAGATATTGCTACAGTGACTCTGTCCTTTCAGCTAGTGAGGATGTCATAAATGTGATCTGGCAACAGCTGTCACCTAGCCTCTATCCTAGCTCCTATGTGCTTAAATGAACAAAGAAAGATGTGCCTGGGCATTTAGAAGAATACTGGGAGAAAGTGAGGAAGGACTAAACGGAATAAGGCAAGAGGCTCTTCAAAGAAGGGTAGCGAAGGACTGTGTATGCATGTACTCTGGGTAAAAAGTAAACAATCAACACAACTCCTTTCCAGAACAACTTAAAAAACTGCCTCACATAGAAGCAATATCTACATGTGTGCCTTGTGTACACATTCATACAGCTACACACACACACACACACACACATACACACTTACACACCTCTTCACTGCTGAGTCAAGACTCGTACTAACAGCTACCACTCCAAAGAAAAATTATTACACCCATGCTTTCTTATATTTACTCTTTGACGCCAAAAGCTGTTTACTTCTTTTGCTAATAGATTTGCTTCCAATACAGGTTACTGATCGGCTTTCACAAGACATTCAGATTTTCCAAGTATGTTTGAATTTTACAAGGCATGAGCATGAGGAAATTCAAGGCAACCAATGCTTGACAACTCCAACACTTCTGATAAAGGCCCAGGCCTTCTGTTAGATTAACCAACAACAGTTAGCAATTATAATTCCAGGGGAAATGGAAAGTGAGCTCATTAACTAGCTAATTACACCACTCAACATAGACAGTAGGCTTTCAAACATACTTCTAAACAGATGTGTTATTTTAAATGTTTAGAAATCATCAACTGAGTGTCTGTAACCTCATCCACTTTTATTCCGAAAGATTCGATGCTTGACCTGCCAGCAAAACTTCCTTTAGTAAGACATTTCTTTCTAAAGTTGATCCTCTGGAAATTTTATTAAATAGCTCAACACAAAGCCATACTCATTTATTGTCCCAGATTGTTGTTTTAAAACTAATTTAAAAAATTCCAGTAACCGTGGAAAGTCTACTTGACTCTCTTTGAATTTTACGGTTGCTTTGCTTGACCATTCCAAGTTGACATTTAAGACCTGAAAAATATAGATTATGGAGAATTGGCTGAGATAGAAAATGTTTTCTTAACTAATGATCTGTGCATTACGCCACTTAATTATAGTTTACAAAATAGTGATAGTATGTGGGATTGTACCTGAA
This sequence comes from Mastomys coucha, assembly GCF_008632895.1. Lineage (NCBI taxonomy): Eukaryota > Metazoa > Chordata > Mammalia > Rodentia > Muridae > Mastomys > Mastomys coucha. Next base: position 84,850,200 of record NW_022196915.1, on the reverse strand, counting down.
AGGGATAAGTGTTGTGTAAATGATTGTGAGACAGCAAATTTGAACTTTAAATACAAAGAAATATTTTATTATCATCTTTTCAGGAGGGTCTTTCTTATGTAGCTTCTTTTTTTTTTTTTTTTTTTTTTTTTTTTTTTTTTTTTTTTTTTTTTTTGTCTTCAGATGCACCAGAAGAGGGTGTCTGATCTCATTACGGGTGGTTGTGAGCCACCACGTGGTTGCTAGGATCCGAACTCAGGACCTTCCGAAGAGCAGTCAGTACTCTTATCCGCTGAGCCATCTCGCCAGCCCATGTAGCTTCTTATTCTTACTGAGGGTTGAACCTAAGGCCTCAATCCATTTTGTATCTTTATTTTAAGAGAATGTATGTCTTACTAAGTTGCCTACATTGGTCTTGAACTCACTCTCGGCCTTGAACTCTTTCTGTAACCCTACCTAGACTTAAACCCATTCTTTGTCCTCAGCCTTGCCGGTAGTTGGGATCACAGGCTTCTGCTGCCCAGGCCCAGCTCAAGTTTTGTTCTTGGTAAATTATGACAACCACTCATGCCTGAGCATAAATATTCCAAACCTTCTGTTTGTTTGAGGCAGTGAATCAACTCGCATCAAAGCAGGATGAAATTTAAAAAAAAAAAAATCAAATTATCCCAGTGATTTGGTCAAAGGTTACCAGGTAGATACCTTGAATCCTTGTGTTAAATATTATTCATCTTATGACAAGAAACAACTTTAATCTCAGTTTATTATGTAGGGAATATTGCAGCCAAAGACCAAAGGTATAAAAATCCCAAGGCCATAAGCACCCTCAGGAACAGTATGGGAACAGTATGCTACTTCTTTAGTAGACTTGGCAGGCAAATATAATAAAGCTCAAAATCCACTTACCTTCAGCTCAGTTCACAGGGTGCTCGGGACTAGCACTCCTCTCTGACAACTTCACTTTTTGAAACCCTCAATACAAAATGTACAACACTGATGAAGATGGAGCTTGAGTGGTAGAATTCTTACCTAGTAAGCATGAAGCCCTGGGTCTCCAACTTTAAAATTGCAAGAAGTCTACTGGTACATCTAAAAAGTTGCAGGGTCTAAAAGTAACAGGTCTAATGTTAAGCACAAACTCCCCCATTTATCTTCTTCATGCTACAGACTCTAAGTTTTGAGCATGTTAAGCTACTTTATTCCTTTAATTTTCCCACAATTAAGTTGTAAAATAATTGCTGTGATCATTAAGCATCCATATAATGCTTTATACATTCAATGTGTTTTGCAATCATCTATTCTACAAAGTACATTGTTCTGTGTATCAGGTCTTATCATGTCCTCTGTTGGCTTAAGAACCATGTTCTACATGATCAGATTAAGAAGTAATATATCAATTTTAGGAGCAAAGGTGACTCGCTGTACAATATGAATGCAATTATTTGTTTGTGCTCTAGTAACCTTTGCACAGTAAACTAGAACTCTCTAGTTCATTAGGAGCCAAGAGTCTGGAACAGAGCAAGATTCCGTCTTTTCAAGATGCCTTCAAGAGAAGGAGCAACAGGATCTGAGCTGTTGAGAAATTCGTATTCAGAAGGCGGAGCCTTAATTCCCCTCTGCTAGAATCTTTCTGGTTATCAAAGCAGGAGAAAGCTTAAATGGTCACAGGTGTACAAAGCAAGTACAGGAAAACTGTTCTCACATTTCCAGAAGAAGTTGTGTATTATAAACAGTCATGTGCTACACAATGATGACCACAGAAGCAACAGTGTCCTACAACATATCACCTAATGATGAGATAGTCATCCTCATGGGAACACACTGTTGAAAGGCACGTAACAGTAAGGTCACTGAGCAATGCATGAATGGTATGTGGAAATGACGGGGCCTGTCCTGTTTTGTTTTGTTTTGTTTTGTTTTGTTTATCCAAAGGTATAGTTCACTAATTCTTTCAGCAGATAAGAGAGACAGACTGATGGATTCATTTTCCCCTTCCCTCACACTTGAGAGTCTTCTTGGCCATTGCTGCTCCATGAATCTCTAGGTTTTCTTCTGCTCAGAGTTATCATCAATTCTCTATTGGTTTCCCAAAGAGATTGAAAGTAGTATATGGTCTTCCTTTTTTCAGAGCTTGGTAAGACCAATGACAAAGTATATTAGCTACTGCGGAGTCAGCTCCACCTTGAAGCCACAATATATAATTGACAAAGAACCAAACCAAAAGTACTATAGAATAGTACTGTCCCATGCACCTCACCAGGAAAGTCTGTTAGACTTAGATTTTTTGCAACAACACTGTTCCTTGAAAATGATCATGATTTGCTTGTCTGTTTTTAGATATGCAACATTGGGAATGGTGTGATGGGTCAGTCGACCAAGTGCTTGCATTGGAATCATGAGGATTTGAGTTTTACCTCTACCACCCATGTAGCTATTCATGGTACTATGCATTTATAATCTCAGTATGGAAATAGGCAGATCCCGGGAGCTTGCTGGCCAGCCAGACCAGCCTATTTGGTGAATTCCTGGCCAATGAAAGAACCTGTATCAAAAACAAAGCAAAACAAAAAACAAACAAGCCAATATGACTGGACTAGAGAGATGGCTCAGCAGTTAAGAGCACAGGTGGCTCTTCCAGAGGACCAAGTCTCAATACCCAACACCCTCATAGAAGCTCACAATCATCTGTAACCCCAGTCCTGGAAAATCCAAAAACCCTCTTCTAGCATCCACGGGTACCAGGCATGCCCATTGATGAACATATGTGTACACACAGGCAAAAATGTCCACACATAAAATAAGTAAACAAAAAAGTTAGTTATAAAACAACCAACCCATGATGTGTGGAGCTAGAAAGATGGCTCTGTCAGAAAAGTGCCTGTCCTGGAAGCCCAAGGATCACATTCCCTCCCCACTCTCTACATTTCCTTTAAACATAAGCCAGGTGCAGATACAGACACCTACAGTGCCAGCTCTGGGGTGGTAGAGACAGGAACATTCTTGGGCTTGCCAGATCCTCACGTTCCAGGTTTACTGAACACCAGTATTTAAAAAAAAAAAAAAAGTTGGAGAGCAATTGAAGAAAACACCCAATGTTGATTTCTAGCTGTTACACACATACACACACATGTGCACCTGCACATCCACTCATGTATACACACAAATACACAAAGCCAAGGTGAATGATGTCTGAATTAGGCACAGCTAAGGTTGCCTTCTGACCTTTGCACAGGCACATACATTTGCCTGCCTACAGTGACACATACATACATGCTCATATACACAGACATACACACACAGAGGGTCACGGTGGATAAAAGCACAGGAGATTCTGTTTTTAAGTGTGTGCATGTCAAAACCCAAGTGACACATCTAAGCTTAAAGCTGAGCATGTCTCTGAGCTACATGGTTAGATCTGAGGGTCACATCGTCACACCCTAAACAACAGGGAGTGTGGAGATGCTGGGAGCATTACCTGATCTCCTTCCTAAAGTGTCAGCTAAAGACAGGAAAGTGTGCCCATCAAGGTCAGCCATGGTGATTTTCATGGGGGTAGGGTAGGGTGCACTGTCCCATTCCCTTCATCTCTCCAAAGAGTTTACTATGCCAGACAAATAAATAGATTAGTATAGGTGGAAGTAGACAGGCATCTTTCTTCAATTTCTCTCTCTCTCTCTCTCCTCTCTTTCTGCTTCTCCCTCTATGCATACCAGTCTTCCCCTCTCACAATCCATGCATTGTTCCGGGTGGATCAATCAATCCAATCAAGCCCAGTGATTGATCCCGTAGGATCCATTCTTCTTTCCCTCTTTTCCCTCCCCTTCAATGTTTCAGGCACTCAGATTATGTAACTATGGGCTGCCAGGGTCCATATTTCCAAATAACCAGAAGCCAAACTGGGACTGAAGCCACGAAGCCAGGCTGATGAAAGCAGGGAAGAAAGATGGAGTGAGCAAAGCAGACAGGTAGATAGTAGTCGTTTGACTTTCAGTATGCAACCACTGAGAAGCTGAAAATACCCTTTTCCACTGTGTCTAATCTGAGTTTCGGTTCTCACTCTTGACAAACTTTGTTCTTGAAAAGATTATATCCAAATGTTAACAGTGTCAACTATGACGTTTGTATTTTCTGCTTTATCGGTATTTCCTTTTTAAAATAGTAACTATATTTTACTTATGTGATAAGAAACCTACTTATATATAAAAATGGTTGAGCAGTGATGGAGAGATTGTAGACCTAAGTGGATCAATGGAAGACTTCTTCTTCCAGGTCCCACTGCCCATGCAAGAACCTCATGGGTCTGTGCTTGCTTGCTCCACTTGTAAGAGCTAAATACTTCCCGGCCTTATCTCCAAACAAAAGGTTTCCAGGGAATTTGCTGACATAAGTAATCACTTGAACTAGAACCAACTCTGCACTGAGTTTTTAGTGCTCAGTAGCCACATTTCAAAAGTAAAGTGGAGGAGTTAGGGGGCTAGTTAGCGTTCGAGTGCACACGCTTATAATGCAGCCCTTGGGAGATGGACATAGGAAGATCACTAGTTTGAGTTCAACCCAAGCATCATAGAAAGCCCCATGTAAGCCTGAACAACATAGAAAGACCCTGTCTCAAAAAGGAAAAAACAAAAGACAGACAGAAAGGAAGGAAAGAAAGAAAGAAAAAGAAAGACAGGGAAATAGTAAGGAGGAGGAGAGAGAGTCAGAAAGAACCAAAAAAAAAAAAAAAAGTAACACATGACATTTCACTGAATATATCCAAAATACCATCATTCCCATGTGTACTTGATTTTAAAAATGACCAGTCTATTTTCTTTATTTACACCCTAAGTCTTTGAGACTGATCCTGTTTATTTTGCCTTTGAAGGCCATCTCAGCTCTGACATGCATTTCATGTGGTCAAGGACCGTGTGACTAACATTGCCACAGTAAAGAACACAGATTTGTACGGTTAAAGTTTCTAGAAAACACGTCCTGCAGTGACCCCAAGGGACTAACCCCAAGTGTCTTCCTGCTATTCAGGGGCACATTTCCAACATCTAGTGGAGATGTAGTTACAAGGAAAGTGGAGTGATGCAGGTGTGGCTACTGACTTCATATACCAGGGAGTGGCCCACGGCAGAGCCAGAGTCGCAGACATCGCATTCAACATCAAACCACTGACCCCCGCTTCCCCTTAAGAGCCTGGTCTTGACAAAGTACCTTGGGAATCTGTTCTTTACCATCATACTTTTGGGTTTTTTTTTTTTTTTGAAAGGGGATTCTAAGAAATATAAACAAACCAGGAATCTCTAGAGCCTAAAGAGAATGAGAAACCAAGAATAAAAATGTCCCTTCCATGGTTCCAAAGTATCTAAAAATTAGACTTTGGAGTCCAAACTTCTCCTAAGGAAGCCCTACAACAGAAATATGGTTTCAGTATCAGATAGAGAGATGCAGCTCCTCCTTTAAACCTTTTCTTTTTCCCTTCATTGGGACACTAGGCACCCCAGACTCATAGGCAGGAATGGAGAGAGACTCTACCTGGCCCTACATATGATTGCTGGCATAGGGAACAACATCTATGGTTAACTGGAAAAATATTGGAAACCTTTTAGAAAATCTTTATACTAGAGTTAAAGTACCCCTATTTGGAAAGTTTCCAGATTTTAATATATATATATACTATATTTTTTTAATATATATATATATATACTATATATATTAAATATATATATTGCCTATATATATGTTGGCAAAATGTGCATAGTATGAACAGCCCCCCATTTTTGCCAGGACACTGTTGGAAGTGCAGGCCACCATCAAATTTTCTTCATAAGTCTTCTTTCTGTCTCCTATTTGTCTTACACAAGGCCTGAGCCTTGTTTCAGCTAACAACCCCCAAGCTAGATATGTCCTTCTATCCGTAGGAAGCCTTGAGAGGGGCAAGATGCAGAAGTCCTAATATTGTTCCTCACTCTCAGACCTGCTTCAAACCTGCTGATAGGAGGAGAAGAGAGAAGAGAGGAAAGAGAGAGACCGAGACTGCACACAGAGAATTGGAGCTCTGAGCTCTGGACAAAGTCCTGGGAGCTTGGCAGCTCCTTTACTGTGGCCACACACAAGACCATATTTAAATCATTTACAATTGATGAGAATATGTTTTTCTTTAGAAAAAAAAATGAGAGAGAGCAAGATAAAGGACTAAAGCAAAGAAAGAACAAGGAGAGAAAAATTGAACTCAAGAGGAGATAACGTTCCCTCGGCAAATTAGTCACTGACTCAACAACTCTTGGGAAAACAGACCTTAGCTCTGTGTGACTTTGATTCCTGGTGTGGTCACCGTCAGCTCATCTATGCCTTCAATGCATGGCCAGGGCAGGGAGCATCTGTTAAGTGCCAGGTCCTACCCTGAGGGGCTCCAAAGATGGAAAGGGGTCCAGCTTATGGTTCAGTAGAGAAGATGAGCCTCCTACACAAATATCTGCAATCCAAGACATTGAGTGCTTAAGTGGAAGGAGAAAACAGGCTGGGACTGTTCCCGGAAGGGAACTCTTTGTCCTCACAAGAAAATGGAGAACAGCTGGCCTCTATCCCACTTGTTTGTCCTGAGTAATCTCCTTCTTCCTCACCTTCTATTTACTCTTCACATTATTTCTTCAGGCTGTCAATATTTTGAGACATATGGAAGACACCGGATGAGGGAAGAATATAGCCTTATCTGTCAGCTGAATATTCATAGGCTCAGTGACAGAATGTTACTCAGTGGCTAGTGAACCACTAGCCAGCTGCCCAGACAGCCACTCTGCCTGTCCCAGGACAACCTTGTGCCCCACTGCTATACTAAAACCGAGAGCAAAGATCAAAACAAACACTGGACTGTGTATTTTACTGAGCTCATTTGATGTTAGTTAACAGCTCTGCTTGCCTACGATTTTATGTCCTTCTCTAGCCACACAGGAGTGGTCACTTGTCACATGGGACACTGATTTTCTTATTCTAAACTGCTTGTCTTACCCGTCTGGTTAGTAATAATTACGTCTTGTCCTCTTCTATATTCTTATGTATTCTTAGTGTAACATGAACTTTGTCACAAGGAACTTGGAAATAGTACCTGGAGAACGTAAAGGACGTATCCAGCTTGACGTGGAAACCAGCGTCAGAGTGGCACTTTGGCTGTCTGTCCTACGTCCTCTCTTCTTTCCATCCCAGAATGTCCCCTGTATCCTCATCAGCTCGCACAAGCTATTCCTCCATCCCTCACCTGCTCTGACATAGGTTACTAGAAAGTCATCTTCATTTAAGTTGACTTATACTCTGTATCCCATGTGATACAGTATTTACAGTACATTTACATGTAAAAGAAACCATACGCATGTAAATGTAGATGCTGGTTTAATATAAAACCTAAACCTAATAGTTGTCTTAAATATGTGAAATAAAAACAACAATGAATGGGAGTTTCATAAGTTCTTCTTCATTAATCATTTTATTCATTTACATTTTCAAAGGATATTCCCCCCTTCCCAGGTACCCCTCCACAATGCCACCATCCTATCCCCTTCTTCTTCCTCCCCTTTGCCTCTATGATGGTGCTCCTCCACCTACTCGCCCACACCAGCTTCATCACTCTAGCATCCCCCTACACTGGGGTATCTATCAAGCCTCCACAGGACCAAGGGCCTCCCCTCCCATTGGTGCCAGATAAGGCCATCCCTACTACATATGGATCTGGAGCCATGAGTCCCTCCTTGTATACTCTTTGGTTGATGGTTAGTCCCTGGGAACTCTGCGTGATCCAGTTTCATAGTTTTAACAAGAAAAGTACAGATGTTTGTGCATTCTTATAATTGTAATACTGAAAAAGTAGAAGCATTGAGGATCTGAGTTTGAAGCCAGCCTGAAGTACATAGTGACACCCCGTCTCACCAACAAATACAAAGAACAATGCATGTAATGTCAAGTGTTGGTTCACCAACCTCCCTCCAGAGATGCCCAGTGACTCTGTCTTCCATAACCTGGCCCAAGGCCTGAGATCAGATAAGAACTGCAGATGAGGATGGGCTAGAAAAATGAGAGAAACAAATGTCAGACCTGTGTAAGCTTCACTCAGCTCCAATGTCAGACAGAGCACATGGGAGGAAGAAGAATTCCATTGCTCATAACTTGTGGTTTCTGGGTATAGAAGCCAGAGCTGGCCAAGCAAGAGGAACTGGCTGCCCTGGTATGCTTTAGGTTCTCAAGGCAGACATAAAATAGAAGGTGTTAAAATAAAGAAGGCAAGCAAGGCAAAGAAGTCACACAAATGAACGACTTCTGAGTGATAGAGACGGCAGGTCTTACAGTGAACTGCAAATGCGGCCTTTAACAACATCACGAAAGTTGATGCAAAATATGAGAACTGGCTGAAATTATATTGTAAACTATGAATCTGGAACTAAAACCTCAGATTAATAATATATTGAAATTGAAGAGATGAAGCAGTACCCATTATTAATTCTTAATGTTAGTAGAGAAGTATGAATGGCCCTGACTAAGTAGAAGAAGAGGAGGAGAAGGAAGAAAAGGGGGAGGAGGAGGAGATAAAATTATTAATCACTAGAGGGAGAAAAAAAACTAAATTTGAAGGTAAAAATTATTTTTCAATAATATTATATTAATACTTTGACCCCTTATGTGATATGTATTTTGATGATATTTGTTTTCCAACTTGTCCCAGATCTACCTGTACCTCCATGCCCACCCAAATTCCTGGGTTTTGTTTTGTTTTTTTAACCCATTAAATCCTATTAGTATTGCCCAACTAGTCTTGGGAGCAATGGCTGCACGGCGTGTGGTCTACCTACCATGGGTCACATCCTTAAAGAAAAGTGATTCTCCCTTTCTTATCGATTACCAATTACTCCTCAGCTAGTGACAGGATGCTCACCTCCACCTTCCATGCAGGATTTGACTGGCTTAAGCTTATACACGATGTCAAAACTGCTCATACACACAGCTGACCTGTGGTGGCCAGAAGGCGCTGCTTCCTTACAGTCCTCTGGCTCTTAACATCTTCCTGTCTCCTCTTCCATGAAGGTGTCTGAGCTCTGTGGAAAGAGGTATGATGTAGATGTCCCCTTTAGGACTGAGTGTTCCGACGTCTTGTATTCTCTGCAGGTTGATTAGTTATGGATCTCTGTGTTAGTAACAAGCTGCTCCAAGAAGATTCTCTGTTGACGACCGAGAGAGACGTTAAACTATGAACATAATAACAAGTCATTAGGTGTTGATTTTGTACTATGTTCATTTTGCAGAGTGATTGTAAGAAGGCTTTCCTCTAGGGCCTTTGACCTATTGAGTTTTGGATTCTTGAGCTCACTAACTGGAACAGGTATGGGTTCCATCTCATGAAGTGGGCACTATAGCCAGTGAGAAAGTTGATGGTTACTTCTTTAACCGCCATGCCACAGAGGCCATGTCTTTCTAGGACACTCATTATTGTACCTGAGTAACACTGATGACTACTTTTCTCCCCTTGTGCAATCTTTAGCACCTTTCAGAACTACAAAAACTATCGACTGGCTGGGATAGAGTTGCCAGGTCAGTATAAATGTGATTTCTCCATGTTCTGTGATTCCATCGCGTAATGTCTTCAGCCATAGAGTCTTATTGTCTTGGCTGTCAACCAAGAGCAAGGACAATACTTTGTAATGTTTATGGGTCTATGGGATCTCACTGGTCAACAACTCTAAAAAGAAATAGCCTATTCCCAGTGCTTGGATTTTTATTCGCTGGAATGTGGTGTCTAGTAGGGGTATTTGCTCCCCATCCATTTAAATTGTTTTTCAATATGTTTCAATATTTTAGGAAGCTTATATGGTAATAAGTTTCTATATGATCTTGTCTAAATAATTCTAGTGTTACTCCTTCGTTGCTAGTGGGATTGCAAGCTGGTACAATCACTTTGGAAATCAGTTTAGCAAGTACAGGCTGACAGGAGCCTGATATAGCTGTCTCCTGAGAGGCTCTGCCTGTGCTCGACTAATACAGAAGTAGAGGCTCGCAGCCATCCATTGGACTGAGCATAGGTTCCCCAATGAAGGAGCTAGAGAAAGGACCCAAGGAGCTGAAGGGGTTGGCAGCCCCACAGGAGGAACAACAATATAATTTAACCAGTACCCCCAGAACTCCCAGGGACTAAACCACCAACCAAAGAGTATACATGGTGGGACTCAGGGCTCCAGCTGCACATGTAGCAGAAGTTGGCCTAGCTGGACATCAATGGGAAGAGAGGCCCGTGGTCCTGTGAAGGCTCTATGCTCTGGTGTAGGGGAATGTCAGGGCCAGGAAGCGGGAGAAGGTGAGTTGGTGAGCAGGGAGAGCAGGGGAGGAAATAGGTTTTTTTTTTTTTTTTCAGAGGGGAAACCAGGAAAGGGGAGAACATTTGAAATGTAAATAAAGAAAATATCTAATAAAAATTACTTACTTTGGTATCTAAAAAAATAATAATAATTCTAGTGTTAGTTATCCTTCTCCATATTCAAACAGTATAGCTTTCTCTGATTTAAATTCCCATTATCTGGAAGATGTTGGCAGAGATGACAGAGTACTTGATGGTGGAAAGAGGGGATGTTTCTTCGTTGGGAATATATGTGGGTAAAGCAGTAGGTGTGAGCTGATATTCAAAAGGAATGCTCTGAGAGAAGTCAGAACTTACTCAGATAATTGTAAGATGTACCAAGATATGAGGGGAAAAAAATTGAGGCCAGAAAGAAATGTGGCATGGGAGGGGAATATAATAAAGTAGAACACAGGTGGTACCTGATTTATGATGGTTCAACTTTACCCCTGGTACACATTCAATAGAAACTGTAATTCCAATTTTGATCTTTTCTTAAACTATCAATTTGTGGTGAGAGGGAGCCATAACAGCCAGCTGGCCAAGCGATCACAAAGAGCAACAACCGGTGCTCTGAAGGTCCCCATGCTGCTAAGCTATAAAACTGGATTGGTTACATACAGCCATTGCATTCCATTGTAATAATATTTGCAATTTACAATTGACATGTGAGCCCTTGAGCCAATTTACAATTGACATGTAAATTGAGATGTAATTTCAATTTAGGGGACAGGTTCCCATTAAGTTGCCCAAGCTTGCCTTGAATTTACCATGTAGCCCAAGCTAAGCAATATCCTTGCCTCAGCTGTCTGAATGTTGAGATTCCAGGCACACACCACCACATTTAGCTAATACATATTTAACTTTAACACTCCCAACTTTAAACTAACTGAAAAATCAGTGGGAATCTCCTATGCACACAGGCTTAGAGCATAGAGAAGGACTAGGACAATGCCTTGTATGGAGTGTATACTGTATAAAAAGGACAGCACAGATGTGCATACACAAGGAATGAACCCAGGGTGGGGCAGGTGTGGGGTTAGAAACAAAAAAGTACCATCTCCCCAGTTTCTTAAGACGTTTGGGGAGACCTAGTCTTCCTACACAGAGGTCAACGAAACTGAGGCAAACCTCTGTAGACAGGTTTATCCCTTCAAGGCCTTTGGGATATTGAGAATATATTCTCTCATCAGATAGGATAACTGGAGACCATGATTGGAAACAACAAAACTTGTGCTTCAAGTTTCCTGTATAACAATACTAGTGTTGCCTGGAAAATGCAATGTTTAACACATGTAAGGGGCCATGTTTACTATTGATGTACTAGTTTATAAAGAACATAATCAACTTCTAAAATAACTAAGAAGTTTTGTTCTCTCAACTGAGAAAAGCAACAGGAATTATGAATTATTAAAGATTAGGTAAAAAAAAAACCTCAAGATTATATACTTAATAAGATAGTGATCCTTTTATATTATTTCCTGAGAAAGGAAACCAAGGAGTCAAAATAATAGGAATTTCTGGAAACTGAGATGGAAGTTGAATATGATCCAACCAGTCAGTGAAAACATTGAGAAAGATCTTAGACAAAAGATTTTGAAATCAGAATAGGCCTTCTAGAAAGCCTCAAACCACTGTGGTATCAAGAAAAAAAAAAAAACAGAAAAAGGAATAAGGAAAAAATAATGCTACTAATAAGTGTTCTTCCTGAAGATTAGTAACCACCTCAAGCCTTCACGTCATGCTAACAGAGGCCTTCTAAAGTCACTGAAGAGAGAAGATTCTTCCAGTTCTACAAGCCAAGGCACCCAGAGGACTGTCTTTCCCCTGGATGCATGATGGGCCAACTTCCTCTCCCTGTGCAAGCCTTGGCATGATTCCTGCATGAACTCCACACATCGTGTTAACCCAGAAAGCTGAAGTAGAAATCACTTTCACAGCATGAACATCTATGCCGTCTTGCTTAGACTACTGCTGACCACAGGTTTGTAGGTGTCAAACCATCGCCTGGCTAAATGTGGTCACTCTTTTCCCAGTTCACTGAGATCAGTATGAGGTATGCTGTTCATAGACAGTAAACACTAACAGAAAGCTTGTTAAACTATCAAGGTATTTTAAGTAATTGTCTCCATCTACTTGAGACCAGAAAACCAGAAACTCGCATGTTGGTTTGGGTTGGGATTAGAGAGTTCTCTATTCTGAGCCTTCAGTCCTCATCTAGATCATATGGAGGCCGGTAGAATACAGATGCTTACATGCATGTCTGACTGTCTGAGTTCCATGCCCAGATCCCAAAAAATGGCAGGAGAGAACTTGAGAGATTCTTGACCATTGTCCTTGATCCCCATACACAGGTACTCAATACACAAATGCTCACAAGCACACACAAACACACACATTTGTAAATAAATAACTATCAAAACAAATATAAAATATAAGGGACTACATCGTGTTAAGGACCCAATAGCATCTATCTGTCCCAAGACATACACCTCCAGCTCTCTGATTACACTCAAAAGCTCGAGTAAGAATGAAGGCCTCCAAGAAAAGCAACACACAAACCTGAATCTTGGAGAAAACAGATTCGGCCACATCCTGCCCAGCTTTCCATTTCTTCCCTCCTGCCTTACTCTTCTCTCTGAACTGTCTTTGGACACATCCGATCTTTTCCAGGCCCTGATTCTTTCTATCATTTCATTGTCTGCTCTATGAGAAGCTGCAAAGAAGATAAAGAATCTGGTCCCTCAGATACATCTCAAGGCGTAGTTGTCTGGAGCATCCAGGCCGTGTACATGAATTTTCTGGGAAAAGCACTTCTGCTTCCAGGTTCCTTTCCATGGTTTAGGACACCGTTCTACGACTGCAGAGTTTTCAGAAATCAGGCATTAAAGGCATGGGATTTCTCAGTTCTGCCTCATGTCCCTCATTAGCCACCATCACTATTTCTCAGGGACCTCCTGTGACTTCATGTCTGACTGGAAGAAAGGCAGTGCTTCTTCCAGATACAGTGCTGCCTTCTTCATGGAACGCAGATATTCACACCTCTCTCCCATTGTCAAGGCATCCATTAAAGGACCATTGATCAGAAGCTAGATGCCACGTGCAACTAGAACTTTCCAGGTCAGCTTTGTGACTCATACTTTCATAGACCTAAAATTTGAAATGACAGGACTACAGGTGACATTAGAAGTGATATTGTTTTGTTTTGTTTTGTTTTTTTAATTATCCAGGTCAATATTGTATAATGCTATGCCAACACCCTATTTAGTTGCAATAAAACTATTCCCAACAGTCATTAATTGATCCCAATGGATGCCTAATAGCCTCTTAAAATAGAAGTTGAAACAATCAAGAGCATTGCTAATTATGTAACCCTTTTGTGCAACGTGGGATCTTTAGATTTGAGCCTCCCAGTTCTCATTCAGTCTTTGCCCTCTACATGAAAACACTGGATATTAAGGCTGCCCATTATTCATTGATTTAGGCTGATACCCAGCACTCTCAGTACACCTACCTTAGCATCGTCTGTCTCTGGCACTGATATGTATCGGGTGTGTCTGCTCTGTGACAAAAGAGATAATAACCAAACAATAGAGACAAGAATGTCAGCAACATTGATAGGTTTGTTTCTAAGATAGATCAGATGTTCTCTGACTGTGATCATTTCCCTTTCAAAGCTGAACAGAATGATTGTCTCTGGAGAAAACGAAGCCAGGCGTCTTTTTTTTCCCCCACACATTAGTTCACAGTGCAACATCACCCAGTCTAGTGAAACTCCATCAACAACAGGAAGGAAATTTGTGGTTTGCTGTGACAGGAGAAGAAGGAAGGAAGGAAGGAAGGAAGGAAGGAAGGAAGGAAGGAAGGAAGGAAGGAAGGAAAGGAGAAAACTCTGTCCTGAGAACTCCAAAGAAGCTCCTTCCCCAAGCCAATGAAACTGCATTCTGCATTTAATTATTTCCACTGTACCTTTGGACTAAGTAACTGTAGAAGGGTTCTGTTTTGGTTTTGCCAATTTACATTATAATTTTGATGTAGATCATCTGTTGCTTTTAATAAAATCTTGCCACTCACTTGAGAAATATGTGTCATAAAAATAAGTGGTTTTGTTTCCTAAAAGTCTTTAAGGTCTTCCTCAGAATTCTCTATTGTTTACTCCCTTGGAGTAAAGTACTGCAATCAGACCACATGGGGAGAAAAGTTAACCCCTGCCTGCAGAAGGACTTAGTCAAGAGGTAAACTATTAATCACAGCTTTCTTTCTATCTATGCTGGTTAGAGGTGCATTCCTTCCCATCGCATCCCAGTCAAGCCACGTCCTCATTCATTCTTCACCCCCTGTGGTATTTGGTTTCTCTTGCAATCTAGAGTGACCTCAGTCAGTCAGAGTGGCTAACCTTACAGCCATCTCCAATGTCTCCCTGATAGCTTGATCTGACTGTGATAATTTATCACCGTCAAGTCATTTAGGCATTTGGCTTTGGTCTTCTTTTTTTCCTGCAGGTGTCAAAAATGCAAAAGCACAATTTATAAAACCTGAGAGGACAGCGATCCATTTGCACTGCTCATGGGCTGCCAGAAGGTAACTTTATTTAGAAGACCGCAGCCTTCTCTCCAGATGAGCCGCTGAAGTTCCAGGGTGGTCTGGAGAGCTGATTCAAAAACATAAATGCCACTGTAGCAATGTACAGTTCCTAAGGCCAAACATCCAGATGTGTCAATAATCTGTGGAATTAGAAACAGATGTAAGCCCTTGTTGAAAAACAAATATCATAGATTTCCTTTCCTTTGCCTCCTTGCACACTTCAGTGCAGTTCTTCCTTGGTTTGTTGTGTTTTTCTCTTTGAGAAACAAAAGTGATTTCTATTTTTCATGCAAGCGTGTGGCTATGGATAAAATACTCCAGGGGAGGAAAAAACAGTTAATTCTGCACCTACTTTCACACCCAGTGGGACTAACTGAAGCACAGTGATCAACTGCAGATAGCTGGAGGAAGAGACAGAGGAGGAAGAGGAGGAGGAGGCAGAGGAGGAGGGAGAAGAGGAGGATGAGGAGGAGGGAGAGGAAGTATCAGCAACAAGGACATGTATATGTTCTTGCAATCCCCTAAAGACAGAGACAAAATGAATAGAGTTCTCTGGTCAGCCATCCTGGCCTAATGGGCAAGTGCCAGGCCAATGAGAGACCCTCAAAATATAAGTTATTATTATAAAGTAATATAACTAACTATCCTGAAGTTTTCTTCAAATTGCTATACTAACTCAAACTGCTACTCCGGATACATACATACACACACACACAAACACACACACACAGAATGTATTTCCTTACAGCACAAATTGTGCCTCCAATTATATAAAGTTTAAGACACAGTCATCATTTATTAGGAAAGCTGAAGTGACTTCAGTTATAATGCCCTGGAAGCCCTGAGGTTATTGTGTCAACAAAAGCAAAGGGCAGCTGATTGGCTGTGGTTCTCTGGTTAACTACACAGGGTTATCCTCTGTGCTCCGGTTAGCTCCACTGAGCATGAAATGAGACCCAGAATGAGATGCACGAAGGCAGACTCGACTACTGAAGTGCTCTCTGAATAACTACCGTAGAGTAATGGAGCCAGCTGGGCATCTGCCTCCTTGCTCTCAAACCCCTTCCAAAACAGAGATGGCAGTGACCCTCATTCCAGGACAGACCAATAAGATGGTGAGAAGAGCCAGTGGCATTTCAGTAGTTGACCATGCTTAGACACCGTGCAAACTTACATTACTGATCACGTAGTGTACACAAGTAACCCATCTTAACAATCAAAGCAACATTGCCATTTTGATGTCTGAACAGATGGTTCTCACTGGAATGACAAAACCTACAAGCTTGCTTTCCTTCAATGCTAGCAATGCCCTACTGTCCAAATCATTCCCTATGATAAAGTCTACTAGGTCTAACCAGTACCTATTCTTCCTACTTTCCAACCAGCAAAACTGTAGGGGGAAGAAGCAAAATTCACCATTCAGAAAATAACCCTTTTTGGCTGTGTGTGTGTGTGTGTGTGTGTGTGTGTGTGAGAGAGAGAGAGAGAGAGAGAGAGATGTGTGTGTGTGTGTGTGTGTGTGTGTGTGTGTGTGTGTGTGTGTGTGTAAAATCACGTGCATCCATTGGTCCCAGGAATTAGATTCATGTCAGCAGGCTTTGTGATATTCTATCTCATTTCTGTTGATCTGCTAAAATGTCCTGACAAAAAGCACCTTCCGGAGCAGAGGGCTTTTCAGCTTACGGTTCCAGTTTGCAGTCCATCATTATGAGAAAGTCAATACAGAAACTCCAGTTACATAGCTGTGTCCCATCCACAGTCAAGAGCAGAGAAAAATGAGTATGGACATGCTCCCTTGCTTGCTTGAGATCAGCTCTATTTATCTACTCCTCCACAATTCAAGAACCCCTGACTGAGGTGGACCTCTGATCTCTGAGTTGGAGGCCAGCCTGACTGACAGAGTTAGTTCCAGGATACCCAGGGCTACGCAGAGAAACCCTGCCTTGAAAAACAACGAGAGCCTCTGCCTAGAGAATGATACCACCCACAGTGAGCTGTATCTTCCTACATCAATTAACTTATTTAAAGGTTGTCCTTCACAGACATGCCATAGACAACCCCAATGTATAAGAATCCCTTAATGGTAAGCTTCCCAAGTGATTTTAGTTCATATCAACCTAATTTTAAAATTAAGGCTAACTTCCCACATGGCAAGGTCATCTCCCTAGCCCCTCTTAACCATCTTGAAGATACGCATATTATGAGGGATAAGGAAAAGTCATTTAAGAAGTGCTGTGGCCCACAGATTCATGCCATTTATCCCTTCTTCCTTCTACACTATCCACATGGGTCGAGAATATGATTGTTGGGACACCTGCAACTGTTTTGGTGGGCCCGGAGATAAAAGGAAAGTTTGGTCACTGGTAACATTAGGAAGACATGATATAGCAGCCCAGTTTGTCTATGTCAGAACTTAATGAGAGAAACTCTCATCTACCTCCACAGATTCTGCCTAGGTGCTACCCACCCGCCTGTTTACTATACCATCCATCACTTTTGCCGTTCCAGAAATGACTATGCTTTCGCTCTGTGTCTCAGGCTTCATCGCTGCCAAGCTCCTTTCCAGTAAAAAGAAAGTGTTGCCGCACTATCTAAGATGGCGCAGCTCCTTCTGCTCTTTAAGTGTCCCTGCACTATCTAAGATGGCGCAGCCCCT
Organism: Mastomys coucha; assembly: GCF_008632895.1. Taxonomy (NCBI): domain Eukaryota; kingdom Metazoa; phylum Chordata; class Mammalia; order Rodentia; family Muridae; genus Mastomys; species Mastomys coucha. The sequence goes on along the minus strand of NW_022196915.1, from coordinate 84,832,624 downwards.
TCTGCTCTTTAAGTGTTCCCACACTATCTAAGATGGCGCAGCCCCTTCTGCTCTTTGCCCTTATCTTGGGGTGTATTTATAAACTACTTCCTGATTAAAGGATTTATAGGAGGCACTTTAACACCTAGCTAATCTGACTATAATATAGGTTATTGGACTGATGAACGTGATCACAGAAGAGGAATTAAAATTCAAGGACGACTCTACACAGCCAAGAAGAACAAAAGAGAAGTAAATTGAATCCTTTCCAATACAATTCTCTCCTCTCCAGCGCAAACTAATAAGCCTCTCTTCAAGTTCGGTAAACCGTTCACTGCGGATGATTCAGCTGGCGTGGGATTAAGGAGCTACTGCAGATCAAAAAGTCAGCTGGGGTCAGCTTCTTCCCAGCAAGTTGAAAGTTAGGAATCTTCCCTCTCCAAGACCAAGGTTTCCTTCCCCAAAAACCCTTTCCCATCATCCTCCTACCAGGCCTTCCTCTACTTACTGCTACTGACCTCACATTGTCAACAAATGGACTAAGGAGGGCCACGAGCATGGGCTTAGGCTAAGCTGCCTTTCTGCCCCTGGTGCTGTACACTGACCCCATCTGGAAGGCTAGCGTCTGAAGCAGACCCTCTGCCAAACGCGCTCTCTCTCGCTCTCTCTCTCTCTCTGTCTCTCTCTCTCTCTCTCTCCCTCCCTCCCTCCCTCCCTCCCTCTCTCCCTCTCTCTCTCTCTCTCTTTCTCTCTCCTTTCTCCTCTCTCCTTTCTCCTCTCTCCTCTCTTCCTTTCTTCTCTTTCTCTCTCCTCTCTCTTTTGCTCTCTCTCCTTTGCCTCTCTCCCCTCCCTCTTTCTTTCCCTCTCCTCTCCTCTCTCCCTCCTCTCCTCTCTCTCTCCAACCCCTCTTGCGTGTGTACACACGCTTGTACTTCATCTAGTTGAGGAGGATGACAGAGCAGGCTCCGACTCTCAGCTTATCTTCCTGGTGTGACTCCCACTTGTCCCAAGAAGAACACTGGGCCCCAGCTTTTCTTTTGTCATTTCCCTGGCATCTCTGTAAACTGGATTTCTGCAACACTCTATACAGTCCCTTTTCTACCCCTGCCCCCAAACACACACACACACACACACACACACACACAATTAGGAACTGATCCTCCTAGGAGGAAGGAGAGAGAAGGAGGTGGGGAAAGGAAGGGGAAAAACTGTGACAGAAACACAAATAGGTTGCTATTGAGTCAAAAGGACTGAATCCAAGAGCAGTGAGTCACCTGCTGAGGGCCATCGCCTTTCTTTAAGTAAGGGCAAGGGGCCAAATACACACCTGCCCCTAGGTAAGGAATTCAGCTGTTCTTAGGACTGCAGGCTGCTGGATTTAACATGCAAGCCCACACCCTTGTTTCTGCACGCTCACATGGTGGTGTTCACTACACAGATATCATCTCCAACTCTCACCTGTCATTTCACAGGAGACACGAGGAAAGGCACCGGGGTGTAGGGAAGGCTTAGCGGGTAGCTTAGAAAGATCTCCTTTGCCACACCCTCCCCTCGGAAAACTCCGAAGCTTCCTCTTGGCAACACTACTCTGCACCGTGGATGGTATTGTATCACATCTATTTTAGAAATTTTACCCCAAACAAGTACCATCTGGTGTTTTACGTGATTTTAATGAACCAAACGAGGTATCTGACCATAAGGTTTTCTCCTAAACAACCTTATTAATTCATTAATCATGCATTATATAATCATTCTAACCTCTTACGACTCACGGAGAACTTTGGTTCTGAACATTAGTTACTTTTCTTGTGGCTCTGCCCTAATATCTGCTCTGAAGCAGCTTCAGAGGACCGTTCGAGGGCACAGAGCATCATGGGGGGGAAGCATGGCTTGGTGGAGGGGCGTGGCTTTGTGGGGCTAGGCTTGGTGGAGGGGTGTGGCTTACCGAGGGGCGTGGTTTGGCAGTAGGGAGCTCCCTGTGGCAGGAGAGAACATCGTCAGGGAATCTTCACCTCCTAACATATTGGTGAAACAGTGGGAAGTGGAGCTGGTTCTTAACACCTTGAGTCTCTCTCCCACTTCCCAGGTCCTCCAACAAGGTTCGTAAGTGCTAGAGTTTCTACAATCTCCCCAACATATCACCAATAGCTGAAGACGGAGACTCTCAAATTCAAATGTGTGAGCCTGTGGGAGAAACTTGAGATTCAAACCGCAACAATGTTGTTGAGTTTTGTTTCATTGTTTTATTTCCAGACAGGATTTTGTTGTGTAGGCCAGGGTGGCCTAGAACTCACAATGTAGACCAAATTGACCTCAAATATGCCATAATCCTCCTGCCTCAATTTCCCAAATACTGGGATTACAAGGTTAAGCTACCATGTCGAGCTTCATGGAGAATTTTTTTCTATTTAGATCTCTCTGATCACTCTCCTGATTACTTTTTTTAAAACCTAAGTATTAAGACGTACCACAGCACAGTGACTAAAAGAGTACTTTATCGGACCAGCCTGTTAGAGTCAAATCCCATCTCTACCATCATCTCGACTGGGTCTGGGATAAATCATTTAATGTCTGTTCTTCAGTTTTTACACCCACAGAATGGAGAAATACTGCATTGTGTTCCTGTTAAAGCAAGCCATGGTTGTGCATACCTATAATCTGAGTACTTTGGAAGCTGAGGCAGGAGAATTGCCATGAGCTGGAAGCCAGCCTCATCTACATATCATGTTTAAGACCAGAGGGGGAAACACATAGAAAAACCCTGTCTTAAGCAACAAAAGCAAAATAGACATTTGCACATGTTACCGTCCGGCTGTGTGTTGTTTCTGGTGGCCATTTACATTAACGAAAGAAATTACGGCTACTAGTCAGGGTGTGAGTGAGGATTAAGAGTTAGTATGTACTTGATTTTTCTATATTCCTTTTTCTCAGTTAAAACCAGTCCTTCAAGCCAGGAACATGGAATTTATGGTTGATTCTCTCCTTTCTTTGACCAATGGCATCCCAGGGTTTAACCAGTCCCCTTGGTTCTATAATCTACATATCCTCCATTTTCCCTCACTCTGCCATGCCCACCACCACTTTGACCATCCACCAATAAATACAATGGCTCCACTCAAAATCCTGTTGTAACTCTCGAACAGTGGTTCTCAACCTTCCTTGTGCTCTGTCTTTCATCCAGTCCCTCAACCCTCAACCGTAAGATCATTTCGGCGCTACCTCATAACTGTAATTTGCTACTGTTATAAATCATAGTGTAAATATCTGACACACAGGATGTCTGCTATGTGACCCCCCCAAAAGGGGTGGCGGTCCACAGGTTGAGAGCCACTGCACTAGCACCATCTTCCTGCCGTGGGAATCAAATCCCCTGGGTCTCTAACTCACATAGCCACTGGATCTTACCACTTCCAGGATTAAGTTCCGAGACCTGAGCTACATGCTAGGGTGCCTGAGTCCCGTTCTCAGGTTGACTCCCAGATCTTCATCACAATCCTCACCTTCTGCCGCAATCTCTCTCAGCTGACTACCTGCTTGTGTCACTTGTCACACCCAGAGGTCCAAGGGCTTAAGATTCTGGACTCTTTCCCCCTGCCTGAAGCCAGCATTCCCCTTTGATCTAATTCAGCCTCTCCTTTAACCCTAAGACCTGGGATAATTCTCCACCTGGCTCTCTGTCCTCCTATGTGATTAGCCAGGGCCTGTACTGGTCTCACTTAACTTTATTTACATTGCTATCCTATCTCCAATGCTTCATCAATGGACTTTCCCTAACAACAGCAAATGATTTTAAATCATGCTTCTTGATCATTACACTTAACCTTTTCCCGTCACATAGCTCATAGTCAACCTGTGGTTGCTGAATGATGAAGGAAAGGTAAGAAGAGTGTGGTGTTAGGTGAGCATATATTGAAAGAAATACATATTGAGGAAAGACGTGGATAAACTGCTCCCTTCTCTTCTGACGGCAGCAATCAGTTGCTCTTCCCTGACATGTGTCCTACCCTTGCTTTCCTTTCCTAGAAAGTGTCATCACCCTAGTGAACAGTCTGTGCCATGCTGCCCTCAGGCCAGGACACTAATTTTTCTTCTTCCAATATTGACACTAGTGTTCTGTAATGGGCGTCTCACAAATGGACGGACTTGCTCTTACTCCTATTACAAGAAAACATCCTGCAGGGCACTGCCCTGTTTTTAGGGAAAAGGCAACAAACTATCAAAATGCTGTTAGGAATAAAGCCTGCTTCTGTGGTAAGAACGAAATGACAAAACAAAGTGTGGAGCCGCACCAAACCTCCAGGACTTTCTCTGGCTGAGATTGCTTCCTGAGCTCCTGCGTGGAAGGCAATCATTTAAGTACTATCACTGATTCTCAACACAGTGCCAAGCCACCGCGGCACCCAGATGCCCTCAGGAGTTCGTTCAGAGCTGATAGAAGGAAAATGGTGTAACAAGAGATAGCATGTGGAGATCCATTTGTGGTATAGGAGACACACAAAGGGCAAGATTCCCCCATGATGCACTTCAGTGATAAGGGCAGGCCAAGGGTAAACCAAAGCCCCCAATGGACCAAAGGCTACTCATAAATAGCTTGTCTTAGCACTTCCTGACATGAAAGAAAGTGTTAGAGACCAGATGATTACACGACATGATTACATGACATGTCCAGTCTTTGAGGAACAACAACCACCTAATCCGCCATGGCTGCTTTAGAGCAAGATGAAGAAAATACAGAATTTAAACTCTTTGCTGATCTGCTCTCATCAGGCCTCCACTTCATGTTTATATTCTCATGATCATTCACAAGGTAATGACCTATAAAGAGTAGAAATGGTTGCTAGCAGTTGTTAGAAAAAGAAAGGCAGATGCACTCAATCTGCACAGTAATGATCTAAAATACATACTATGCCGCGGTAGTGTCTATGGCTTCTTTGCAAGCCATAACTCATCCCCAGGTCCCACACGGGGAGATAATTAAATGAGAGACTCCCTGCAGTATCATCCTCTAGGTCCCTACTGCAGAACTGCGTAGTCAGCAGAGAGATGTTGTAACCAATCCCTTTGGCAATCCCAGCACTAAGTGTCTCCACTCCTTGGAGTGAATCCAACACAGAACCACACTGCCTGCTACATCTCGTTCTGAAGTCAGTTGCTCTGTGCCTGAAGTTGCACTGATAAAGTTAGGAATGACAGTTCATTGATACCCAACGCTACTTTCAACAAAAAAGGGACAAAAATTAAATTCACCTTTAAAAAACAAATGGTGAACCAGATTCTTAGGACCATGATCTTGCTTGCTGGAACATTCTTAGAGTTCACCAATATTTCCCTTCTTCCTCTCATTCCTGGATATTTAGGACTATGACTTATTCTAACCTAGTGAAAAGAGACACAGCCATTCAGCTTGGTTTGGATAATGAATTATTGACATGGAATTGGTACGTGTTGTTGCCTGAGCAGAACACTTCTATGCAGGGTCAAACCTTCTCTAGTTTTCTTTCCTTGTATAGACACCATAGGTACAACTATCCCAAGGTCCAACGGCTTGGGAAGTTGACCTACCACTCACTATTACCTAAATCTAATGAAGACGGTGTGATAATGAACGTTTGTGTTGTTGGGATAGCATGCTCCTCTTTTCACAGAAGTTACAGTATCTTTGGATACACAGTATCTTTGGATCTTGGCAAGTATCTTTATGGGCTCTATTCTGTTCACTTTTTTAAAGTGATAAATCTGTATCTTGGAATGCAGATGAGTTTGCAGGGTGCTTGTCAAGCATGCCCAAATCCCTGCACTCTATCCCCAGCACCATGTAAACCTGGCATATGCCACTATTTATTTTATTTATTTATTTATTTATTTATTTATTTATTCTCCGCATGTAGGAGATGGAAACAGAAGGAGCAGAAGTTTAAGGTCATCTTAGATACGGAGAGCTTGATGGAATATGTGAGTCCTTATATCTAAATAAGTAAATAATTTTAAGAGTAATATAACTCCCAGAGAAAAATTTCACAATGATGCAAAATAAAATTTAAAAATAACATATTTCCTTTAGAATTAGGTTAGAAATACAGAGCCACAAAAGAGCCTGGAGACCAAGAACAATTCTGAGCAAAATTAGCAATGCTTGAGGGATTACCATCCCAGACCTCAAGGCACATTACAGAGTCATAGTAATAAGAGCAATATGGTACTGACACAAATGTAGATATAGAGACAAATGGAACAGAACCAAAGAACCAAACATGAGTTCACATGACTAGAGCTCCATACTATAAACAAAGATGTGAAAACACCGACTAGAAACAAAGGGCAGTATCTTTTGCAAATACTTGTAGGAAATACATAGCCACATGCAGAAGAGTGAAGTTAGACCTGTATATATTAACCCTGTATAAAAACTGTCTCCAAGTGAATCAAAGACCTATATGTGACACCTGAAACATTGAAACACAGCACACACAGGACATAGGGACAGGAAAGCACTTTCTGAACAGGACTCCATTTGCCCAGGAATCGAGGTCAACAACTAAAGACTTGGCTGTCGTAACTAAAAAGTGTCTACACTGCTGAAGGAAGAGCCAACTAAGAGAAGAAGACTGTAGAAGGGGAGAGAAGCCTTGACAGCTGTACATCCGACGGGGATTAGTATCCAGGATACATAAAGAACTCAAAATAAGGAGTCAAAAGAAATCCTTCAGAGACTAAGCTTAGAATCTGAGTTCTCAAACGTAGAAAGAAAAATGGCTAAGAAATATCTCAAAAAAAAAGAAGTTTGTTGTAATCAGCAATCAAGGGAGGCACAAATCAAAACAACTTTCAGATTCCGCATTACCAAGGTCTGAATAGTAGAGGTCGCTGAGACAACCAATGCCAGAGAGGATACACAAACAGGAGAACCTCTATTCGCTGTTGCTTTGATTGCAAACTGACCCAGCCTCACTGGAAATCGGTGTAGAGAACCTTTCAAAAGCTGAGCATCCATGTACTATTTACAACCTAGCAATACGCGTCCTCAATGTCCTACTGCACAGGCACTTGCTCAGCCATGTGCATTGCTGCTCTGTTCATACAATATCTGGAAAATGGAAACAGCCAACGTGTCCTTCAGCTAACAAATAGATACAGACTACTCTTCAGCTATAAAAAAAAAAAATTAAGCTGTGAACTTTGAAAGTAAATGCATTCAACTAGAAAAAAAAATCACATGGGGTGAGGTAACCCAGGACCAGTAAAACATACTTTCTCTTACCTGTAGTTCCTAGCTCTGAATCCTTGGATAAAAGAATATGACATGGAGCATCAGCAGAAACCAGGAAAGCGTAACAAGACAATGTGAGGAGAGGCACAAGTACAAGGGGAGCTGAGGGATACACGTGAGGGATACATGTGAGGGATACACGTGATTTGGAGATATTGGAGGGGAAGGTAAGTGTAGAAGGAGGAAGAAGGGAGAGTCATGGGCATATTATCATCATCATCATCATCATCATCAACATCATCATCATCATCATCATCATCATCATCATCATTATTGTTATTATCATTATTTGTCTGTGCATAGCTATATATGAATATATATAGGTATATAGTTTACATGAAAATCTCCCATCTGAGCTGATAATGCTCCCTTGAAGAGCCAAAGACAATTTACCAAAAACTCTACAAGCCCTACCACCAGGCATGAGAATTCCACTTTTGAGTTATTAGTCAGCACCATCTAAGAAGAGTCCTAAAACATTACAGGCTATTGCTGCTGCCAGTGGTTTCCTCCCAGAAATAAAAAGTAAGTCGCTATTGCGAAAGACACTGGGCACTTACCACGTAAGACACGAGGGACCTTCTCTGGAGCTTACCTGAAAAATCTCCTTCCTGAGGACTAGCTTTATGGCATGAGAAGGCACCAACCAAGCTTCCAAGGGAAAAGTACCCAAAAGTCCTACCCAGCTTTATCGCCTATAAACCACACGATGACCAGCATGACGTGATAACTCCAAGGGCACAGTAGTGGCAACACATACCCTGGCAGTAACCAACAGCTCCCTAAGTGGACTTCAGGCCAGCTCAGCAAGAGGGAAATCATACCTAGTAATGGAAAGCTAGCCCACTATTGGGGTCAACTAGGAAGTCAGGGGTTTTGGATGAGAATCTACAACCATCACTTTACTCAACCAGCACAATCCCTAATGGCATTCTTAAATATTTATCCTTCTATCCACAGATAAGCACACTTCTCACCCCTCATCAGAGATATGTCTCTTTGGAACAGATAGAGACTATTACAGAAAACAAAACACAGCCAATCAAGTGCGGAAGACAAGAGACACTATGGTACCAACTGACACATCTACAACACAATTCCTATACCTAAGGCTCCGGGGTTTTCGCAGAAGAGGAGACAGGAAGACTGTAGGGAACAGAGTCTGCTGTGAGATTGTGTCTTCTAGAAATGTCAGGGGAGCTATACCCATGAAATCTTATCAACATGGCCGTCTAAACAAGACCTGAACAATGACACCAATAGACATTCGAATGTGGAAGGGGCTTCAATGGTAGACAAAGAGCATAAGTAACTAGGGTATCCTGAGAGCAGGAGAAATAATCTTCCACAGGCAAGAGCTTCTCAAATAGTTATCCAATCCCAAATGGTTAGACAGCTCTGAAAACATTCAAACAAAGAGCGTAAGGACTGAGCAGGTTATAATGACATAGTCAGGAGTGTGTGTGTGTGTGTGTGTGTGTGTGTGTGTGTGTGTAAAACAATGAGTAATGAAAAAAACATAAATTTGAAAGGAAGAGGAAGTACATAGGAGGGACTAGACGGAGAAAGGGAGGGGGAAATGATATCATTATACTATAATTTCGAAAAATAAAAAAAGTATTATAAAAATTGGGTTACTAGATTATAGCAAAATCCCTTGCTATAGTTCATAATTTCCACTCTATTTAATGCCCTGCATGCTGTGACGAGAAAATTATAGGGCAAGTTTAACATTATAATTTATGTAAATTATAAAACTAACTCAACCTGGTTTTTTGGCCTTTAAATCATAAAAATTGAAATCGTAAGCATTTTGTGCTATGTTGTACTCAAAATATTTAGTAGCTATCATGCTTCCCCAACTACACAGAGGAAATAGTTTTTCTCTAACAAATATGATGAATGATATCTTAATAACTTTGTGTGCTTTTATGGTTCTAAATAATATATTATTTGAAATTTGTTAGGATAGACATTTATATTTTAGGCATTTGGATAGATATTTTTTGGAAAAATAATTCACCTGTTTTCCCCAAAACAAACAAATAAGGAGTTGAGTCCATGGAGGTTTTTGTCATTAGAAGGCCTCATAAATAGGATTTTTGGCAAGTCACACACAAATTGTTTATCAAGTGCTTTCTTTGGCTGTAACGGGAGAATGATAAAAAGGAGAAGCCATGGTTACGCTCTTCCCCAGATTTATAATCTAGCAACTTCTTTTTCTGTACAGATGCACAGTTTTTCTCCTTTCATGTTTTGAGTTATGAAAATGGCATTGTCAAATTTTAGTAGAAACAAAATATAACTTCTCTGTCTGGGCGCTTCACCTGTCGGGGGACATACCCAAGAATAAGGAAGGCAATAACAGGGTTGGAGGGAGAATAACAACTTGTTATACACAGAGAGAAAGAGGGGAGGGGAACGCATCCAGATACAGGTGCAGCGTGAATACCTCCTGGGCTAGTCTCTTACCAGGGCCTTGAGATTTACTATGCCACCATCACAAAGCCCTATCAGAACCACCAGCACTGCCCCCACTTTATGGCTAAGGAAGCTGAGGTTCAAAGAGTTGCCTAGAATGGACTAGCTAGTAGATCCAGGATTCAAATCTAGGCCCATTCCGCAGTGGGAAACCTTGACCCTAAGACCACAGAGCACTGTGTAAATCTAGGAACTGAAACTTTTTGTCTCTGCTTCAGAAGGGCCCCAGAGGGCTTGCTTCAGTTACTCCTGCTGTGGGTCAGATGGCTGGAGGGACCAAGGACGGACTGTTGGCTCTGTGAAGCCTTGGGCTTCGGCCTGGGAAGCACCACACCCGAAGGGAAGGGGATTCAGGAATGAGAAACGTGACACAGAAGGAATCACCTGGAGGTGTGCCCAGTCACGTACCAGAGAGTGAAGCTTGTAGCTGGAATTCAGTGAAGATGCTGCCTGCCTGTGTCCTGTCTATGTAGCTTGGGCTTCCTCACAGCAGGACCCTCTTCGTGTCATCAGATCTCTTGCCTGATGCTTTCAAGATGCAACAGGGAATGATAAAGCACAGATTTGGCTACCGAGGAAGACGCATCTTCATCACTTCGTTCATACCACAAACCAATATAAGAAGAAGGCAATAGTGTGGAAACCCGGCCTCTCCATATACACTCGTCTCTCAGTGGGGGTTCAGAGCGTGGATTAGAAGGTGACATGGAATGGAAGATTGTTGGGAGCTATATTTGAGAGGGGCCATCTTTCACAAGCTCTGTGTTAGTCAAACTGTTTCTCCTGATCTATCTAATCTACCCTGGGAATATTCAAATATAACCCAGGTAGAAAGAATAAGGATAAGGACTCTATAAACATTTTCTGGGCTCAATAAGAGCCCACAATCTGTCAACTTGAACAGTAAATGTCACGTACAGTGAACAAGAGAGGAAGTAAAAATAAAAATGTTGGTTTTGCCACAAGATAGAAATGGAAAACTTACGGGCACCTGATAAGGAAAACTTGTAAATGTAGTCTGTGGGGCACTTGATTAAGCACTAAAACTCCACACAGTTCAACAACCCTGTGAGCATGTTGTGTTCTTGCACTGAAAAATATCCAATTGCCTAAGAACAACCCTAGCAATGTAAATGAGATTAGATTCCTCTAGTATATTCCATAAAGAAAGATGCATGGTGCATGCTATACGTAATAAAGATCTGGATTAGAAAGAGACACATTGGGGATAAACACGGAATTATTATACAGAAAAATTCATTCCTTGGTGCCCATTTCTGGACCATGCCACCCAGAAAAGCTGTCGACCTTCTATGTTTGTTTCAATGAGAAAAGGAGAAATTCTACTGCAGACTGCATTTTCTAGGGTTAACAACCTCAAATCCACCAACAGTTACCAAGCCTGGTATACACTGTCCCTTCCCAGTAGCAGTATGAGTGTGTAGACTGTCATCTGCTCTGAGTGTTTATTTCGGATATTTATTTTCCAAAATATTTTTATTTCTACTTCTGTCATCATCATCATCATCATCATCATCATCATCATCATCATTCTGTGAGAATGCATAGGTGTGGGGTGTGTGTGTGTGTGTGTGTGTGTGTGTGTGTGTGTGTGTATATAGATGCAGAAGTCAAAGGACAAGTTGTGCAGAATCTGTTCCTTTCTGCCCCCTTTACATGGGCTCTAGAGATTGAACTCAGGTTATTATGCTTGCTCAGCAAGCCCTGTGACACACCGGGTCATCTCACTGCCCCAGCCCTACTCCTGAAACCAGTGTTTAAGGATTTCCAATAGCTTTGAGACCCCAGGTCAGTAAAAACTTACTAAAAAAATAATTGGAGATAGCCACAGATCGAAGAAAGAGTAACAGTTTTCAGTGTTGTTATCTGCCTCCCAAGAATTCACTTATCTTATTATAGCCTGTTTCAGTACGTGTTAAAGGTCAACTATAGTTTTTGGTAGTTTGGTTTGGTTTGGGTTTTGGTATTTTGGTTTGGGGGGTGTTTTTGTTTTGTTTTGGTGGTAGTGGTTTAAGGTTTGGAGGTTCTGCTTTGGTTTTTGTTGTTGTTACTTTGGTTTGGTTTTGGTTTTTGAGACAAGGTTTCCCTATATAGCTCTGGCTGTCCCAGAATTTACTCTGTATACCTGGCTAGCCTCGAACTCACAGAGATACACTTGCCTCTGCTGCCCAAGTGATGGAACTGAAGGCATGCTCTACCCCTGCCCTGCTCAACTACATTTCTTGAGGATCTACTCGGCTACAGGTAAGAGGTTCAGACGGCTGATGTGGAGATTTTGCACAAGAGTTCAGCAACAGAGGATAACACCTCATTGCAGGGTCATGAATTCAAATTCATTTGATGACTTCCAAGTTCAGTCAATCTGAAACAAAGTCCCTTCCCCAGGCTCTGTTTCATCCAGTACTTCAACTTTTCATTCCCAAAGCAACTTCCAAAAACTCCGTCCTTGTTCAGCAATGGAAAGTTTTACTGATTTCATAACCTCACTGGGCAGCTCTTGACTAAGCTATGACACAGATCTGCAGACCAGGAACAACTGGTAGGGTGTAAAAGAAAAACAGTAAATAAAGAGGGAATTAAGGAATATGGGGAGATGACACAATGGGAAGATAAGGTATACAGGAATAATATTGGTCTCTGATTATGAAAATCTCCCTTACTAGTCTCCACTGTGCAAGTTTCTGAACTTTGTTCAACCTTGTTTGTTAACATTTTTTCAATAATTTATTTTATTTTATGCATATATATTTTATGCATATGCATATACATACAGATAGGATTTCCTATCTGTATGTATATATGTGTACCACACACTTGCCTGGTGCCTAAAACAGTCAGAAGACAGGACCAAATTCCTTGGAACTGGAGTTATAAGCGGTTGTTAGTGGCCATATGGGTGCTGGGAACTAAACCCAGGTCCTCTGGAAGGGCAGCAGTGGGTAGGACTAAACCCAGGTCCTATGGAAGGGCAACAGTGGGTGGGACTGAACCCAGGTCCTCTGGAAGGCCAGCAGTGGGTGTTTTTCAGCACTGAGCCATCGCTCTAGCCCTTAACTGTGTTTACTGTGAAGATGCCTTTGCATCTTCATTTCAGGTGCTCAAGTCCAAGGGTTGTGATGTGGCCGTGGCTGCAGATAAAGCCACTGTGATGATTAAGTCACAGATGGGAGGGTGGCCATTCTTAGGAGCTACACACCCTCTCGACATCCAACAGCCAAAGCAAGTGTAAGCACAATGGGAAAATTACAAACGAGAAGTAGAAGTAAAACGAACAAAGAGAGGCACTCTCGTGCACACATGCCATCCCAGATGTAAGAAGCTCCGGGGGTGGGGGGTGCGGTGGAGGAAAGATCAATCTACACATTCATGTTCAGACTGGGAAAAACAGTGAGATGGTGCCACAGAAGAAAAGAGAGGGGGCATGTCCTTAAGTCAGAGTATGGGGAAGCTATGTTCTCACGATTTAACAAACTCATCACAGAATAAGATTCTAGAACGCCTGCCCAGCCCTTCTCCATTGTTACTCATAAATAGCTGTGTTCGAGCAGTATTAGAAAATCAAGATTCTCCTGGATTTGGAGCAAGACGAAGGTATCCACCATCATTGCTTTCGTTATAACTGTATTAGGAATCCTGAATAGAACTAAGCTCAGAGAAAGAAAAAGGTACATAGAAAGGAGGAAGAAGTAAAAATTATCGTTATTTTAAGCGATATGATGATGAACTGAAAGAATTCACAATGAACATGTTATTAAAATGAATAAGAAAACATATGGGGGTCATCAGGTACAAAGCCAATATTCCAAGAATTAATAGGTACAGATCAGTATAAAAAAAAAAGAGATCTGATTTCTGTCAGCCATAAGTGAAAGTTCAAGATGATTTTGTTTATAGCTGTATCCCATCGTGTCAAATTCCTAGAAATGAATCTAGTAAACTAAAACTCCTATTCTACAAGTATAAACGTACTAAAGCCACACATGGTGACACAGGCATGCAATCTTAGGACTCATGAAGCTGAATGTCTAGAATGTCTGCCTGGCACCCATCCATTAGTACTGTAATTATTCATAGGATTATGAATTCAAAACCAACCAGGGCTATATAGTGAGTTCAAAGCTAACTATACATGAGACCCTATGAGAAATTAAAATAAAAAGGGTATTGAGATGTAGATATGGATAGTAAATAGATAGATAGATAGATAAAGACATGAAGAGCCTTTCAACACCGTAATATTTAAATATCATTGTGTAATCACAAGACGGAGTGTTCAAAGCAATGAAAACGAATGTAAAACTGCTGTTAAAGCAGTGTGGTCTGAACTCATGAATATAGCATCTGACTCCAGAGTCCTAAGCAGCTAATGCTTACTGTCAAAGCTGGGGTAAGAATGTCATTCAGGGAAGGAGCATGAGAGGATTCTGGGTGCTGGCTGGCAGTGTTTATTTCTTGAGCTAAAGGGCCTTCATATGAGTTATTAAGGTAACAGAAGCTCATAAACTTATGACAGATACAGTTCCGTCCACATCTATCACATAATTAAAATTTTTCATTAAAAAAAAATAAGAATTTTTGTTGTTTCCAGTGATGACGATGCTAACAATGATGATAGATTTTTCACTACATTTTGGCTTTACAAGCATGGTGGCATATTAAAGTTTATTAAAATATAAAGATAGAGCAGGGCCTGGAGAAATGGCTCAGTACATAAGAGCATGAACTGGTTTAGCAGAGGACTTAAGTTCCATTCCTAGCTCCCACATCAAACTGCGTATAACTGTCTGTAACTCCACCTCCAGGGGATCTGACACTCCTGGCCTCTGTAAGTATTTACACTAATGTGCCCATGCAAAAACCTATACACATAGGTAGAGTTTTAAATTTTTAATCAAAATACAAAATCATTATTTTCTAAAATATGAAAATTTACAAGTATTTTTGCCAAAAGAATAAATGTACGGTATGAAAAACAAAATTAGCCATGTATAAAAGTAGGAGAATGGGAAGTAGTTAAAACATGTCCTCAAATCACATGGAATATATATATATATACATATATATACATATACATGTATATGTATATATATATATATGCCTGAATTAACCCATTGAAAAGCAAAGATTATCTGATCATTTGTCCTTTGTTTTAAAGACATTCTCTTCCCAAGAGTTCCATCTGTAAGAGATACAGATATAAAAAGACCAAAAGTGAGAACTATGTAGACAATGCTACCCAACCCTAAAAACACTGGGCCATAAAATTAGCATGAGATAAAATAGACTTTAAAGAAGAAAGCAGCTGGTTAAAGCACTTGCCTCTAATCCCAACACTCCAGCACCAGGCAGGAAGCTTGCCCATCGAAGGCCGGGCTGGGCTACAGAGAAAGAGCCTCATTTGTCAAAAACACATGAGAAAGAAAAAGAGAAGGAGGAGTGTGTTGTTAGAAGTAAAGATGGAGCGTATGATGTAATGGACTTATACACATTCATCAGTATAATACAATAATTCTGAATTTGTTTACAACTAATAAAACATAAAGCTGAAAATTTATGAAGCAAAAACCTAACGAATTGTAAAATTAGTTTATCTGTCATCACAGTAGAGGCTTTCAGGGCTGAGGGACAGTAGGTCACATGTCTGTAAGTCCCGCACTTGGGGTGCTGAGTCTGGAGGATTATGAGTTTGAGACCAGCCATGGCTCTATTGTGAGTTCCAACATGGGAAGGAAGGGATTTCACATTCCTCTCTTCCTTACTGATGGAGTTAAATGAACAAATATTGTTTTTAAAACATAGATCTTAAAGACAAAACCAAATCAACAAAGTTGTTGAGTGGACAGGTGTAAAACTCTGAACCAAACCATTAGGGAAACATACTTTTCTTGTTGGTAGTTGATTGATTGGTGGTGTTGTTCAAGACAGAGTTTTTCTGTGTCGTTTCAGTTGTCCTGGACCTCATTGTGTAGACCAGGATGGTCTCAAACTCACATTGATTCTGCCTCCCAAGTTGGAGTTAAAGGCATGTTCCACCACTGCGCAGTAAAACAGGCTTTTCTAAACCACACTGGGGAAGTCTATTAAAATCATCAAAAGTCATGTCCGAAAGTCCATGTCATTGTGCTTTGAGAATCTGTACGGACAGGCTACATGTTTGGACCACACTACAGTCAAATCTGACTTAAATACAGAACTAGATGTTAAGATTTCATACATTTGGACACAGTGAGGACATGTTAACTTGTCAATGTGTGTTTGCCTAGCATGAAGGAGAACCTGGATCTGGTCCTCACTACCTAGTGCAGGGAGGGGTGAGGAATAGAAGTAACTCTTGGAATTCATTAGAAATCATGCCAGAAATTATTTTTAAAAATACTGAAGAAGAAGAATATCTATGTCAAAGCAAAAGCTCAGAGACTAATACATAGCTTTACAGCTTTCAAGACATAGGAAAAAACGTAGAAAAGAGCTCCTCTTTAGTAATTTATATTAGTAGCTTCATTCACCCACTGTGGCCTGCCTGAGGTCCCCAGGGAGTGGACTCACATGCTAGGAGACACAGAAGTAGCTAGGACACGTTGTGTGACTCCAAAAGGCAGCCTGGCCCCCAATTCACACTCCAGAGCTTTCTTGGCTTCTGTTTATCTCAACAAAGAAGAAAACAGAAGGAAAATCAGAATGGATTTTTTTTTTCTTACCTAAAAACAATATGAATGGGTAGAGACCAGGGAAAATATATTTTCTTTGATCCTTAACTGCACGATCATCAATCTCTACTACAGCCAGCCATGCATAACTGCCCAGTTTCTAACCACAGAGCTGGTAAGACTGTGAGGAATCGTGTCATAGCACCACAACCAGACTCCTCCTTTCGCCTCTATTGCCTGGTCAATTCAAAGTCCAGGTTCATTTCAGTGTTCTGACTTTGAGTGAGCCCAAGGGAAAATCACATAGTTTGTTTCTGTATTTAATTTCCTCAAAGGTGAAAATATGACACATCTCTTGCTAGTGAGGTGAGGACCGTAATACTGTACCACAGGATCACATGGCTCCCTCATCACTATAAGATCACAATAGTATATGCCTAAAGGAGACACATTACTGAAGAAGCGCATAGCTGTGTGTGGTAGCAATGCCTGTATTCTCAGCATTTGGGAAGCTGGAGCAAAAGGATTTCTCTAAGTTCCAAGCCAATTCAATGCGCGAAGTAGGCTCAGTGCCAGCCAGGACTACATGTCAAGACCCTGCCTCAAAACGAAACACCAACTAGAAACCATTTGAGCTGGACATGACAGCACAAGCCTGTAATACTGACATTCTTAACACCCTAGAGGTCAAATCAAGCAGAGCAAAGGTTCAAGGCCAGTGTCTGGTGAACAACAAGTTCCAAGCCAGCTTGGGCTACAACCAGTCCCAATCTCAAAACATAAAAAAAGGGAGGAAGAGAGGGAGGGAGGAGAGGGAGAGAGGGGGGGAGGGGAGAGGAAGAAGGAGAGGGGGGGAGAGGAAGAGGAAAGCACTGCTTAGCATTGACATCAGAGTGCTCTCCGTGCTGGGCATGCTAGCACGCTCCTGCAATCTGAGCAGCGCCTAGCAGCTGGAGTTGGTAGAGGCCTGCACTCTATAGCCAGATCCTCTTTCAAAAAGAAAAGAAAAAAAAAACATAAAAATAAGAGAGAGAAGGCAAATTCCTATACGTAACAAATTATGTGTGATAGTAACAGCTACATAACTCTACCATGAACTGTGTGAATCAGGCTAGCAAACTGCAGGCCTCCCCATCTGGGTGGTATTTTTGGTAGACAATCAAAGGGCCCCACCCTCCCTTCAGCACTTGCCACAGTGTGGGAAAAAGCTAACTCACAATCAGGCCTTTCTATTCAGGCGCTGTCTGAGCAAATCCTAAAATACCAACACTATTTGTGAAATAGTATTGTTGCTGCTAATCCAAAAGAACAGGACATACACATTTATATGAAACAGTGTAGAGGGGAAATGTACAGTGAGTTCAGCCTTTAGACCTGGGCTGGAGTTTGTAGACCTCTAGTCGCACAACTTTGAACGAGTTAGGACTAGGGGGTCCATTCTTTTATATGCAAATTAGAGACCAAAAATGTCTACCTACCAAGGAGCAATGACAGGTCCTGAGGCAGATGAAGCCCTTGCATGGATCTGTCGTGACCAGGAGTCAATATCATATGTCTTATTCTATAAGTGGCCATCTTATCTATGTGAGGCAAGATCTGTCACTGAACCTGGTGCTCGCCGTTTTCACTAGACTCGTTGGCCACTGAGCCCCAGAAACTGACTGTTGCAGATGCATGTGGCCATACTCAGTTTTTATGCTTACCTGAGTGATGGAGAACCCAAACTCGGGCTTGGGCAGCAAGCCCATCCCCCCTGAGCCATCTCCACAATTTCATGAAGTGAGTGTTGAACATTGTGCAGTGTGGGGCAAACACTGGATGACTGAGGCTAACCGTCAGTGGAAGGGAGGATAGCATCTAATATAGACAGAAACGGGTCTATGGGGAACTACGGCTGGAGACCCAGATCCACTAAAAGTAAGTAGATACTGGAAGGCTTATGACAAGTGTCAATGGAAGTAGCAGACATCAAGATGGGAGACTTTTTTTCTGGTCTTGTCTCTGGCCTGGAAAGAGAGACCATCCTTGACCAGCATGAAGACTGTTCAGGC
The DNA here is from genome assembly GCF_008632895.1 of Mastomys coucha. Classification (NCBI taxonomy): domain Eukaryota; kingdom Metazoa; phylum Chordata; class Mammalia; order Rodentia; family Muridae; genus Mastomys; species Mastomys coucha. Next base: position 84,814,178 of record NW_022196915.1, on the reverse strand, counting down.
CCAGAAGGAGAGAGCCACGTAGACTTAACTCCCAGGTCAGTGAACCCAGGCTATCTTGGTTCTTGACTGGCCATGAAAAAAGCAAATTGCTTCCTATCCCATAGCTCCTCCTTCCTAGGCAGGAGTCATTTACAGAGCAGAGTACCTAAGTTCCAGATGAAAGCGGGGCATCTGTTTTCCAGTCATGTCACTTTCCCAAGCCTGGCACATGCAGATTTATAGAGATGCTGGGCAGCCATGCAAACGGTGGTATTGTGTGGAGTGGTACCGCTTCGAGTTTCAGGACAAGTTCTGCTGGGGGCCTTTGAAGTGGGAGCTTGAATCATACATCTGTAAATTCCTTCTTTTCCACAGTTATTAAAACGCCCTCCAGTGCCAGGGTATCCCATTGTTCATTCACTCCCCTGGCACGCCAGTGTGGGGGCGGATGCCAACCGCACCACAGCCACGGGACAGAGACAAATGGTAGGTGAGGAAGGCGGGTGGCATGGAGACAAGAGTTTGCATGCCAAAGGAACACATGCTTGGGATAAGCCATGCTGTCTGTGTTCAGAAGTATCTTAGGTCCGTGGACATATACAAAAATCTCCCAGAGCCATGCAAGAGAACAGGGGAAATAAGCTAAGCTTATCAAAGGGCAGTTTTCCACATCCAGTGAGTTTTAATTGATAAAAATCACTTGTGTCTCTTTTAAGACTGAAATATGTTTTCTTCCTTTTCTCATTCACTATCAGACTTGGCCACCCGAGAGGGGTCAGGGACTGACTCCCAGCAGGGTCCCCTAAGGTCAGTGTCCCCTAGGAAGACAGCATCATGGTTTAGGGGATCAATTGTGGCCATATAAAGTGCGTAGGACCAGAACAACGTGTTTGCTTTAATTGGTTCTTTTCTTTGGAGTAGGAAACGCTGAGTACGAGGGCTTTGTTCCTCCACACACCAGGCCGCCACCACTAATTAATATTGCAGTACTTTTGTAGCAGTTTTCCCATCCAGCAAGTTCAAAACCCTTCACCTACACTACCTCTTTTTTCTCCAGATATCCTTATGAAATCGCTGGAGGAAAGGTATTATTATCCAACATACGCATAAATGAAAGAAAAAAAATAGCAAAGCCCTCGATGTCTACAGGGCACATAGCCAGGAACTCATAAAACTCATTTTTAGTGGTAGGTTGGGGAGTCAGTTTCATTCTGCCCGGTGTCACCTGCTCATTCACCTGGAGCCGTCTGTGCTCAGGACCTTAACCAGGACTGATAAAGAGCCCTGTCCTGTAAGGAGGCAGAGGGGACTGAGAAATAGAGACTCACTCTGGGGAAAATCAGCCAATGTGAAACTTCTCACCCAAATGTAGCTATTAACAGGGAGATGGTGAAGGCTTTCGCAAGGCCAATCAAAGCCTGTCTGGATGGTCTCACACGGGATGACTGCTGTGTGACTACTGATGTTTTATATAACTCTTCAGCATGCAGGCTTGTCTGGCTTAATAGAACCTTGAATGTTTATCCACTAGACAGACACCCACGTCCCATGGGACAACAAAAGTAGACTTCAAATATTACCATCTATTCCTGGAGAAGGGGAAAAGTGGATTAAACCAGTTCCTATTAGAACCATTACATTGATTTAAAAAAAAAATTGAAAATGAAAAAAATATCTGAGGAATTCCAAGTGGAAAACACAGTAGATCCTTTACTGTTGCCATAGAAAAAATACTTTGATGAAAGCAACTTAAGGGGAAAGGTTTTTTGGGTTTTTTTTGTTTTGTTTTGTTTTGTTTTGTTTTGTTTTGTTTTCTGGTTTCAGATCCAGGGGATATTGTCCATCATGAGAGAGAAGATGTGGCTGCACTCAAGTAAGGCATAGTGGTTAGAACAGGAAACTGGCTGGTCACATTGCATCGAAACTCCAGGAAGCAGAGAAGGGGATGAAGGCATGTTGTCCTGCTGTCTCCTCTCTCCATTTCCACAGTCCAGGATCCCAGCCAGGGAATGATGGCGCTCCTAATCTCAACACAAGGCAATGCCTCACAGACATGTCCAAAGATCCGACTCCCTGATGATTCCAGGTCTCATCACATTGATGGTGAGATCATCCATAAGAACACATGCCCCATTTGGCAAGTGCTTCATGAGGAATCTGTGTCCACCAGAAGGCAAGTGTCAATGACTGGACAAACATCTGCCCTGTTGATTAGCTGTTGTGTTTGGAAAGTGTAGAAGATGAGTTCTCAAGTCAGGTGGGAAAATAAAGCTGGCTGTGGTGAAAATGAGCAGCAGAGATGGCAAGAATCAATGTCTGACAAGACCTTGAGCACCCAGATCAATGGGCTGCATTAAATGTAAACTGTTCTTTAGCTGCAGCGAGTGGGAAGACTATTGGCATCCAGAACTCAACTGAAAAACAGAATGTAAGGTAATGGTGCCCAGGAAATATGAAAAAAATAATTAACAAATGTTGTCATCAGTCTATAACAAAAGTCAATAAGAAAAGACTAATGCCTCTTCCTGATGCTTTATATATAAAGTAGCGAAAGCTAGGTTTCCATAATAGAAACCCAATATCTAGAATATGGTGTAAGCATCGTCTGACAAACTCACAAGTGGATTGCTGCTGTGTTCCATTATTTTGTGTGTGTGTGTGTGTTATACAGAATCCCCTTATACTGTCTAAGCTGGCCTTGGACTTATACTCTTTCTTCTTCTACCTTCCAAATGATGGAACTGCACATCTCTATTACTGCATCTATTTTACATTCCTGTATACCCAAGGTCATGTACATTTTTCTCTAATGAAGGAAGGTTGTGAATCAAACAAGATTAAGAAGCTCTAGTGAACCAGCACTGGTGGCTCATGCCTTTAATCC
>NW_022196915.1:84734963-84811017 GCF_008632895.1 Mastomys coucha | reverse complement strand
GAAGAAGAAGAAGAAGAAGAAGAAGAAGAAGAAGAAGAAGAAGAAGAAGAAGAAGAAGAAGCAGCTCTAGTGCAGAGCATGAGGCTAGGGCACATCATAAGCCTCACCTTCAGTTTCTTAATTACAGTGGCAGTTAGGAAAGGGCTGGATGACATCTACCTGAGCATCATCTGATCACCAAGTACAGCGTTTTGCATTTCCTGACTTCATTTTTAACTGAAAGCTTTTGTACCCACTTGCTTTCATGCTCAATCCATCAGAGCCTCACAAACCTCCAAATGGATGGAGCAAGAGCACAGCACCCCTCAAGCCTCACATCCCAGAGCGTACATCAATGACTCCTTTCTGACTCATTCGAACATGAGCCACACTGTGACAATGGGATCTTCCCACAATCCCCGCAGTGAGTGTCAGCTATGTCAGCATTGCAGAAAATGTCAAATGCTTCCTCTGATCAGAACTGCAGGAAGCAGTATGCTGCTCAAAATACCTGGGGGAAAGAAATCAGAGTTCTTTGTCTTTGGTGTACACTGTAGATGAAATTTTCATTTGATAGAAGGTTCACAGAGTCATCATCTAAACCTAACACAAGATGCCAAACTTTCTTCTTTGAGTGGGATCAGTGTACTCTTGATTAGCTCAAAAGTTTGCCTCTTAACGTATCATCTACTCTAACTCAGGCCAGGACAAAGTGTGGAGTAAATGGACTTCCCAGAGCACAGAGTTTGCAAAGTGAGCCCCTTCACTAGGGGCCAGACCCTACCCACAAGGAATCCCAGGTTCCCAGTCACCTCACCCTGACCCATCCCTGGCTAATCAAGTGCAGGATTTTGTGAGGGTATTGGGAATGAAAATCAGTCTTATACATACTGGGTAAAATCTGTACTTGTATATGTACCCATGGAATCTGGATTCTACCTTTCCTTTCACTTTAAGAGCAGCACCTTGATAAATCCATATATATATATATTCCATAATATATAATATATACTATATACATTACACAAGCATATATATATATATATATATATATATATGCAAACACATGTACATGTGGCTATAGTATAGTATATAAAAAAGGGCACAAGAAAGGGTAAATATGATCCTGCCATAGATTTATTCTTTGGATTTCTGGGTTCTTTTTTTGTTGTTGTTGTTTTGTTTTGTTTTGCTTGGGGAGTGGTAGATAAAGACATAAATGTATATTTTATATACCCAACTATAAGATAATATTTCAAGCCTCTCCTGAAGCTGAGGGCCACATGGTTAACCAAGCCTTGCCCATTCACACATTAGCATACCATAGAATGTCCAGAAAACGTCAATGAAAGAAAATCACAATGAAGGCCCTTTTCCTCCTACTCCATGTACCTCTGTGTGTGGAAAGTGAATATGACAGCTAGAATTCCAGCAACAGCCATGACACACATGATCTAGCCCCTGACTCCATGCTGTGAAAGAAACTGGTAGCACTTGGCCTGTTGGAGAACATCGATACCAGCCCTGGACAAACCCCTCCCAGCTTGTTACACAAAGCTGATTAAAAATAAATAAATAAATAAACAAACAAACAAACAAATAAAAAGCTTAAACTCTATTCAAGCCACTGGTTCTTTGCTTATTGACTCACCCAAAACTAAATCTTTTAGAGAACTTGTTAAGGAAAGGAGGTTGTAGCATTAGCTGAAATGCGGGATTTGTTTAGAGGTCTGAGACAGAACAATAACCATCGGGAAATCCCAGCAGTTGGAAGGCAGAGGCTAAATTATCTGTAGGCCAAACTAAACTAACCTACATAGTGAGTTCCATGTCAGCTAAGGCTATACAGTGAGATCCTGTCTAGAATATAACAACAAGCAAATGAAAGAAACTGGTTGTGATTGGGGGGGGCGGGGTATCACTCTTGATAAAACAGTGGTTAGTACAGGCTGGAAAGCCGTCAACCCAGGTGACTGTGCTACTGAAAAGGGACATTTCTAAAAGTTTGGAGCTTGCTGGTTGGTTCTAGCTGCTGTCAACAAAAACCTCCATACAAACTCAATGAGCTCAGAACAGACCCAGAAAGTCTGGCAGCAAGATGGAAGGATGACACACAGTTGCAGAGTCTGTAGCCAGCAGACTGCCAGACTCATTTGCATCCTTTTGAGGCCTCAAAGCTGACTACCTGTTTACTCCAAAGTGAAGCTCTTATAAGCCAGAGTGGAGGAGCAGGCCCAAATGAACTTCACCAGAGATGAGACCTGGTTCCTTCCCTCTCAGGAGTACCACTCTCTCTAGGAGCCTTCTAGTAATGGTGGCTACAGTTCACTACCAATGTGTATTGAAAAGGTCTCATGTCCTTTGGGGGAAGGTGCTGACAAAGCACAGAGACTTGTTCATTATAAACCAGATTCCCTGGGCCCAAAGTTTATTTGAAGATAAGATCTTTTGGTCATAGTTATTCACAGATAGAAGGGAACAGCAGTTAGTACATTGCTAAGCTTCTGGAAGGAGCACACTGCCAGTGAAACATGAGGTTCCATGGTGATGGGAACAATCCAGTTCCCCAAACTCACACCACAAGAAGTGAGGTATAAATTCTGTCCCCCAACAAAAGGAGACCCCTTAATTATCCTTTGAAGAGTCACAGATGAGCATCCCAGAGGACAATATCCAGGACACAGAGGGGCATTGACCATGACAACTACTCTGCTGCCTAGAATGGAATCATTGTGTTGATCCAGCATGACTCAAGAGATGCTGTGCCCTATGATCTTCAATCTTCACTTTCTTTTTTCTGTGTGACCATTTCATTCCCACTCTATCACTGAATGTTGTGGTAGGCAGATGATTTTTTTTTGATGAAACAAAAAATATTCACAATGTAATTAGGAAGGAAGGTCAACATATGAACATCCTTACCCATAGGCTGGGGGCTTTAACAATGTTCACAATTGTTGATATGCCTGGAAGAATAAAAAGGGGCCCTGGGATGAAATGAAAGATGCCTGTGAACACTTGGGGAGACACTGGGGCAAGCTGGAAGAGACAAGTAGATATTTCCCTACTCAGCTCCTTGGCAACAAGATCTTGGTCATTTGTTTGGGTCTCTGACCTATTGAAAACACTTGATGATATTCATTATAATTATGCCTGAGAAAGATCATTCTAGCATCAATAAATAATCTGAAAGAAAAGATTCTAGCCACAAAGCTATAACAATTCTCAAAGGAGAATTAATAAGACCCAACCAAAATTGGGTGGCCGGAAGTAGAAGAAAGGACGTGGAGACCCAGACATCAGAGGAGAATGCTTCTCAGCTTGACAATGAGACCCAGAAAAGCAGAGAACGGGGAAAATCTAAACTATAACTTCATAGTCCCACTGGAATGTCGAGAGAGTAACTGTTGTGAGGAAACAGAGAAGCAAGAATGAAGAGAGTGTACTGACCAAGGTCAGTCAGTGCAGTCTGAATGTACGACGAGTAATCTGGTGGAAGAGTCCCAGAAGTCACAGGGTGGTTTCTCACGCATTTGAAGTCACTGAAGACAGAGAAGCAGACCACAGATTGGAGAATGGCCTGGTGAGCATAATCCATATGGTAGGGCAATAGGAGACAGCTTTGGAGAAAGAGTAGACGACTCAGGACTCTTCCAATTCAGACAGAAAAGCTGAGAAATGCTTGTTCAGAAAACTGTCCCTTGTCTGGCCAATCAAGTAGAGAACAGTGGTTAGTGGAGTGTTGCCCTTAAGTTTATAGCCACAGCATTATATGATGCTATCAGCTGGATATGATATGATATTATGTCTCCCCTAAATTCATGTGCAAAGTCCTCAGCTCTAGTTCCACAGAATGCGACGGTTAAAAGGTATAGCCATTTAAAGGTATGGCCATTTAAACAGTTGAGCCTATTAAAATGTAGTGGAAAAGTGGGCTCTAATCTAACCAGACTGCGGTCCTTATAAGGAGAAAATGTGGATAGAGATGGGACTAGGAATCTATGTGGACAGAAGGGGTGGCCACTTGAAGAGGGGACACCTTACAACCCAGGAAAGAGGCCTCAAAGAAAGCAACCCTCTGGCATTCCATGTTCATCTTCCTGCCTAATGAACTGCAAGTTAAATGAAATATCTTAAAGAATAGGTTTTTTTCTTTTTTCCAGAGTTATCATATTCCTTTTAAAACAATTGTTTAGACAAGCAGAAACAGTCAGCAAAAGCCTCTTAGATAGTCAGCTTCAGTCTTCATGAAGATAAGTTCAGATAAAAACAATCATTACCAACAAAATACTCATTACATATACAGCCTTGGATCCTACACTAGACATGATAGGTTCTTTGTGATAAGAGCTTATGAAAACCCAGGCAGTTTCCAAATATACTCCTCTCTGGGCCACACTGACCACGGGAGTCAAAAACCTCAGGTGGGCCTGACACACATCCTCCATCCCTCAGGTTGCTTCTACAGGATTCATTCAAGGAGCAGGTAGAACAAAGTTCCTGTCCGGATGAGGTGAAGAAGTAAGATACCAAGCAAAGAGACTTCCCAGCTCAAGAAGCATGCCTGAACTGCACATGGTCCCGTGGTGTCCAACCAGGATATGCACAGGCAGTGTAAGGCCAGTCGTTCATGCTGGGAATGGTGACCTCGGAGACTGAAATTTCAGGTGACATGTTCTGACTAACCATGTTCCTCAAACTCTCCCACCACTTTCAGATGTCACAATTCTTGGTTTGAGTTGCATCTGAGGACACCACATCAAGGCAGGTTGCTGCTGGTAACAGCAAACAAAGTCAATTTTTTTTGGATCTCAACCCTAAACCACTTCCTGGACTCCAAATAAGGAGACCCAGTCATCTTTCCTCAGCCTCTGTTGTAGTAAGGCTCAGTGTTTCACTTTCTTTGACCACTGCCACCATATCAAGGAACACGGAGGAAAGAGTCTTCACCACAAACCAAGCTTGAACTAGAGAATCAGTTCCTGATTAAATAAATGTTCCATATTGACAGTATAGCAAAGGGATATATATATATAGTCAAGACTTACCACTATCAGTGAGGAACTGGAAAAAGAAATACATCAACAAACTAATTAAGTGGCCTAGACATTTTCAGGGATGACATTCTATCCAAAACTCCTAGCCAGTTGTGTTAGTCACCCCTTTTTCAGATTCTGTGTTCAAAACACTTCAGCAGAAAAACTTCATTGTTGTAGGGTTGTTTTCTTTTCTCTATACAACAATCCCTCCCACAAAGTTTTCTATTCAAAATTCCAACTCTTATCATGGAAACACCACTAAGAAAAATTACCCAGGAGTATTCTGAGAAACTATGAGCATTCCTGAGATTGGCAACATATATGTATCTAATGTAGAAACCTGAAATACAGTTTTCACTACTGACAGAAATTAGCTGGGTATTTTAAGGAATTCTGGGTTCATTTGAAAAAAAAAAAAAAAAGATACAAAACATGAGATCGGCCCTCCAGAACAAACAGGAGGCTTAAATCCACACGGGAGAAGAAAAGCCAAGAGAGTGGTGATTCACTCTTTTGTGGTTTTGTTTAAAAAGCTCTTTGTTCAAAACCAGGGCTGGCCCTTTTTACCACACAGGTTTCGTCTGTTTCCGTGCTCTGTGGTTAAGTGGGGAGCACGTGAATGTGAACCATCTTGTGGCTCCAGGGCTGGGTGGAGTCACTATGATGCTCAGTGTGGTGCAGCCAGTGACAGAGCCTAGAGCTTACCTAATGCCGAGCAGAGCCGACCTCCTGCTTCCCAGCCTCTGGGTCCCTGAATCCCACTGGTAGCCTCTGAGTCCCCTGCTTCTGCCTCTGTCTCCTCCTTCCCCAGTCAGGTTCTGATTTTTGTTTCGTGTTTGTGGTGCAAGATGTGGAACCACATGCCTAGCAAGTGCTCAGCCATGGGGCCACTTCTCCAGCCTCCTGATCCTATTTTGACTAGATGCAGCTCTAGATCCATCAAAACAGCTCATCCAAGGCCAGCCTGATCTACAGAGTGAGTTCCAGGATAGCCAGGGCTACCCAGAGAAACACTGTCTAGGAAAATAAACAAATTAGCCTACCTGCTTCTCTGTTTGGTGTTTGTCTCCCTCCCTTACTCTCTACTGTATGCACCATGGAAACTAATACCCTCAGATAGGAGATCTGCGTGTCCTGCTCCTTCATTATACCTCGACCTTGGTACAAGTATGAGCTAGTACATGAAAGAGTCAAGTATCCTCCAAGTCAGGAATTAGGTATGATGGTCCATGCCCTGTGATGCTAGCACTTGGGAGGTGGAGACAAGATGATCAGGAAGGAGTTCAAGGTCATCCTTTTCTACACAGTGACTTTGAGGGCAGCCTAGGCTACACAAGCCCTATCTCATAAATAAATAAACACATACATGAACACAGTAATGAAAAAGAAAAAGGTTTTATCAAGTTCCATGCATTACAAAGAATGCTGGTCCACATGAAGTCGAATGAAGGCAACTGGTCCAAACCAAAGATTTCTGCCTGCCTACTACATGATCTTTTACTTTTCTGTTTCTTTTCTCTCAACTGATGGTGTTGTTGGGTATGTGTCATTTTACCCTACCTTCAGATGCAAAGCCTTCCTTGTGGTACCGGGTGGACAGATTCCTCTGGTTAGCCACTAACGTAACATCAAACTAGACTGTAACATCATCCTTATGTGACCTAAACAGGACCAGATAAGGAAGGCCATCGTGCTGCTGATAATGTTGACAAGAAAAAGGCACTGTTTTCCTAGAGGCCTCTCTAGGCATTCTGGTATCTTTACACCTTGGTACAAATATGTTCTTATGGTTTTTGCTGGTTTGTTCTGTTTTGTCTTCTTTTTAAAGCAGAGTGTCTCCTCCAGTTCCCAGAAATCCCTGCCTCACTCTTGCAAGTGTTGGGATAACAGGTATGGGCCACCACAGTTGACAATTACAAATACTTTATGCTGGCACTGCTTGTGGCTAGTGTGGCCCCTTTGGAGGGATTCTGACTGAGGATGAAGTCAGTGCTGAAGAAAGCAGAGATAAGAGGAGAAAACTCGTCAGGATGCCAGTGGTGTGAGCTGAACTCCTGCATCTGCTTCATTTCCAAAGCCAAGTACAGTCTTTGAACATCTCAGTAACATGAGAACTTAGAGCCTACTTATAATCAAAGTTGTTGCTTATAAGTAGAATCTTTTTTTAAGATTTATTTTATTTATTTTATGTGTATGAGTACACTATAGTTGTACAGATGGCCGTGAGCTATATCATGTGTGTGGCTGATGGAAATTGAACTCAGAACCTCTGCCAGCCCTGCTTGCTCCCGTCCGCTCACTCCAGTTTAATTCTCTGTAGCTGTCTTCAGATGCACCAGAAGAGGGCATCAGATCTCATTACGGGTGGTTGTGAGCCATGATGTGGTTGCTGGGATCCGAACTCAGGACCTTCGGAAGAGCAATCAGTGCTCTTACCCGCTGAGCCATCTCACCAGCCCCTATAAGTAGAATCTTAATAAAGTGTATCACCAAGTAAAAAATGAAAGGTATGTGTCCTTGTTAGAGGTTTTACTACTGTGAACAGACATGACCAAGGCAACTCTTATAGCAACATTTCACTGGAACTGGCTTACAGGTTCAGAAATTTAGTCTATTATCATCAGGGCAGGAGCAGGGCAGCATTCAGATGGCATGGTACAAGAGAAGCTGAGAGTTCTACATCTTCATCTGTAGGCTGATAGCATAGTGACTTCCAGGGAACTAGGATAAGGGTCTTAAAACACACACCCACTGTGATGGTCATAGCTACCCCAACAACACTACTCCTAATAGCCACTCCCTGAGCCAAGTATATTCAAACCACCACAGTAAGGGATCATATAATCATTTCTTCTTCCTCCTCTTCTTCCTCCTCTTCCTCCTCGTCCTTTTCTTCTTCTTCTCCTTCTTCTTCTCCTCCCCCTTTTTCTCCTCCTCTTCCTCCTACTTCTCCTTCTTTCTTCTTCTTCCCTTCCCACCCCTCCTCTTTTTCTAGTCCTCCTCCACCTTTTCCTCTTATTCCTATCCCTCTGTTCCTCCTCTTGATTTTCATCCTCTTCCGCACCCTCCTCATTTAAACCAGCCGTCTCCTGGGGAGAAAGAAACATTTTCTTCAGTGCTGTAACCATTAGTAGGGGTGCTGATGCTCCTGAAAACAAAGTTTCACCCACACTTCTGTAAACAACTAAAAAAGTGGATAGCCAGCTTTACTTCTGATGTCTGTTCCCTGACCCAAAATAAAGTAACAAGCTCTTATTCCCATAGATAGAACACCATGACTTCCCCCTCAGTAAGACTGTGAGTGAAGGGGCTGGAGAGATGGCTCAGAGAATCTGGGGATCAATTCCCAGCATCCATATTGTGGCTAACAAGTTCTGTAACTCCAGGGTCTCTGATGCCCTCCTTTCTGCCTTCCATAGGTACCAAGCACAATTGTGCTGACCAGACAAAAGGTGAGAACTCAACCTAATGGGGAAGGGCTGGAGGGTTAGGGAATTCCAGGTGCTCTTAGGAAAAGAGACATCTAAGACAAGAAACTGATGAGCCCTGGGCTCCAGGATGGCAGAGAAAAGGCATTTCACACTGAGTAGAACATTTCCAGGCCCCAGATACCAAAGATCTTCTGCCGGGAGTGTTTGGGCTGATAATACACAGAGAGTCTCAGGGGAGCATTTCTATGGACTTATGTGTCACATGACTTTGTAAGAGTCAACTGTTCAAATTTAACCACATGCTTTTCCAAAATCACACTCGCAGTCTTACCCATATTCCACATATCCCAATTTCGACATATTTCTACATGTTTCACAATTCTACATATCCCAATTTCTTTATCAAACACACACAGTTAAAATGATTACTTATTAAAAACATTGTTTAGAAGTCTCAGTACAGAACACTACAAATCACCTATCTGTCAAAAGCTACAAAAATGTTTTCATGTACGAGCTGTTTACAGCTTTATTAAAATAATTTCTATACAACCTGCCTAAAGATGAGGTCTCTTCTGAACAGCATGTAGCCTAAATAGACAAAGGTTATGCTTCATATTCTCTACAGAAACACAAGAGCTGTATGTTCCAATAATAAAGCTTTGTATAACAAGATCATATATCATCCAGCTGGAATAAAATGAGATTTTGAAAACAAAGTGATTGTATTGTTAAATGGGACATGAAAAAGACATTTCTCCCCTTAGAATGTTGCTTTGAGTTTAAACAGAAAATATTTGTATGGGAACAAGTGATAATAACTCATGAACAATTCTACTTCAACAATTTTCTTTTGGGGGGAGGGGGTGCTATAAAGCATTCTATTTCAAAACGTTTGCTGCACATATGGAAAAGTTCGTTGGGTCATAGGAACATCATAGCAAGTGGGTAAGTGGCCCACACAGCATCATCCTCTGCTCAAGGAGAGGAGAACTGGGCACAGGGCAGACTCCTGTTGGTCCTAACATGCTGACTGAACAAGGGAAGGGTGCTGGTCACAGCCGCGAAGGTGAACTGCATGTACTTCAACATCGTGATGGCAGCTGTAGCAGCTGCAGCTTCTACATGTGTCCTCCTCATTGACATCCACAAAGGACTTACGCATGGCCTTGGACAGAAACAAGCCTTGCTTGGAAGATATTCCAAAAAAGCCTGCCCTTTCCTGCTCAAAGGCATCCCATGCCCAGCCTGCACAGGACCTCCTTCATAGCATATTTCTACTCCAGGTTAAACCACGGAGGAGAATACGTCTGCCTCCTCTTCATTTGCCTCATCCACTCTACAAATTTCTTGAAAGCTACTTTCTTTACCATTTTCAGTTCAACGTGTTCATCTGGAAGCATGATGACTCTGTTCAGCCCACTGCTGACATAGGGAAGCAGCGGAATCTTGGGTAATATCTCCCTTATATACCTCATCTTAAAGATAGATGTCGTAAGCTTGGTTTGCACAGTCCCCCTCATTCTCGGTGACCTTGGAAGCCATTTTCTGAGTGTCCTCTTTCTTAAATGGCTTCTCCTGGTTTCCTTTGAAGCAGATGAAGCTCACAAGGACCAGCAGAGTGTCTGAATTTGCTGTCTGTGAAGACTCTTTGATCTGTCTTTTTGGCTACCGGGGTGTTGATGTGTTTTGGGGACTGCTCCGTAGTACCCAAAAACTCCAGCTCTTCCATCTCTGCTTAGTAACACTTGAGACAGAAATCTTTAAAAGATGCTAAAAGTCACAAGTCTTTTCTCCGAAGAGCCTGTTGGTTGTTTTGAACTAGTCCTGAGAAGCGCTAGTGGACATCTCTGACCCACCACCGCTGTTCAAAACAGTGGCTAAGTCATCTACCTTGCCTTGTTCCCTTTGCTTCAATAAAGACCATGGCCAGGGCGATGCTTATCGGTAAGAAAGATACATTTTCCGAGCTCTCTTTACTCACTGTTAACAAAAGGTTTAAGGCAAAGGTGTCGTTTGCTTCTAGCAGAGGATCCACGAGGGCAAGGCCAGGCACTTGGTCCCCCAGCTGGTAATGAGCAGAGCAGGAAGCTCAAGACATCTCTCAGTGAATCAGTATTTTCCCTTGCAAAGAACAGTCTTCGCAACTGAGCTGTTGGGATTCTAGAAAGTATCTTTGTGTTGAAATACTGTATCACTCCTTCCATTTTGCCTCACAGGGCCAAATCTATTAATTTTTTGCAAGCCTCACATCTGTTTTACATGGAGGACTGCTATTTCTCACATGCTAAAAATACATATTAGAACCAAAAAGAAGAAGAAGGAGGAGGAGGAGGAGGAGGAGGAGGAGGAGGAGGAGGAGGGAGAGGAAGAGGAAGAGGAAGAGGAAGAAGAAGAAGAAGAAGAAGAAGAAGAAGAAGAAGAAGAAGAAGAAGAAGAAGAAGAAGAAGAAGAAGAAGCGACCTCCCAAAGAGTACCCAGACTCTTCAGGCTCAGCACTGCTGCAGATACCTGGTAGCCCCTGAGATCCACGAAGCCAGAACTATGTTGGCATGGGTTAATATGACTGTCACAGAGTATCCAATCATTGTTGGACAGGTTTTCGGGCAGAGAAACAATGTTCATTTTCCCCTAAGAATGTACTCCTGGGGCATAAGCAAAGCTACATATCTTCAGGTGCCGTTGTCTGAAGGTAAGGAACAATGGGAAATGGTACGATGAGACCAAGAAGAGATTGAACTCAAAGACAATCAGCTCCGGTGGTTGGAGTCATTACCATCAACTAAACTTTCACAAAAGACAGAAGTGTGTAGGGTGGGGTCTCTGGATCCATAAAATGTTATTGAGCACGTAGGCTTCTTATCTGGTCCTTCATCTGAACCTCCAGATAGGACATAATTCAGAAGAGAGCTTTTCACTATGTAAACCTGCATCCATAGCGAGGCAGGGGCTCTTGTCTCTAACACCAGAACTGAGGAGGGTAAGGAATTGTGGGGCAAATGAGACAGACTAGCAGGGAAAGGCATTTCCTGCTCAAGTCTGGTCAGCAGTGTGGTCTAAGTTTTTGTTTTGTTTTTTTTTTAGATTTTATTTATTTATTATATGTATACAATGTATCTGTCTTCAGACTCTCCAGAAGAGGAAGTCAGATCTCTCATTATGGATGTTTATGAGCCACCATGTGGTTGCTGGGATTTGAACTCAGGACTTTTGGAAGAGCAGTCGGTGCTCTCAACCACTGAGCCATCTCTCCAGCCCAGTGGTCTAAGTTTTCTCTCTACAATCTACGTATGTGGTAGAAGGAGAGAACACTCTCCACAGATTGTCCTCTGACCTCTACACATGTACCATGACATACACACAAGCCCATGCAGATGCATAATACACAGGTAAATAATAATAATGGTAAATAAAATTGAAAACAAAAATTGTGAGCTCAATGCTAGCCTGGGCTACTTAGCAAGACCTGTCTTTAAAAAAAAAAAAAAAAAATGTGGTACCGCTTTTAATCCTAGCACTTGGGAGGCAGAGGCAGGCGGATTTCTGAGTTTGAGGCCAGCCTGGTCTACAGAGTGAGTTCCAGGACAACCAGGGCTATACAGAGAAACCCTGTCTCAAAAAACAAAAACAAAAAAACAAAAACAAAAACAAAACAAAAACAAAAAAAAGCTGTGGTACAATGGTCTCCTCTTCATTCTCCACTTCTTCCAATATGCCCAGGGCCAAAACATAGGTAAGGATTATTTCAAATCCTTCTCTAGACTAGTTTAGTTGCAAAACATAAATTGAATATCATTCAACATCTACTGCTTGAAGGCAACCCAAATATTCCTAAGTGGGTTGGCACAATGTCTCCATTCCCACTCATATTTATACGGTTTATTTTATGTTACAACAGCTCTGATTAAGCTGACGCTGCCTCCCTTAGATCCTGGTGGCGTGAACTGTCTCCCAGAGGCTCCAGCCCTTCGCTCTTTCCTAGCTAGGAAACATTGTGATTACTAAACACCTGACCTTCTGGCACCTCCCAAACTTTCCCCTAGTGCTTCACAGAGAAAGTTACCTGGAAGGGGCTGATTGAGAAACTAGAAGAATCCAGGCCCTGGAGAACATTGGTGTAACTTCAGCATTACCAGTAAAGCAGAGATATACTGGGAAATACTTGACTCATTTATTCTTTTGAGCATTTACTAAAACTGTGTGTTGCCCAGTTAACCTAGCATTATGAATTCAGTCTGTCCCTGGCCTAATCCAACTCCCTCCTATGTTTTCACTGAGGTACCCTGATGCATTTTTTCTGCTTTCTCCTTAAGAAAACAGACCTAGACAAATTTCTCTAATGTAGTCAGCGCTACCCCTATGACACTAGAAATGGAAGGAGTCCCAGACTCCAACAATGATGGTATTTTCCATATGGAATCTCTGTGAATTAGTGGGAATGACTACATATGGATTAGGCTACTAGACCCTCGACTACCACTTTCACAGATTCAAGCAACTGAGGTTCAAGAGTGTGTGGCGGAGAAATGCACATGAACTAGTCCTGAACAGGCTATTGTCTGCTTTCCTAGGGCTGAGGCTGGAACCTGGGTCTTTGCCCAAGCTCTGCACTGTTCTTGGCATGAGTCCCTGCACCAGATAATATAATGAGTATTTACATAGATAGCATTTACATTGTATTCTATACCATAAGTACAGTAGAGAATTTAAAGTATACTGCAGGATGTATGCAGGTTTCATGCAAATTCTGCCTTTTCTATAAAGGGAGTTGAACAGCAGCATCATTTGGTATTCAGGAGACAACTGTATTTACACAGCACATTCACAGTTACCAAATGCTTTCAGTGGGTTTATCTTATAATATCTAGCAGTGGCCCCTAAAACAGATAGAACATTTGTCATTCTGTCCAATGTTCAGGGAGTGGGGGAAGAGAATTTAGAGAATCTATAATAGTGGTTTTCAACTTGTAGGTCATGACCCCTTTAGAGTCGAATGATCCTTTCACAGGAGTCACCTAAGAGCATTGGAAAACAAATATACTTATATTAGGATTCAAAGCAGCAAAATTAAAGTTATAAAGTAGCAATAAAAATAATTTTATGACTGGGGGGTCACCATAACATGAGGAACTGTATAAAGGGTCACAGCACTAAGAAAGTTGAGAACCACCAGACACTAGATCAAGTTCCACATCAAGAGACTAGAAAGTGCCCGTCTGTACAGCTCTGCCTCCAGATGAAAATCGAAATGGTGCCTGTCCTCCATACCCGAAGCCTGCATCATGGTCCTCATCATCGCCATCTTTCCCACAAACTCCGAGTTCAGACTTCACAACTGGTCCCACATGCATTCCTCTAACTGTGCATCACCAGCATTGCATCACCAACACGCCATCTACCAGAGCATGCTGCTTGGGTCTCTAACGGCTCCATCCCCCTGAATGCAGAAACCATGTAAACTCCTCACTGTGGCCTGGAAAGTCCTATAAGACCACCTCCTGAGCAAGTCCAACTTGCAGGCAAGCCAGCTGCATGGGCTGCTGCATTTATGAGTGCTGTGCACTACACTCAAATATTTGGTTTCCGCAAAATGCCAGTCCACATTTCTCTTTCTACTCACGCTGCATCTCAGGTCTTCTTGGACTAGACAAGTCGCTAACATCATGTTACCTGCTTCTACATTTTAGAAACATAACTATTCACAGTAATCTTGTTATTTTCTTCTTTCCTCTTCCATACTCTAGCTTCATGAGAATCATTCATTTCAAGGTCAGTTCATCCTTAGAATCTCTTCATCTGTGCTGTGTTCTCCTCCCCGCCCCTCCATGCCCAGCTCTCTTGCCTAGGCTGGCCTTGAACTGCTCGGCTGCCTCAGTCCTCCTGACTCTATACTACGGGACCAGAATTATGTACACACAGCACCCATGCTTAGTTCTCTTTAAGTCCTTTATCCCCAGCATCTTCACTACATGTAAGTGATACCCAAAACAGTTATTTGAATGAATTAATGAGATTAATGAACAGCATATGGTAGGCATTTATATTTATATCAATTGATTACATGAATATGTTTTATTAAGTGCCTATTGATGGGTGAAGGGTGTGTTTGAATTTTTTGCTGTTATATGTGACACAGAACCAAATCCCTTTGTTCATATAGCCATAAAAATGAGAGATAAATGGACTTCATAGTTTATCTTGTGGCCAAAATTCCATATGACAACTGGCAACCTGTTTCATGATTCAGTGTTCTCAAAAGTAAAATTTTAAGTACAATGTAAAAGTTGATATTTAGGTCTTTGCTTTTAAATAAGAAATGTGTACTTTTTTTTTTTTTATTTTAATAATCTATTAGGGCTCTCTGACTTGTGGTTTCTTTCTGATGCCCAGTCACCCCTTACTAGCACTTAAATCTCTTGGAAAGACTGCAGTGTATAAATCTGATTTTTCTGGCTTTTATAATTACCCCTAATCTGACAGGGAAAGAAAAGAAACTATAATACTTGAAGAATTAGCAAAATTGACTCCATTATCTTGCGCAATTAACTCTCCTTGTTCCGCAGCTGAGGAGAGCACCTCAGGGGCTTTGTCAATCAGGGTTAAGCTCCACAGATAGATCCAAATTCTCCTTTAACGTATTCAAAAGAAAATTAAGCTCAATACAGCCTCCTGGTTATCCTGCTGGGAGAAGGGACAGACTTCAAGTTCTCAATTTCTTCTCATGGAAGTGTTCTTCACTTTCTAGGGAATGGAATCTTTTATGATCAGACTGCTGTCACTTTTAAAGTTCTCTGGAACCTTGCTATGGTGGCCCATTTGTACCAAAAAGAGAGTCGTCATGCCCTAACTTTTCGTCACTTTATGCAGGCCAGTTTCCATCCTATAGTCACTGCACAAAAGCTGAACACCACCATGTTGGACCAGCATCTGTGATGTGAGCATTTCTCTTCTCACAGAAAACTTTAAAGTAAGCAGACCTCCAGTAGACAAACAAGGACTCAGATTTTCAACGCTCAAAATTTGCTTCATATGAGATTTACACTTTGTATTGAATGTTTTTAGTTTCTCAGTTATTTTGGTTTTGGTTTTGTTTTCACAAACATATACTTTGTCTAAGTGACTTAGTTGCAAAGTACAAGATCATATTACCAAGAAGAGTGTGAATCCACAAGCTGGGCAGTGGTGGTGCACGCCTTTAATCCCAGCACTTGGGAGGCAGAGGCAGGCAGATTTCTGAGTTTGAGGCCAGCTTGGTCTACAGAGTACGTTCCTGGACAGCTAAGGCTATAGAGAGAAATCCTGTCTCTAAAAACCAAAATAAAATCAAATACAATAAGAAAATCTGAATGGACTCAATCTTTTGGACACAAAAGTCCCACTGCTGTTTGGGAAGACGACCTGGAAGCCTTCTCTGCCACTGACGTTCTGTCTAGGCTTAGAAAAATCATCTCTTGTCTTTGCCTCCACCAGTAGGTTTTTTAAATTAATGCCTCAGGAATATTAACTTTTTTCCCATTTTAAAATCTTCTGAGAATAATTTTCCTTCATCATGATGGAGTTTGTCCAGGCACCCCTGCAGCTCTTTCTTTCTCTAGTCATCTCTGCTGTACCTTTGTAATAACCCACTCAGCACTGGCTAACCGTTTATTGCGTATTGACAACATAAAAAAAAATAGCTTGAGACATTCAAAAGGAAAACAGCCCTTAAGAAGCTTATCCTACCTGTTTCCAGGGCAATGGTATTTGAACACACACACACTGTGTTTATAGTACCTGCTATTAAACTTCTCCAACCTAAGACAGTTTTCAAATACATTTCCACTTTATTATGCCCCAAGCCTGTTATCTGCGAGTTCTACATCTATCAACTGCAACAGCATAACACAAGACAGTCTGAACCTTTCACTGTCCTTGGGATACTTCATATGTGTTTTCTGGATAGGAAAATTACCATGAACTTACAAGTGGGTCCCCATAACAGTCCAATGATCCTGTAGACACCAATGCAATGCTCAGTGGTTGACTCGACACCATTGAGAACTTCCCTCTGAACCAGTAGCTCTTGCCCATCTTATGATCTAGTAAGTGAGACTTCTAGCAACATAGGTACTGTGGGCACCCAGCAGCAGAAAGATGGATCTGCTTCACTGGAGATGGCGTGACTAGGAAAGATCTTTGGTAGAACTAAAAACTGGAGCAGGGGTTGAAGCAGGGAACACACATTGTTGGCTACATGGAGGTAAGAGGAAAGAGTGCAAACACATTCCAAACAAAGGAAAGGGCAGTTTTTCAACAAATATTTGTGTAAGACTTTAGAAACCAAGGAGTATCAATATAATGCATTCATTGCCTTTATGCTCAGTCTACAGAAGCACAGAACACATAGCCTAGCTACCACTATTCTTAACCCACTCCGTTGCCAAGAAATGATACAAGCACTTCACTTCCTATAATTCCTCACAACTGATGAGCTCACAGACACAAGGAATCCGAAGAGTTTTCTGATGGTCACACAGCTGAGGAAGGGTAGAATCAGGAGACTGACATCAACTATGAAAAGATAGTTGTCTTGACCAGAAACCATCAGATGAAGGTGGGAGTAGGGGCAGCAAATGTGGATAGATTAGTAAGTATCAACCATATGAGATGACACAAGCATATGTGTCTATTAGGGAAATTGTGCCGTTGAACTCTTACAACTAAGGGACTGCAGAGCCCAATGGATTTCACCCTGAGAAAAAGAGAGTTCAGTGAAAAGCTTGAAGAGCACTTTATGCTTCTAGGAGTTCACTGTACTTACTAAGTGGAGATTACATTGGATGGCAACAAAGATGGACACACTAGACAGAAAGGAATTTCTGTAATTCTTAGATGAAATCGTGGATTCTTTCAGAGCCATGGCTTGGGAAGAGGGCAGTCATATTCCAAAAGAAAGTTAAAAAAGAAAGTGACACAGATAAAGGAATCAATCACATGTTCAAAGAAGAGTGAGGCATGGCATATGGCTCTGTGTAATCTAGTAAAGGATGTGTACTATGTGGAAAGGGATAAGATTATCAGAGGTAAGATTAGAAAAGAAAAGGCAGGCCTAGATCACTTGCGAAGAGCCTACATATTTATTTGAAGACATAGCAACTTCCTCCTCAAATCTAAGATCTGCCAGTATTGACAGTTTTTCTATATGAATGGGGGTAAGGGCGTGGGGGAACGGTCTCAAAGATAACATAAGGATTCCCTATATCTTCTTTACTTAGTTTTCTGTATTATCAACAAGTCACATGACAGCACATACTCACCGAAACTAAGAAACCACCATTGGCCCATGGCTTCTAACTAAACCCCATATTTTGTTCCAATTTTACCAGCTTTTCAGCTCAGTCCCTTTTCTTGTCCCTAGGTTGTATCCAAGTATGGCACACCACATTTCAGGCATGCCGTCTGCCTGAACACCCTAGGCTGAGACAATGTGTCAGTCTTCCCTTGTTTTTGTGACCTTTGAAGAGTGCTGGTCCTGAGTTTGGTAGACTGCCTTGTATTTGGATTTCCTTAATGTTCTTATCATGATGAGATTTAACCAGGTAAAAGATGTGAAACAGGATAGCACTGATAAATTGCCCTTGGAAAGCCAGGTGTGGTGGCACACGCCTGGAGCCACTGAACCCTGAGAAAAGGAGAATCTTGAGTTTGAGACAGAAAACAAGTCCTTGTCTCAAAAGGAAAAAAAAGAAAAAAGAAAATTTTTCACTCAAAAGATCATCTGATGACAAGGTCTGGTGCCATGGGAGAAATGACTAGAAAGTTGTTGATTATATGCTGATATTTTGTAGGAGGCAGAGTGGCCTTCCTCCTTGTGGAGCTGAGAAAGGAGCTCAGCAATGGAATGCTTGCCTGCTATCATGAGGCCCGGGCATTATGTACCTCCAGGGCTGCAGAAACAAATAAGTATACTTTCCTGACTATACATTTCTATCTTAACTGAATAATATACACATGGGTAAGGCTGGTGCATGAGTGTATCTGCTACTACTGTGAAGAAACACTGACCAAAACCAGATTTTGATGAGTGTCTAATTCCCATAGCCTCCTACTGCCACACCACCTAGGAAATCCCTGAGTGACGCTTCTTGATTTCATTTGTCTTCCAAATCCCCTGCCTCTAGCCTTTGACTTTGCCCCATTATGCACAGCAAATTATACTTTGCCAAGATAAAATTTACATCTGACATCCTGCGGAGTATTCAGTTTCCACACTGGGGCTGTTTTCCAGTTGGCCTCCATCACTTTAAACTCAAGGAACAAGCAACGCACCATTTACAGAAGAATGCAGCCTTTGTAATGGCCCATACCTGTATGGGATGACCGGGGACAGGAGTGCACAGGGACAGGAGTGCACAGGGACAGGAGTGCACAGGGACAGGAGTGCACAGGGACAGGAGTGCACAGGGACAGGAGTGCAAGGACAGCCTCGGCAACACACAAACTGGAGGTCAGCCTGGGCTACATGAGACCATGTCTTAACTTTAGGGAAAAAATTCAAATTTTCAAAAAGACATAATTTATCATTCCTTTTCTGAGTTTTGAGATCTTTGACAGATATGACTACTGGTAAATTTTACTCTTATTCTACATTTTAGATTGTAGACCCTAAAGTTTATCACTTTGACTATTCTACTGTGTGTGGTGTACATGTAACTAAGAATTTGTGAATGATGCTAGGCAAGCATTTTACCACTGAGCTATATTCTCTGATCTTTTTTAATGTGAGCAACATTATATATATATATATATATATATATATATATATATATTTATATATTTATATATAATTCGAAATGGAATTATAAAACTTAAATAATCACCTCTAGAACAAAATATAGTTTAAATAAATCAGTTTGGATATCTACTGAACTGGTAGATATTTTTGACCGATATCTACCACCATATTGGTCAAAAATAGATCTTCAGGGCTGCTGAGATGGCCCAGTTGGCAAGGCACTTGCAACTTGGCATCAGTCCCTCTGACCATGTGGTGGTAAGAGATAACCAACTCCTGAAAGTTGCTCTCTTACTTCCATAGATGTGCCATAGATATACACAAATATGTGTATGTATACATGTATACACACACACATACATATATACAGAGTAAAAAACTAAGTAGAAAAAAATGTTTTAAACTTTTTAAAAAAATAGATATCCAGGATATTTTTAGCCACAAAATATAAGGAAGTTCTGATATATACTACATTGGAAAAAAGACAGACACAAAAATTACAGATTATATGACCCCACCTATGTGAAATGACCATAGCCCAGAGACAGAGCGCATACTGATGGTAGCCAAAGGCTGAAAAGACTATGGGAGAAAATTGCTTCAGTAGAACGGGGTCTTACTTTAGAACGGTGGGGTGCATTGGAACTACACAGTAGAGATGGCTGTGTAAGGTTGTGAGTGTGCTAAATGCCACTGGCCTGTTGACTTTCAAATCGCTGACTTCATACTACCTGAATCTCAGCCTAATAAATCATTTTTAGAAGGATGCTTTGAGGAAGTTCACTACCTTCCTGCACGCCCTGTGCCATTCACCTGTGATGTTCCACCCGGTGCCCTGCTGACAGGTCGAGCTTCCCAGAGTGCACTTTGTTAGGAACGCACTATCACTTCCCTTTATATCAAACTTAAAATCATCTGTCTTCAATCATCTGAGACTCCATGATCCTTTCCCATAAATACCCCCTTACACATCAAAGCGCATTCTCTCAACTAACCTCAACCCGCCTGGGATGTCCAACCAGGAGTCCCGAAGGAC
Organism: Mastomys coucha; assembly: GCF_008632895.1. Lineage (NCBI taxonomy): Eukaryota > Metazoa > Chordata > Mammalia > Rodentia > Muridae > Mastomys > Mastomys coucha. The sequence goes on along the minus strand of NW_022196915.1, from coordinate 84,790,758 downwards.
CACCTAAAAGTCTTTACTATTTATCAGAAGCCTCCCTCAACTTGCTCTTGCTTAACTGTTTCCTCCTGGCATCTCCCTCCCTCAGATTCTGCCTGTACTTCCAACAGTTCCACGAAACATACTGCTTCCATGTGATATGCAAAATACACATTGCCTAACAAGATCATAACTTCCTCCTCAGACAATACACTATGGCATTGATTCTCCCACAAGTTACTTCACTTTGGGGATCTCGGAAGGACTCGGTGAGCACTGTTCTGATTACTCATTAACAACCGCTCATCTGTTCTCCCACTTCTCCTCCTAAGCTACAGTACACCCTTTGTTTGGACTAATCTCTAACCTGTCCCATGACATCATCCTTTTCCCCTCTCCTATTTTGCGAGAAATAGTTACCTGCATTTCAGGGAAACACCATTCACACACATAGATGGATAAGAGATGGTAAACATGGCGATTGACGTTAGTCACCTTTCCTTCGTAGGAAATCCCTCAATCCATAGCCATTGTATATCAGGATTCTGCAGGAAAACCAATAGGCAACAAGTTTAAAAAGCCCAGGGACTGATAACGTTCATAGGGTGATGCTTTGGGCACACATTTTAGTCTGCATGCCTTGAACTAAAAAATGAAGTTAGTGATAAAGCCCCAATGGAAAATGGCAAGACTTTTATTCAACCAGATAACTTTTGGTAAGCTTTGAAATACTCTTTGTGTCATGTATTCCTGATGTAACATAGAGTGGAGGATATTAGAATACTGGAGATTTTATACGAGGTTATGTGTAAGGAAAGGCTGAAATATAGAAGTCCAGGACAGGGGCTCAAAGGGAAAGACTGAAGTAGGGAGAAGTCACAGTCCTGGAATTCAAATACCCCCATTCTTTTAACTCAACCAGGCTGGCCTCCAACTCACAGGGATCCACCTGTCTCTGCCTCCTGAGTGCTGGGATTAAAGGCATGTGCTACCACTGTACAGCTGAGATGTCTCCATTCGTAAAGTCTTAAGAGCACAATAAAAATAAAAACAAATGTAATGTCTCTTTCAGTAAGTTGCTTAATAGTTAATTTTGTTTGTACTTTGTTTTTTTGTTTTTTTGTTTGTTTGTTTTTTTAAGACAGGATTACACATAGCCTAGACTGGCCTCTAATTCATTGTCCAGTCAACACTGGCATGGATCTTCTGGTCCTTCAGCCTGGATCCCGCAGCAATAGGATTATAGCAGTGAGCCACCACCACCACCTCAAATCTCCCAGCTTTAAGCAACTTTCCATCTCAGAGATGATCTGTGCTGTTTGTGTGAGGCCACATGGAAAAGGTTGGGGTAGAATGTAGGCTGGAGCAAATGTAAGCACATCAACACCAAACCCAGATCCTAGACGGAGTAGGAATCCGATAAAGGGGGAGATCAGCATAACAGAGCTTCCAATTATCTCTAATATCAGAGAGCTGCCATTTTCATAACATGATTATGCCTTTGTATCTGTGCGACGCATACTGATGAAGCCCATAAGCTTTGTTGTTTTATATATTTACAACTATGTCTATTCCCCAGCATCAATGTTCTTTTTTTTTTAATGTATTTTTTTTTATGTTATATTTCATGAGCAATTCCAGCTTGGCTTCAGAACAACATTTTTCCACCCACATGGAAAAGCCTGCCAAAGCCTTCAAGGTTTCGCAATATTCTTTTGTAGTATTCTTATCTGGAAATCAAGCAAATATTAATTTTTTTCTTTAAAAAAAATTGCCTGCCTGCCAAGCACACAAATTACAGTGATATGATATGGACTATCAACACGTTCTCCAGAGCATTCAGGTGGGTTTCTTCAGTAGCTGTGAGCCTTGGTGAGAGGTATGTGTGAGAAATCACTGAGCTTAATTTGGCCAAATCCTTAAGCTTCTCCATGAACAAGTTTGTATTTATAGTGTCTTGCTAATTTTTTCCTAGTTAGTTCATAAGATCAATCATTTTGCTCTCTTACAACCACGCTAAAATTCAGTGGTTATTAGACGCCGTGTGTAGAGTGTCTAAGAATTTAGCCTAGAGTGAAGATCATTTTCCAACGTCAAACCTTAAAGTATGGCTAGATAATGCTTGGCTGGTTAAGTGTCTGCTGTGAAAAGCATGAGGGCCCGAGTTTGGATCTCCAACACTGATGTAAAAAGCATGTTCCAGCATGTGTCAGGAACCCAAGTTATGGTAGTGCTCATTGAGTACAGACCCAGAAGGATCTCTGGAACTCATTGGTCACCCATTCTGACAGGTAAGTGGGCTCCAGAATCAGGGAGAGACTCTGTCTTGAAAAATAAGATAGAGAGTAATTAAGGAAGAAGTAATTGAAGAAGTCACTGATGTTGACTTCTGGTCTGCATACACACACACATACACACGGGGGGGGGGGGGGGGGGGGAGAGGAAGAGGAAGAGAGGAAGATGGAGAGATGACTCAGTCACTAATGGCTTGCATGCAAGCATGAAGACCTGAATCTGGTGCCTAGCACTCACATATAAATGAGATATAGTCATGGTGTACCTGGCAATTGCAGTTCTGGGGAAGTAGAGACAGGGAGATCCTTGGGGCTTGTAACAGCCAGGCTAGCATGAGCTTCAGTTTCAGTGAGAGACTTTGCCTCAAGAAACAAACAAACAAATAAACAAACAACAAAAAGGTAGACTATGACTGAGAAAGATACCCAACATCACCCTCTGGACTCCACATGCACGTACACACATAGAAACACATCTTGCATGTGCATAGACATACATACACATACAAAAAATTAAGCAGAAACCCATATAGGTTTGAGAAGTGCAAATGGCCTGCTCTCAGGTTGCAGGCAGAGCACCATCCATAGGATTTACAAAGCCCCTTTATTTCTTGAGGTTTCAATACCTTTAAGGGCCACACAAGAGCAATTTGAAGAAAACAAACAAAACAAAACAAAAGACAGTGGTTATTAAAACACTGTGGGAGAAATCAAGCAGAAGAGTCAGATTGCCAAGAAACTCTGTCCCAAGGAGCGCTTGAGGCTTGAGCTATCACACCCCCAAGGTTAATTTCCATCCAAACTTTCTAGATGAACTCACATATGGGGAAATTCTGGCTCAGTCGAGTCCCCCTGGGAAGTTACTACAGTTTACAATATAAGATCACTTAAACAGTAATCACCAGCTACCCCAACCAAGCACATCTAGGAAATAAAGGAAATGAGATTCACTGGGGAAAGCCACAACTAAGCCCGTGTGTGACTCAACGCAAGCCCCACCAAGGCAAGGACTGCTCTTGAAGACTTAGACCAACGAGTCTGTACCCTCAGCTTTCCCCAACCCCCTAATTAAAAGAAGCCCACTCGGATGATAGAAAGAAGCCCATGCATAATGAGTCATTTCATAGCGTGTCATTTTAAGCCTGGAACTCATTATCAATTTAAGTCACATAGAGTCTGGAATGCAAAGATAGCTATTAAGGCTGGCAAAGGAATGAAGCCCCACACCAAAACTATATGTGCGTCAATGTGTGTGTGTGTGTGTGTGTGTGTGTGTGTGTGTGTGTGTTAGCCACCCAAGAATACACTAGTCTTAAGAATCCATCTATATACAGCACTTTTCCTGATGTTGCTTGCTTACTCAATCCTCAGTGACTCTGGTCAAGTTTCTCTAATACCTCTGTTTGTTGATGAGGAAACTCGTAGAAACGTGTAGTTTCCTTACAGAAAATGAGCTCAACCTTGGAGGCGAAGTAACCCTACATTAGTCAGCCTCATTTAACCATTCAATATGAAAACCCTCAGAGACACACCCAATCTTGTAGTGTATCGAGTATGCAGTGAGCATGCAGCCATGAAGTAACCCAGCCCTCAGGAACTCAAGGAAGGACTCTATCGTTGTAGCTTACTGATCAATGCTCCTGTCTGGTAGCACTAGCCATGAAATGTAAAAGACTCAATGGGCAAACCTAAGGGCAAAATAATCTCTTCCCTTCATGGCCAATAATACGAAATATCACATGACTGTCACTAAACCTAAGAAAGGACATGATAGTGAACACAAGTACATGACAGATTTGTGTATACTTCTCTACATAAACATAGGTATTATTTTACATGATTTGTTTGCAAATGGACTTATTTCATATGTCCTAACAGTCAATGAATGTGTTGTCTTTGGTCATGGTTGAACTAGTAGCAAACTCTACACAAATAAAAAGGCTCTGGACATGATGTGACCATTACAGTCATAAAATCCTAGCAGTTGCAGTTGCCTGCTCAAGATTTCATATGCCAGCATTCCACTATGGTTAAGGGAGGGGTATGTGATGCCCCATACCTCCCTGCATTTCTATTAGCCAGCACCTATCACTTAAGAGTTGGGTGAATGATGTTCACTGGAAGTGTAGTCACGGGGTAGTTAGTTACCCATGTTCTTGTAAGTAACCCCTGAGGCATGCTAATATAATTCAACTCGATGGATCAAAAAGAAGCAGGGAGGGAGGAAGAGGGACAGAGGAAGAGAGAGGGAGAGAGAGGATTCCATTAAGAAGCAGAAGGGGTTCATCGATGGGTCATAAGAACCTAATGGGGTGAATCTAATAAACATACACTAAATACATGCATAGATTTTCAATGAATAATATTTATTTATTTGTTTATTTTGTTTGTTTTAATGGGGCATGGCTCAGATATTGGGCATGGGGTTAGAATGCTCAGGGGCATTAGGTTTAATCTTCAGTGTGTTAGTCAACTTGTTGCCTCTGTGACAATTGAGCTGAGATAGCCAACTTAAGGATTGAAGAATTTATTTTAGCTCATGGTAGCAGAAGCTTGTCCATTGTTCCTGGGCTGATGGTCAGGCAAAGGATCAGGCAGAAAATGTGTAGGAGGCACAGCTTCTTCCCTTTGGCAGCCAGGAAGCAGAGAGACAGAGGAAGGGTGAGCAGTTGAGATTTACTCTAGAAAGGCACACTCCCTGTGAGGTTCCTCCTCCGAACAGCCCATCGGGCTCTGGGTTTATCAATAGAAAATTAATCCTCTGATGAGTCAGTACCATCGTGATCCAATCAAACCTCTCAACGGTGGGAACCAAGACCTTCTAGGGACACCTGGGCTTTTGGGTACACATTTTATTTCCAAACCATAATATACTTTTCCCACAAGGCACTTACAAGGTTTTCATCTGGTCTTTCAAGTATAAGAGGGTCTAAATTAGAGTTATAAGTTCTTTAATGTTTTTGTGGTATGTGGGGGCCTTTGTTTAAGACAGGCTCTTGCTATATTATCCTTGATGGCTCACCATGTATAAGCTGGCATTGAACTCACAGCAACCTTCTTATGTCAGCCTCCTGAATGCTGGGAAGACAGACATTGAACACCACATCCAACTAAAAGTAATAAGGTCTTAAATGTTAATGAAACACATATGATTATAATGGTAGTTTCTCCACTGTCTTAGTCAGGGTTTCTATTCCTGCACAAACATCATGACCAAGAAGCAAGTTGGGGAGGAAAGGGTTTATTCAGCTTACACTTCCACATTGCTGTTGATCACCAGAGGAAGTCAGGACTGGAATTCAAGCAGGTCAGGAAGCAGGAGCTGATGCAGAGGCCATGGAGGGATGTTCCTTACTGGTTTGCTTCCCCTGGCTTACTTAGCCTGCTCTCTTATAGAACCCAAGACTTCCAGCCCAGGGATGGCACCACCCACAAGGGGCCCTACCCCCTTGATCACTAATTGAGAAAATGCCCCACAGCTGGATCTCATGGAGGCATTTCCCCAACTGAAGCTCCTTTCTCTGTGATAACTTCAGCCTGTGTCAAGTTGACACACAAAACCAGCCAGTACATCCATCATGTTAATTTTCCACCATTTCAGATTTTTGCATCTTATATATTTATTTATTTATTTATTTAGAACTAGGGATTGAGGCTACAACTTTGTACGCACTAAGCACATACCCCGCCACTGAGCTACACCCCTTCCCCTGATAGTTCAGGTTTTTATTAAGCATCTCATGGCTGTCACATAAAAGTGAGCAGATAGACAACACATAGACCCCCTAGTAAAGCAATTGAATAATCATCTAACAAATGTTTATTGGTTTACATCAACATGATGAGTTGGTGGTAAAAATTTTTTGCTAGATAAGTCTACAGATTTAAGCTCAAAAGAACAAAAAGAAGAGGTAGGGAGGAGTGGATAGAAGATTTTGTAGATCTCTGGGAAGCAGGAAGTAGATGTAGTAATGATAATGAATGAAAGGAATTCATTTTCTCTAGTTCAGGCATACATTAAAATCTAAAGTGGGAGTAGGCTCTTCTGAAAAGGAACGACTAGGAAAATGTCAATAAATGAATAGTTAACCTGTAAGCATCAGCTATATGATTGAGCAGTCCTGTTTGTAGGCATTGACCCAAGAGAAATGCACACTAAAGTGTGTGTGTGTGTGTGTGTGTGTGTGTGTGTTCACACTGAGTTGGAAATGATGCTCAGTACTAGAGCATTTGTCCAACATACTTAAATTCCTAACTTAAGCCTCCCCAATTGTAAGAGAAAAGAGGAGGAGGGGGAAAGGAGGAGGAGAAGGAAGAGGAGGTGGAGGAGAGGAGGAGGAAGAGGAGGGGAGGAAAAGAGAGACAGGAGAGGAGAGGAGAAGAGGGACAGAAGGGAATAGGAGGAAGTGGGAAGGAGAAAATAAAGAAAAGCAGCTCATAGCAGTATTATTCATAAGAGCGATGAACTAGAAACAACTTAATTCCACCAAGCATACTATGCTATGTCCACAGAAGGAAATAGACAAGTGCAAATAGACAGCAGGAGCAGGCCTGGCAGCACATGCCCAGAATCTCAGCTTCTCAAGAGGCCGAGGTTAGGACAAACCGAGTTGGAAGCTAGCCTGGGCAATTGAGCAAGACCTTCCTTCATCTTCTCAACATCTGAAAGGAGCTGGAGGTACAGCAGAGTGGTAGAGCAGTGGTATGCTGGAGGCCCTGGGACCAGTCCCTAGAACCCAACAAGGTGTGAAAGATGGCCAGGGAGTGCTAATAAAATGCCACAGTTGTGGTGGTTCTGGGATGTGTCCCCTTGGTTTTAATTATGCACTTCAAACACACAAATTGCAAAGTCTGTGAATTGCATCTCAAAAGACTGTGAATCAAAGTCAAAAGCCTATATCTTCTAGCTGGAAGGGGTCCTGCAAGGACCCAGGATGAGTTAAAAGTGCCCTCACCTAAAGCATATCAGTGGGAAATTGCCAAACCCCAAGGATAAAGGGAGGATTTAAAAATCTTACAGAGATTTCCATCTTCACAGGAATGAGACCCGCCCCTGTTCAGATCTCTGAGGCCAGGCCCTGCAGGAGACAGAGCAACGCTGTTGCTCCTTAGAGGAAAATGATTTTCAACCCAGACGCTTTTCTCCAACAGAACTATAAAACATTTCTTCCCTGTCCATCATTCTTACAAAGATTTCTGAAAGCACTCTCCCAAAGCCCGGGAGAGAAAACCCAGAAGGAAGAAGATTCAAGACTTGGAACAATGTCCCAATGACAGCCTTGGGGAACGTCAATCAGTTTGCAGCCGGAGGACCCAAGCTCCCAGAGTGTCCAAGAATATCTTCTTTGTTCCAGGAACAGGATACAGTCTTTGAGAAATAAAAGCAATTCATGCATGAGATAAAGGTGGTAGATACAGTTTAGAAGATTCTCAGGTCTCAGGTGGAGGCCACAGAACATACATGAGAAAGATCTGGAAAATCAAATCTACATGTTTCCTAACAGTCATGTTTCATCCATAGACATTAATAGAAAATATCTCTAAGATTTAATAAGAATTAAATATATTATAGATGGTGAGATATAGGTAACAAACATAGAAAATATCAAACAAAAATAATTGGAAATGAAGTGTTATTCCCTCTGGGAAGCAAGAGTTTAATACAGAAATGTGAGCGGTATTGGTTTTCATTGTAAGCCTTCCATGATATTTTTCTAAGCATAGCAATGTATTGCTTACTATACTGATCAACTTTAAAAATAGTTTAAAAAAAAAATAAGTATATCCACTCATCTGCCACTTACAACTTGCAAAGTATACTGTCAAGATGCAATAGGAAAGCCGGGCATGGTGGATAATGCTTGTAATCCCAGCTCAAGACTAGTCTCCAGTCCATCGTGAGTTCCAGGCCAACCTGCGCAATATCACATATTAGAAGAAATATTGCTCCTCTCGAATGGGTGAAATGGGGGATTAATTATGTCTAAAAATAAAACTAAGTTGTTTAAAAGAAGCAACACTTGAACTGAGCCCTAACATATTAGTATATTTGAATAGATAAAGAAAACAGCATATCCTAGCTGTTTTCCACAAAATACATTCCACAAAAGGACAGTCACTTGTAACATTCCTAGCGAAAGGCAATTACATCTTCCAGGAAGGAGCTGCTATTTTTGAAATACTCATCTTGAGAGGAGAAGAAATATTCAGAATATTTCATGTTAAGCTCAGACTTACCTGTACCAGAAAATATTTTCTGACTTATGAGTCACTTAGTTACTTAAAGGGGAAAAAAAAAGTCCTAAGAGAAACAAGAGGTTGCTGTGTGTCAGTCACTGTGAAGGCTGCGTTCGCCCAGAGCAGTTTCTGTTGACTCAAATACACTTAAAGTCGACAGACTTCTCTAATTCTGTAAAATAAATAAACACAAACCTTGGAACATGGAAAAGACGAGAATGAATCACAGTTCAAGGGCTCTCTTCTTTTGATTTGCCTTTCGTATATATCTAGGTCATTTTTAACATCAGGTTTACTCGTTGAAGGCTGTTATAAGTAAATCCTTTCCTGTCTATTCTAACAAATTCAATGTAGAGATTTGGCTTACCCTGCCCTTTTACATACAGGAGTTTGTTTTGTTTGTTTTGTTTTTCTATCCACTGTCAATTTGGGCCCTAAACCAGTTCCCATCCTAATGAGTCCCATCCTGATATGGCAACCCGTGTGTGCCTGTTATCCCAGCACACTGCTGAGACAGTACAGTTACCACAGGTTCAAAGCCAGCCTGGGCTACAGAGAGATTTCCTGAACAATCAAGACTAAGTCTGATACTTAGACTCTGTCTCAAGATCTAAAAAAAAAAAGAAAGAAAGAAAGAAAAGGAGGAGGAGGAGGAATAGGAGGAAGACAAGGATGAGGAGAAAGAGGAGATGAAACCATGACTTCTATGGAACCATATGAAAATAAATAGCTTTTTGTATTAAAAGAACAAAAAAACCTGATGTGAAATATTTATATAGATAATAGTTCTACATTTTAGTACCTCTTCACCTTCAGGTAATTAAATATAAATCAAAATATTATGATATTTAACATATGAACACTTAACATACTTCAAATAAACAGATATAAGAAACAACTAGAACATTCAATATCATATCATCATAAAGGCTCCTTTAAACCTCCCATTTCCTATTTATTCTTCCACGTTCCATGTGTAATCTCAAGTGCTTTCACCTACCAGCCTCATTCTCTGGGGCAGAGATAAAGTTAATGGAAAGGGAAAATATAATTTAACATTTCAGGTCAACCACACTGTCAGGGTGCCCATGTCCCTACAACCATGCTGGGGCTCAGAGAATGAGAGGGACTGTGACACCTGATCATTGTTCTCAGTCTTAGAGAAAAGAAGGAGGGAGGGAGTAGGAGAGGGAGGGAGATTTTAAATGATTGAGGAATAGCCAAACAGAAAGCATTACCATGTGGGGATGAAGGTCGAGAGGAAGGGCACAGACAGCAGAGTGTAGGCCTTAGGAAGGGAAAGACTCAAACTGGGTTGGAGTAGAGAGATCTGACAAGTTCACCCCCCTCCCCCAAGGACTGGAGCCTTAAGTGCTAAGTTTAAAGGGCCCATGTGGGCCTGGCAATGTGTTCCAGTGATAGGGAGCTAGCCTAGATAGCAAAAACACAAAAGAAAATGAGTTTAACCTGTGAGAGGCCAGTAAGTCTTAGTAAGGGACTTTCCAGCTGGGCCAATGGAATATGCTTGCCTTGTCTTGCTCCTGAGAATGTCTCTTCTGCCCACTCTCCACCCCCAGTGGAGCCCAAAGCTCTTTCCCTTTGGTTATTCACAATTTGAGGAATGCTGAGATGTTAGATTGAACACATTAAAACCTTAGTATGCCCACATTTATTCTTTAACATGTTATGGTAGAAGACCAAAAAAAAAAAAAAAAAGAGTAGGAAAGAACAAATGTGAAAAAAATCAAAGGAGAAATCAACGGAAATTGTGTAACCTGAGGCAGCTGTGTGTGTGTGTGTGTGTACATAAACAGAACTGTGCATTTCTAATCTCAACATGTACAGAACAGCACTTAGAATCTGCTTGTATCCCAACCCTGCTTTCTTTTGATTCTTCTACATTTTTATTGCAGTTTTATTTATTTGTGGGGGAGTGCTGGTGACTGACATGAGTTCTATTCCTGGAACCCACATGTTGATAGAAGGAAGGAACTGAATCCCCATAGTTGTCCTGTGACAACTTTGTTTTCAGGGTTGACAAGTTGTACTCAAGGAGGTTCAGTGGCAGGCACATACCTGGTCTAGGAAAACATCATTGTAAGCAAAGAACCACTTGAGAAAACATTGTCTGGGAAATAAAGAATTGTCTCTTCTCTTAAGAAGTCTTCCTTTTTATGGGTCAAAGGCGACCTCTTTCTCCATAGAAACCTACTAAATATATAGAAGCTACGTCTTGCTTTCAAATCACTCCTTACTCAATGCACATGCCCTAGGCTTAGAGCAATGTTAAAGAACCTAACACATTCTTAGACAACTGAGTGTGTGGACACAGTGTTTCTTACACTAAATCCATGACTTTTTTTTAGTAGTTCATCTACACTATCCTCTTTCTCCTGCATCTACTATCAGAGCAGGATATTCTTTTGAGACTCTTCATGAATCATTGCATGATGCAGATGAGAGACTAATTTCTCAACTATTATAAATCCCACTGAAGAGATGTAGATCAGTCAACCTACCTCTGTGAAACTCTACCAAAGTAGCAGTAAAGGAACCTGTCAAGATGCAAGGGTAAACCAACAACAACAGAAAGGAGGGGATGCTAATGTAGCTTAGAAACCAAGGAAGAGAAAGATAAGTGGTCACTTAGCAACCTCAGAAAGCAAACAGTGAGGAAAGCCAAGAACTAAACAGATTATACCATAAAACTTACCAAACATGGGGATTTGGCAATATGGAGTTAACTCTTATATTGAGTGTGAAGCAGACCAAAAGAAAAGAAAACAAAACCCCCAAGGAACTGTCTGAATGTGTGATTTGGAGCTGATAGATGGGGAGGAGAGCTGTGAAATGCTGTCTTCTGGGCATGGTATGGCTGTCTTGTGCATCAACTCACAGCAGCTGTGGCCACCTGCACAAGACCTGCACAAGACCAAGCCAGCGAAAATCCCAGCTTATCTGATGACGGGGCTACCCAGGAGCTGTTGGCATTGGATGGCTGTTGAGGAAGGAAGGATCACTCTCTTTTGGGGATGTGACCATATTCCTCATACCCTAATAATAGTTGGCCTCTCATCCATGTGTATATGGGCAGGACTAACTGGATTGAGGGATGCTAATATAAAAAAATTAGAAATAAAAAGAGGACAACATGAAGCTGGGAAGAAGGTTGGGTGAGAGAACAGAAGGGAGTTAGAGGCCAGTGATGGTGGATAGACATGAGTAATATACATTGTATAAAGAATATTTATCTCAAAGAGTAAAATAAGTTAAAAAAAATCATCAAATTCCCATTTTCATACCTCACTGCTGGAGAACACTGGAGGATTACTCTCTAGAGAGAACAAGAAGATGATCTAGGAGCCAGGAGACCACAAGCTAAATTAGGGGTGATGAAACTGTATTGGTGGCTTCCAGGTCGCTGTGGCTATAATATTGCTATGACTAAAGTCTCGAAAGGACAACTTAAGGAGAGGAAGGGCTTTATTTCCCCTATAAGCTTCATTTGTTTCTGTGGTGGCTTGGGAGAACATCACAGTGACAGGAGCGTGCGCAGAAAGAAGCCGTTTACCTCAGGGTGGACAGGAAACAGAATGGAGGAGAAACTGGGCAATGAGGTGTAACCTTCAAAGGAATGCCCCAGTGGCTCACTCCCTTCAAAACAACCCTGCTTCCTGGTCTCCAGTATCTCCCAAAACAGCATCACCCATTTGGGGACCAAGTTTCCAACATATGAGTGTAGGGGGAACATTTTGCTTCCAAAAAATAACAGAGACCGTTCTGGAAATAAAGAGATTAAACAAATATGTACTGAGTACAATATTGATTCTCTGGCTCTTCTCTCATATCTCTCAATATAGTGATAGGAAGGGTTATACTCCTCAAGAGACAGATCAGAAACACTGCCCCAGGTAGGCGTGGGAGCACACACCTATAATCTGGAATTCCAGCTCTGGAGGCTGACACAGGAAGACTGGCATGAGTCTGAGGCTAGCCCATCCGGATAGCAAGTTTCTGTTGAGAGTAAATTGGGGCTGAGACTTTCTCTTAGAAGGTTTTCTCTTAAAAGATCGTCGCCAAATGAGTATAAAAGAAATTATGGTTTGGCCATGGTAGCACATGCCTTTAATTCTAGCACTCCAGAAGTAGAGGGAAGAAAATCTCTATGAGCAAATCCAATGGTCCACTTCATCCTCTGCATATATATTGTTTTATATTTTCAGAGTCAATGATCACAGATTAAAAACTGTACTAGATACATACAGACTGGCTAGTCTTGTCATTGCTCCCTGGCTAATACAGTGTAACAGCTATGTACACAGTCTGGGCATTGCTTTAGATTAGACGTAATCTATAGATAAAGTATACAGGGAACTCTGCATAGGTCACAGGGGTTTTTGTTATTTACTCTAAGGGATGTGAACATCTGCGGATCTGGGTAACCATGGTGACTCAGAACAACTGAATAACAAAGTGAAGGGCAGATAAGAACCACTCTACAAAGTGAAGGTCAGATAAAAACCAGTCTACCAAGTGTTAATCCTCTGTCTGTCCCCCTAAACTAAACACCATGTAATACATTATATATTATAAATTACTATGCAAATGCTTTTTTTGCTTGGTTTGTTTGTTTTGGGTAGTTTGTGTATACTTGTGACACATTCTTAATAAAGACCCTAGGTAGCCCTGCCCGCCTTAGCCTCTTAAGTGATGCGATTACAGTCAGGCACCAACTACTTTTTAAAGGGTTTTTTTGTTTGTTTGGTTGGTTGGGGTTTTTTTGGTCATGATTTCCTACTACTGTATGAAAGCTCTTGGTCTATGCAAGAAAAACATCAATACACAAGGCCCAGCTAGCTCCATGCCTACTGAGATTCCAATCTACTTTTCAGGGATCTACTGATAAAGATGGAGTGACCACCAAGGATTACAGGAACTTATGTCAGAACAACATGGGGAGAGAGGAAGAAAGAATGAATAGGAAACAGACAATGCCGTCCAGTGGACATCTTGCTGAAAGCAATCTGAATATCTCCAGGGAGAGATGTGGGACACGTAGTCCTCCAATTGCAATTGCAGCACTTACAAAGCTGAAGTAAGAGGGTTGTGAGTTTCAGGCTAGCCTGAGCTACATAATACGTCTTTGTCTCTGGAAAAAAGGTGGGGGCTGTTTAAAGGTGGGTAGGGAGGAAAGGAAGGAGAAAGAGTACAGGGAGAGAGGAGAAAAGAAAGCAAATCTCCAGAGGAAAAAATAATAACACAGAGAAAATTAGGAGTCAGATGCTGTGTGTAATCCCAGTGCAGGACTGTAGGCGAGACACAGGAAGGCAATGACTCTGGAGCTATCTGGGCTAAGAAATCCTGTCTGAAAAAGAAAACAAAATCTTCAGAGAGATTTTAAAAACACTTTGGAAACTAAAGAGTAAACTAATAGAAAAGAAAAACTGCAGAGAACATTCCAAAGTCCCAGGAAAGAAAAGCAAAAGCAAGATGGAAAGAAGATTTAAGGTCTAGGAGCAAGCCAGAAGACTTCTCCATCCACATGATGCCACCATCCACACAAGAGAAGTTCCAAAGCAAGAAAACACATTCAGAGGAGAGATGGCTCACAGATAACTGCAGGGTTTACCCTAAGATACAAGACAAGGGCTTCCTAACCCATCGGACTTTCACATATCAACCCAGGAAGTAGATGGATACAGCAGAACACTGTAATAGAATGTCAAACTACTGACACCTAAAAAAGATCCTGCAACTTCCCAAAGAGAAAGAAGTACACATTTTACATGAAGAATCAAAGTCATCATGGCTTTGAGTTTCTTATGTCAAGTATTGGAAAAAATAAAAAATTAAGCCGGGCGGTGGTGGCGCACCCCTTTAATCCCACCCAGCACTTGGGAGGCAGAGGCAGGTAGATTTCTGAGTTCGAGGCCAATCTGGTCTACAGAGTGAGTTCAAGGACAGCTATACAGAGAAACCCTGCCTAAATAAATAATACATAAATATATAAATACATAAATAAATAAAAATAAAAAATGAATACAGTCAGTAGAGATCACAGCACCATGAGGCACACGAACCCTGGCTACTAGAGAGGTTGTGGGAGCTCCTCAAGAGAAGCCTTGGCAATATAATATGCCAATTTAAAAAAGCATTAAAAATTTTCCAGGAATCTGATTCTTATCCCAGAAACCCATTCATGGAAAAATAAAACAAAACAAACAAACAAAACCACAAACTTAATATGGAGGTAGGAGAAGATGCTTTCAAACCCCACCAGTCACAAGCACGTGCATGCACACATGCAAACACACATGGACATGTTGTAGTGTACTATATAACTTGAACTAGCCGCAAACTCACTTCCTTCCTACTTAGACTCTTGAAGACCAGGCTGTAGGCATGTGCTATCCTATTTTACTCTATACGTATGTAATGCATATATATGTAAATGTAAATCATGCATGTGCTCATACACACACACACACATACACACACACACATGTTGTGCCATCATATTTTACTGTGTCTGAATGTTTGTCAAATGACAAAATTATAACAACTTAGTATTTCTGCTTGGTTTTATTTTCCATTCTAGGAGCAGGTGACCCTTCATCCCATGAAAGAAGTAAATGTTCCAATGATCCATGAAGGAGATATGGCTGACAAAAAAGGAAGGCTGGGGAAAAGGCAGTAAGAAAAAGAAGGCCATTTTAAAGTGGCTTCCCTTGTATGAAGAGACCATCCAGGTGGAATAGAGAAGTAGGGATTTGTTGGCATCAGGTTACTCTTTGCCCTTTTATCTTAATGTAGAGGGAACTTCATTATCCCAGCAACTAAACAGTGGCCTCTGAAAGCATGTGACTCTCTCTAATCCTGACTTCTGGGAAGGTCAGATAAACAGCTTAGGTTTAGCTGATGACATGACTATTTAACATGAGTGACTCCATTTTGATTTTTAGCCTATTCTTTGAAGCCCAGTGCAGGAGCTTAGTCCAGAACAATGGCCTTCTCTGCTTTTACGCAACCACTTTAACTTTTAACTTCTAGCACTGATTCATGTGCAAACTCCCCTCATCAATTTAGTCCTAAACAGTTGCTGCCATCAAGTAGATGTTAAGCAATGCTTAAGTTTTTGAATGAATGAACAGATAATTTTTAATAAGAAATCTACTCTTATTCATTATAAAACTTAGAATAAAACCTCATTTGAGGCCTTGGGCATATATCATTATCTGGAACTCACACAGCCTTCAGTGTCTCTCTTATGTTCTTATTATCCATATTCATAAAATATTTGCTTTCCTTTCTGCACCATTTAAAACAAATGTAAAAGGGGGCTGGAGTGATGGCACTTGTTGCTTTTCCTGGGGACTTCTGCTTAGTGTCCAGCACCCAGGCCACTAAGGTTCCTTAGAACCTGTACTTCCGACTCCAGGGACTGACACCTTCTTCTAGCCTCCAGGGGCACCCAAATAGACACGGCATACATAAAAGCACATGTAAAATCTAGGGGGGAAAGAAGCTTAATATTTAAAAAAATTATTAATAGGGCTTGGGTCTGTGACTCAGTATTAGAGTGCTTATGTGTCGAACTTGTTAGTTTCTAGGTTTGTTCTTACACTCCACAAAGAAAGGAAATGTGGGTAAGACCCCAGAGATGGTGGCAGAAACAAGGCCCTGAGTTCAAGTTCCAGTACCACAGGAAAGAGAAGGGGGAAACTAGACAGATGATTAATATGTAGCTATAAGAGACCGGGTTCTGCCATTCTCAGGAAAAAGATAAAATGAATTTGACACAGGAATCTGAGAGATAACGCAGTCTGGCCTGACCACCGCAGGGCGAGACTGCAAGGGGCTGGGGGTGGACTGGGAGACAAGAGAGAAAAATTAGGAGCACAGAGACTGTCCCCACCCTGGGTCCCCTTGCATAGTTTCTTCAGTTGGACTGGAATGCTATAAATTTCTAGACACACCCAGGTTCCCAGCACAAAGTACAAAAACATATTCCATCGCCAAATCCAAGGTATTTTTGTCTCATCTACCATCAGCGGCTATGCCCTGATCTCCCATCTTCCCCTAGAGAGCAGATAAGCAGGAATCAAGAGTGTAGTCATTAACTAGGGAAGAGTTTCCGAGAAGTGTCTCAGCATCACGATGGACTAGTGAACAGAGGCTGTTCCCTATCTGGTCCCTGCCGAGCCTGTGACTTAAGCTGGAGCAGGCACGTGCTCACCTCCACTTCAATGTGAGGTGAGCGCAGCCTGTCCTCCCTCCTTCCAGACATGCTGCAAAAGCCAAAAAGATAACATCTTCAAACACTAAAAGACTAGGGGAAAGGGACTGCTGCAGCAGAGATTTTCTTCACTAAGGGTACAAATACCATTCTTCTGTAACAGACCCTGCCCGGGTCTGAAAAAACTGAGGAATGCCATCTGCCTTGTAAATCTTTTAGCAACAGGTTTTGATAATGTAAAACCTGAATCTTCTACTATGTGTGCTCACTGGATTTCAACATATGTTATACATATTCAAGGGGATATTCTGTCCAGTGAAACTCTGATTGGCTTAAAGGCCCAGGCTTAACACTTGTTTGGCATCTGTAGGGCCCTAGGTTTCATCACTAGTCTGGTCACCAAAGAACTCTGTCCCCAGCTAGCCCCTGGCAAATCTTTAAGCAAGAATTAGAAATCTTTTCAAATGATGTTCTCTGAGGTCTGGAGAAATTAATTTTAATAACTTTAAGAGCTCATGTTTTCTTGTTTAATTTCAAACCCAGTTGCATCTCTCTTTTCTCCTCTCTTCCTCTCTGGCATTGTGTGTCCTTCTCTCTCCCCTCCCTCTCCCTCTCCTCTCCTTTTCCCTCCCCCTCCCCCTCCCCTCCCCTCCCCCCTCTCTGTGTCTCGATGTGCCAGTATGTCTCTCTATGTATGTCTCTCTCTTTCTCCCCCTCCCTCTTTTATTTATTTTGTGGTACTAAAGATTGATCCCAGGGCATTGCTCATACTAGCTAAATCCCCAGCCTTTTTCTTTTTGGTTTGATTTCAGTTTGGTTTTCTGAGACAGTGTCTCACTATATAGCTCAGGTTGGCCTCAGCAGGGCAATCTTTCTACCTCAAACCTTCCACGTGCTAGTCTTATTAATGTGTGCCGCATCACCTGCTCCCAATGAGAACTTTAAAGATTCTTTTTAAATTTGTTATTCAAAGACCAAATATGACAATGTGGTTCTTACTGTAAGGTAAAAGGACTTTACTGGTAGTACATTGAATATAAGAAATTGGATTTGAAGGAGGAGGAGAAACTAAAAATTTAAGAGTCAGGCATGAAGGCACATACTTGGAATCCCATAACTCACTCAGGAGGTGTATATATAAGAATTATGAGGTTCTGAGGCCAGTTTGTGTTAAATAGTAAGATGAAAGAATAAAAGAAAGAAAGAAAGAAAGAAAGAAAGAAAGAAAGAAAGAAAGAAAGAGAGAGAGAGAGAAAAGAAAGAAAGAAAGAGAGAGAGAAAGAGAGAGAAAGAAAAAATAAATAAAGAAAGAAAGAAAGAAAGAAAGAAAGAAGGAAAGAAAGAAAGAAGAGAGAGACTGGAATTTTATCTTCCAAACTGCAAATTCCACTCTATTGATCCTAGTGGCAGAATTCCAGGGTGATATCATAGAAAGCTGTGGAAAGCTAAACACAATTGAAGCAAAATACAAAATGTTTCAAGATAATTAAATGTTATTCATTTCTAGAGCATTGTATTGGAAACATGCTGAGTTCGTATCTAATGTCAGCAATAAAAAGTATATGATCAATTGCAATGCCCACCAGCCACAGGAACGGGGCTTGGTGAGACTCCTACACACTGTGTGCTCCATCTAGGGAACACAGAACAAATGTCTCTCTGCTTGGCACTCTGGCCATTTTCAGTTGACCATAGACAACTGAAATTTTAATTGTGTGGTGACCTTTATCAGATAACTTGGGTTTATTTAATCAATACAATACTTTAGTAATGATGCATTTGAAATACAGGGGACAAGACATATAAACTGTCCTATGTAGAGACCAATTATAATTGAACTTCACAGCTTTCAGACAAAAGCCTTTGAAGACCCATCCTTCAAACCATCCTTCCTCTTTTGCTGAACACATTTACCCTCCTTCTGCATTAGCTTTAGAAACCAACATGTAAATATATTGAAGTTTCTCCAAAATCTCTAATGAATTTAGCTATGTTTTATTTAGTTATCATTGTTACATACAGATAAACGTGTAAGTACAACTAATGGCTGAGGCCATTCAGTGTTGTTCACACATATATGCTTTTAGAACTGAGTGTGAATGAGTTGACATGTCAATGTGAATGGGAGAAAGGCCCCGCCCCTAGATGAAGAATTGCAGGCACTTAATGACTGCTCCTGGAGGGAGAACCAGTGTTCCCCAGGGATGAGCCTCTCACTGGTTATCCAGTACCAAGTGGTCAGTCCTATAATATATACACCATGGTTTTTTAATGTTGCTTAGCTGTGTCTCTGGCCTCACTTCACATCGCCTTCTTCTCTAACTCCTATTGGTTCCTATCTGTATATTATTCTTTACCAAACCTAAACTTTAGAGCAAAATTTCTCCTATAACCTCCAAACTCCCATCCAGTTTCTTGCCCTCTCCTCTGCTCTGCTCCCTGGTCTCCTGCTCTCCTTCCCAGGAGTCCAAACTCATAGGCAGTGGTTGGCAGAGCCGCTCCTGCCCTCTGCTCACGTGAGTTTCTGTATTCTCGTGGTACCCCACAGCACTACTTTCAACATCTTTTCTTCTCTCGGCAGCCACCATGAAGTTCCTACGTACTCCTTCCTCTGTCTAGTCACTCTCTTCCAACAAGGCTTTCAGGTGTCCTGTTTATGAGCTGAAGTGAGCCTTCATGATTGCAAAAGGGTTTTGTGGCTTTGGCATTCTACAGAGTGAAAAGTTTTCTCTTCATTGTCTGCACTAGGGTTCATTAAACTGTCTACAAAAGGCTCTATGGGCCACAGGGTCCCAAGTACTCAATGCCATTGTTTCTGAGAACACTGCTATCAGTACTAGAAGGATGATCTGACACCTAGCCAGCAAAAAGTACTTATGGATGCCAAATTTGAATTTCATATTAGTTTTCATGTGCCAGAAAACATGTTTGGCTTTTGTGGTTTTGACTTAAAGATTTTATGTAGTCCAGGTTGTCCTCAAACTTGCTCAGTAGCCAAGGCTGGCTTTGAACTTGTGATTCCCTGACTCAGTCACCCAAGGGTTAGATTATAAATGTGATCTAGAAAACACTATTTTAAAAACAAAACCTTTTTTGCAACCATGAAGACTCCCTTCAGCTTATAAACAGGACAGCTGATTGCCAACCCCAATCTGCACTGGGGCTGCAAACTCATCCTTCATGCCTAGCTCAAAGCCAGCCCCCTCAGCTGGAGCTTTTTCTAAGGTCCCTATATTGAAATGACATCTTGCTCCAATTTAGACATCCAACCAATCCAACTGGCATCATCCCCTTGCCTCATTTCTTCTATTGTTGCCTGAATTATCCCTGCCTGGAGAGTTATTGGCAACTGATAGCTGCTGGGAGAGAGCATGTGTGCCCATTTTCTTTAACAGTATGGCTCTTGGTAGGTCAATCGCACTCTGGTGTATGTGGAAAGCATAATTTAGATGTGGGGGAAGGCATTAGGTGGGGAATTAAAGAGGCAGAGTAGGTCTGGGAAGACTTAGAAGGAAGAGTAGGGATTGAATAAGACAAACTACACTGAATGAAATTCTCAAAGAATCAATAAACTTTTTAAAGGTTTTAACCATTTTACTAATTCTACGGCTTGCCCCTGAGAATTGAAATAATATCAAACATATATTACTAACACACCACAGTGCCTTGAAAATTGTAGATGTGATGAATGAATGAATGAATGAATGAATGAACGAACGAACAAGCAAATGAATGTAAATACCAGCTTTCTATCAGACTCTAACTAAAAAGCTTTCATAGATACTAAGTCATCATTTAAATAATCTTGTCTATGGAACAGGTCCCCTGCAAAAATTCAGGCGTTGAAGACTAAATCCAAAGTTGTATGTTCATGATATTTGGAGCTGAAGCCTTTTAAAAGACGTAACTGAGATTCCTTGACATCATGAGAATGGGGCTCTATCTTAGCTAACATTTTACTGCTGTGAAAAGACACATGGCCATGGCAACTCTTATAAAAGAAAGACTTTAATTGGAGCTTGCTTATAGTTTCCAAGGTTTAGTCCGTTTCCATCACGGTGAGAAGCATGGTAGCATGCGGGCAGACATGGTGCTGGAGAAGCCAAAGGAGCAGAGCTATTCCTACATGCGAAGTCTTAGGCATCTGGAGGAAAGAGACTCTTAGCTTAGAATGGACCTCAAAGCCCACCCTCTGTGACACACTTCCTTGAACAAGGCCACGCCTCCTAATCTATCCCAAACAGGGTCACTCCCTAATGTCCAAATTCAAATATACAAGCCTATGGGGGCCATTCTTATTCAAACCACCACAAACCCTGCAAAGGACATTGAATAGCGTTATAAAATGAGAAAGAGCTTTTTATGGAGGCACACCTCTGTAATCCTAGCACTCAGAAGATGGAAGCAAGAAGATTCTGAGTTTGAGTTCAGTATGGGCTATATAATAAAGATTGTCAAAGAAATAAGAAGAGGAGGAGGAGGAGAAGGAGGTGGAGGAGTAAGCAAAGAAGAGGGGAAAGGAAGGAAGGGAAGGAAGGAGGGAGAGAGAGAGCCTTAAAGGGAAAGGAAAGGATGAGGAGATGGAGAAGGAAGAAGGGAAGGAGAAGGTGCTTGAACTAACACACTGGCTCCACCCTATACTGTGCCTCCCACGTTATAATACAGCAAAAAAAGACTATATATAATTGGCAAGCAAGTGCTAGCACCGTGGGTGTGAGTTCCTAGTCTCCAGAACCGTGTGCTAAATAAACCTCTATTCTTTATAAAACACCGCTCAGGAACCTTATTGTAGTTAGAGCAGAGTGAGGCATTCTTCAAGGCTCAGTTTTGCAAGAATAACAGCATGCTTTCCTCCTGTGTTCTAACCACAATATCCTTTGCTGGGCATTTCTATGTTTGAGTTGTTTTATATCTCTGTGCCTACCTCTAGACAGAGGTCTCCTTGTTTTACCAGAGATCTTCTAGCTCTCCAAATCCATTCACCTGATCACTAATCTGATATGCCAATTTATAACTAACTTTGAATTGTTCAATGCTTTCTTTGCCTGTCCACATCCATACACCAAGGAAACTAGATGGTACACACCAAAGAAAAGGTTCTAGGGGAAGACTATACTTTTATCTCCTGTGTACAATATGACCATCCATCTACTATATTTTTGATCTAGAATATTCCTTCATGAGTTCCCTACTATTTCCAATACCAAGACCCCATCAACATCCTTCCAAATGCTTCAGGGCACAAGTCATACCATCTGTAGTAAAGACAAGCGCTACCCTACCTCTCTTCAAAGGAGGTTTGATACCCAGATACAGAGCTATGATCAGCCCATAGATTACAGCTGTCAACTCCACTTTCAGGGACCCTCTTTGGCTAGCTAGGGTCAAGCCTTTATCTATAAAAGCCCACCAAGAAAGGCACAGTTGTTAAGACTCATTCACCCATCCTGGAATAACTAGTAGGCACTATTCCCTACAGAGAGCGTTATTGGCTTGGCCTCTCTCCAATGTAATAATAGCATTTACAGATGTGGTCCACATGGGAAGTGGTAGGTCAAAACAGTGCTCAAAATAGTCTACCTCTCTTTCATAAGGTTCATCAGAACGTGTCAGGCAGATCCCTCATCCAAACTCAGGGAGAATCCAGACTGGCTTCATTGAATGGGTAGTAAAGGCCAGGCTTGGAATTGACTTCTGCTATCCCAGGAGACTGAAAGTGTTAGAATATTCAGAACAACTGACATTTCAGGTTTCATCCTGAGATCTTCCCATTGTCCTGTTTTCATTTACATGTCACTGCAACAGGGTTATAGTTGTTTCCCAGGGCAGCCATAACAAAGTCAGCAACAGAAATGCATTCACTCACAATTCTGAAGAATAAAAAATCTCAAATCACGTCCTTTCTGAAGGCCTCTGGTGAGAATGTTTTCTTTCCTCTTCCTTAATTCCAGGGATTGCCAGAAATCTGATGTGCTTTGGCTTAAACATAGTTGGACAATCATGTTGCAATAGGCTGCCTTCCATGTCTTTCTCATGGTTTTCTTCTGTCTCTGTCTTTGTGTGTATGTGTCTGTCTGTCTGTCTGTCTGTCTGTCTGTCTTGTCTATGTGTATGTATGGGGTGAGTGCTTTCTCCTCTGTGTGTGTTATCTCTTCTCTGTGTGTTCTCCACATCAGAGCAACCAAGCATATTGCATTTAGTACTCATACTATTCCAGTGTGACCTCATCATCTTTGACAATTCCTCCAAGGTCCTATTTCCACATCAGGTCACATCCACTAGTATCAGAAGTTAGAAATTAATCACATCTTTTTGGAGGGCCTAATTTAACCCCCAGCAGAAGTCCATCAGTCCAGCCTTCAGTTCTTTATTGGACACAATCCTTATTTTCTTTGTTTCCTGATAGTATTGATAAAAGACTCTGAGAACTTCACATGTATACACAGACAGATGTGCACGTGCACGCGCACACAATTTAGCCTCTATACATAAGACTAACCAGTTTTGTCTAAAATGAGGGAGGGGCTGAATTTAGAACAGTTCTCAACTATGTTTGTCAATATTAACAGTGCCATATCTAGAAATGGTACAGACTGAACTCAGAACAATGCCCATGAGGCTTTGTGTGTAGCAGCATGGTAAAATGCATTTTTCTAGTGGTGTGTAGATTTTCCAACAGTTACCACCTACAGTCACCTTTCTGGCTGGTCTGGTCAAGGGTGTGGTGTCCAGTCATAGAGTAAAGTTGACTGGCCTGTATGTGACCTCACCTTCTCTGTCATCTCAGTGACTGGGTTATTTATTCATGGATTAAGTCTATCTTTCTTAAGGCTGCATGCTGTATGAGTCTCAGCTAAGAGGACTTGCTGTGAAACCGGTGACCTTCCCTTCCAAGGCTATTAATACGCATTACTATCAAGAGTTGTGCTCGGATGCGTTCCCCAGTGGTGAGTCAGACTGCAGGGCCTATGCCTGTTGGTCAACAGCGTAATCCAGCCATCACCTTGTACTTTAATAGAAGAATCTATTTGGATAGGACATTCTATATGATGTAATGACAGAATAGTGCATTTGTCATACTCCAAATGCAACTATCATTTTTTTAATTTATATTTATTTATTTATTTATTATTTTATTTTATTTTATTTTGGTGTTTCAAGACAGGGTTTTTCTGGAACTCACTCTGTATACTAGGCTGGCCTCGAACTCAGAAATCCGCCTGTCTCTACCTCCCAAGTTTTGGGATTAAAGGCATGCACCACCACTGCCCAGCTCATTATTCCTCTTAAACACAAATATTTTTTAGGGGCTTTATTATATCTTTGAGGGACTAAAGAAGCTAAGACAAAGTCGGGAGATAGTGGCGCACACCTTTAATCCCAGCACTTGGGAGGCAGAGGCAGGCAGATTTCTGAGTTCGAGGCTAGCCTGGTCTACAGAGTGAGTTCCAGGAAAGCCAGGGCTACACAGAGAAATTCTGTCTTGAAAAACCAAAAAAAAAAAAAAAAAAAAAAAAGAAAGAAAGAAAGAAAGAAAGAGAGAAGGAAAGAAAGAAAAGAAAAAAAAGAAGAGGCTAAGACAGAGTCTCATGTAGCAAGTCTGGTCTTAAATGTGTTCATAGATGAGAATGACTTTGAATTTCTGATCCTCCTGCCTCCACTTCCCACATGTTATGGTTCCTAGTTCTGGAGACCAGATCCATGGATGTGTGCAGGAAAGCACTCTACCAACTGGACTAAAGCTAGGCCATATCATATCCTTGTATTCTAAAGGAACAGAGGATATATAAGATCACAAATATCAAAGGGAAGTTCTGAGCAAGCTGGGCACACATGTAATCTCAACACTTGGGAAGCTGAGGCAGGAGGTTTACTATCTGGGGGCAACCTGAGCTACATGCCGACTTGCATGCAAGCCTCAGCTGTGGTATATGGTGCTATCTCAAAAAAGCCAAAACAATGGAAAGAATGTGTAAGGGAATCAGTCTATTATTTTGACATTTATAATGGAACTGATAACAAGTTCTATAAAACGACAAGTGGAACTTGCTACAGTACTTACGGTAACTATGGATCTTGTTAATTGGCAATTTCAGATATAACCTGCAATAGAAACCACTCATGAGCTGATATTCCAGGGGGAAATACTCAACCCCATCATTGATGATGTTTCCATCTCCTAGGTTTTTATTTTGGTTTGGTTTTCTTCGTTTTGTTTTTTTGTCTCATTTTGCTTTTTTGCTTTTCCAGACAAGGTTTCTCTGCGTAGGGAACACTGGCTGTCCTGGAACCCACTCTGTAGACCAGGCTGGCCTTGAATTCACAGAGATCTGCCTAGCTCTGCCTCAAGGAATGAGCCACCACTGCCCAGCTTCTCTCCTAGGTTTTTATGCTATCGATTTATCTCCAAAACAGACTGGCTATGAGTACAACTCTTGGCTGTATATCTAAGTAACAGCATGACTCGCAATCAATAGTCTAAGAATCCATGTGCCTCAGCTTTCTCATCGAGAGGCAGACATGATGATCTATATCATGGGTGCAATAAATGAAGTAGGTAGGGCTGCTTCTTTGTTTGCTTGTTTGTCTTAAGTTCAGATACAAAGAAACAAAATCAGCACCTGGCAGGTAGAAAACCCTCCAGATTAGGCCCCAGAATGAAAATGTGTTTCATGCTGTCTATATGCATGTAGGCTGCACTGAGACCACTGTAGACGATGCAAAAGGCTCTCAAGTCTATCTTGAAGTATAATGCATATCTGGACTTTATTAAATATATTCATACTTATTATTCCTTGTATAATAGCATCCTTCAAGAACATTCTTTCATATACATTTGCTTAAGTGAATAAAACATAGGACCTTCCTATCGTTGGAGGGATCTAGTTTCTACTATAAAAAAAAAAAAAAACATATTCAACTAACTATTGGCCCAAGTCCATAAACTAACCCATAGTTGGGCATCACAGTAGATGCATGGTTTAAACCTTAAATAGAGGTTTCACAGTTCCCTCTCTTTGGCTAATTCCTGCCTGCTTACCTCACTCCAGAAGGACTTAAGACAACTTCCTACACACATACCCTCCAACCTGTGTGCTGCCTGGAGCTGGATTATCCATGCTTTCCATGCTGTGAAGGCACTTCCCAACGTCATGAGGAGACTTAAAGCATGTGTGCTTTTGGTTTGGGATTTCTAGAGGGGCGAGATCTGTGGAGACTGGGATGGGCCATACTTAAGAACAGAATAAGCAAACTGCCTAGTGCTTGAGGGTCTGCTTTGGCTCAAGTGGCTACTTCCTGCTACCAGACAGGCATCTATTTACTGCTATTGGGTAACAAAGCACCAAGGAGCCAGCCTATGGTTGTTCAATACAACGCCACAAAGTGAAGATATAAAAGCTAACCCTTCTGGGCGGTGGTGGCACACGTCTTTAATCCCAGCACTCGGGAGGAAGAGGCAGGCGGATTTCTGAGTTCAAGGCCAGCTTGGTCTACAAAGTGAGCTCCAGGACAGCCAGGGCTACACAGGGAAACCCTGTCTCAAAAAAAATAAATAAATAAAAAATAAATAAATAAATAAATAAATAAATAAATAAATAAATAAATAAAAGCTAACCCTACTAGTGGAAAAGGAGATAATTCATTCCCTCTCTCTCTCTTTCTCTCTCTCTTTCTCTCTCTCTCTCTCCCTCTCTCCATTTCTCCCTCTCTCCCTCTCCCCCCCCTCTCTCATTTTGTATATGCCCAAAAAGTATCAGAATATCCTTACGCAGTGAATAACAAACTGATGTGGAGGACTCTTTCCTCAGTGGTGCATGAGTTTGGGGAGAGACTGCATTCTCCCTATATTAAATCACTCAAAATTAAGTGACCCAAAACAGTACCCTGAGAACTGCAGCCACTTCTACAAAATGTGTAACGTAGGAGAATTCTGGGCTGGACTATATTTTAGACAACAGCAGAAGTTATCAGATGGTACTTGGGATACAGTGGTCAAGAGCTTGTCTGGCATCCCCTTGGTTCTGGGTGAACCCCTCAGCACAGAAAAAGATAATGAGGAAGAGGAGGAGAGAGACAGGGAGGAAGCGAAAGAAGACCACCTTATCACACGCAATGAAGTCTGGCTCATTTATCAAATTATCAAGCACTTTGGTGTTAGACTGAGTCTCTTACATTTACCTTGTAGTAGCACAAAGCAAAACCCAACAAAGCTACCTGACTTCTTCCTCATTAGAGTGACACTTGTCTAGCTGTTCTCTTTCTGACCCATCTCTTCCTCCTGCCTGAGCCCCGAGGTGGGAGAGCTGTGTCCCAAAGTTCAGAAAAGGTTTACACAAACATACATAAAAAACCAATGGAAGGCCTGCATGTGTTCACATCTTAGGGTTCAATTATAATAAAAAACATTCTGCTCAATGTCCATTGGCCAATCATAATAGTGTACACATGCAATCCTAGACTAAAGAAAGCTGAGGCAGGAGGAGGATTGATGTGAAACTCAAGTCTAATCTATTAGGTACTGCCCTTTAGTTAGTTTCTGCCAAAACTTTTCCATCATCATCCCTTCCGAGGTGTTCAAATGTCCCCTTGGACGGAAAGACAACCAAAAACTATTAGCTGTTCTAAACACTGGAGACCTAATATCTTAGAAGATGCAGCCAGTGAAGATGGGTGCTTTAGAAAGGAGAGGTCAGGACAGGGGCACTCAAAGATGGCGCCCTGATCTATGGCTGGATGCTGTTGGAAATACGGATCAGAAACCAGGAGCTCAATATAAAACAGTCTATGTTGATCTTGGAGCCACAGAAATATAGGTGAAGCGTGAACTTAGCTTCTGGCAAAAGAACACAAAGCAAGAATGGAGCCAAAAACACATCTTAGAATAATAAAACGCTGGTGCCAACGCTAGCACAGCCAGGGAAGCAAGAAGATGACTGCTGTCAAAATTCTCAGCTCAGAGGCCGTTTGAAGAAGAGAGGCAGTGGTGTAGATGGCTGCAGATGTGGAGCAGCAGAGTCTGAAGGGGCAGAGTCAGAAGCAGGCTGTGGACCAAGGAAGCACCGGTTTCATGAAGTCAGTCATGTGGTGAAATTAGAAGTCAGATTATCCTTCACTGACAGGTAGAAGTAAGTCAAAACAACCGAGGGCTTTCTTCTGAGCTCTTGTCTCTATGGTTTTTAAACCCGTGAGACTTACCTCGGAGAGTTTGCTACACTTGCTATAAAGAGGCCTCGGAAGTGAGTATTTCAAACGTATGTATGATGAGCTATAAAGATGGCTTAGAAGTTAAGAGCATGCACTACTCTTCCAGAGGACGCAAGTTCAGTTCCCAGCACACACATTAGTGGCTCACAACTGCCTGTAATACTGCTGACCTCTGATAGCTCCTGAACTCACAGGCACACAGACACACACAATATACACATGATTTTTTTTGTTTGTTCTGTTTTGTTTTGTTTTTTCGAGACAGGGTTTCTCTGTGTAGCCTTGGCTGTCCTGGAACTTATTCTGTAGACCAGGCTGGCCTTGAACTCAGAAATCCACCTGCCTCTGCCTCCCAAGTGCTGGGATTAAAGGTGTGCACCACCACCGCCCAGCACATGATTTTTAAAATGCTAAATAAGCCTTAAAATTAAATATATTTATGTGGCTAGCATACAAATACAAACACAAAAGGTAAAATAAATCAGTATGATAGAAAGGGTACACTTGAAGTCAGGCACATTAGAAAGCCTTAAATAGTGTATATAACAATATAAGGTAGAAGCCGTTAAAAAGCCACATCACCTTTGTAGCCATTGTTATATGCTTATGCCCACTGTACCCTGTAGCAATGTGCTATGTTAAGAACCTCTGAGAAACTAATAAATGACTCTGACCTTTCTCCATATTCCTAGATTAGAAGTGTAATGGAATATCATCTCATTCTAACATGATTTCAATAAGCAGATAATAAAATGAAAACAGAGAGTCTGTGAACTCTTAGATGAACCCTGTCACGTTGTCCTCAGCTTAGAAATCCGTTTTTTTTTTTTTTTAGAAGGAAGAAAGGTGGCGATTGGAACCTAGTGAATAAAATGTTTACAAAGAAATAAACACAGTAGAGGGCCGGAGAGATGGCTGGCGGTTAAAAGTGTTTATTGTTCTCCCTGAGGGCCTGAGCTTGGTTCCCGGCACTCCTGGGAGCTCACAAGGCCAGCTCCAGGCATCTGATGCCCTCTCCTGGCCTCAACGGACATTGTATGGACATGCACATACCCACACAGAGACATACACATATACATGCAATGTTTAAAAAATAGGATAAAATTGTAATCTAAATAAAACACATTGGGCTAAAAATGTAAGGCAGTTGGGTTAATCAAATTAAAATTCATCCATTCAATCATGCGTTTACTATCAAAAATGCTTCCTTTGCTTCTTTACTTTGCCCTGGTCACTGAGTAGATTACAAGAGAGAAGAGGCACATAAAACTATAACACACTTTTAGCCTTGGAGCTAGGGTTCTATAATTGCATTATCACCTTAATTCACATAGTAATCTTATGAAGTTGGCATAAAGGCAAAGGAAATCGTATGGGTTTGAATTTCATAGTCACACTTTGAGATATAATCTGGTACTAATCACTATAATGCAGAACCTTCTATTTACCATTTCTGGGCAAGACAGACTGGATAAAAAGAAATGAATACACACATGCTCATGGATTCAACCACACATACCCATGAGCATACACTGTACAAAACACACTGAGGAGTTTTAGATAAGCAACCATCCCGGTCCTTGAGAGGTTTCCAGGTTAGGAAGCAACACAGAAGACAGACATAGTAAATAAACAAACTAAACAGTAGTGGAAGTTAATGTGTAGCATTTTTAAAATTATTAAAGGAAAAAATTTTAAGTGCAGAAACTACAGATTAAAGTAGCATCGTCGAGATAGGGTTAACGTGGGGTGATTGTTATATTTCAGGAAAGACTCGATGGAGCTCGTAAAATCCCAAAGCTATCCGGAGAAAGCCATCCAGTCATCAAGAGTAAGCAGAACTGGCTCTTGCACAAAGGAGCAAGCAGAGGGTTGGGTGGTGACAGAGAGTAGCAGGAGGTCAGGATGGAAGGCAGGAGCAGGCAGAAGGAAGTTGGTCTTTACTTTGGGGTAAGGATTTGGGGAAGTTTCGAGAAAAGGAGTAGCAAGACCTAAGTTACCACTTCCAAGTATTATCGTGCAACTCTATGTAAGGTTGGGGGTTGTTTTTGTTTTTTCTTTTGTTTTTTTGTTTGTTTTGTTTGGGGTTTTTTGTTTTTGTCTGTCTGTCTGTCTGTTTGTTTGTTTGTTGGAGGGGGTTGGTAACTCAGACCCACATGGTAGAACCACAACTGGTGGAGAATACTTAAATTCTAAAAATATTTTTAAAGTAAGTTTGGCTGGTTAGGGTGAGGTGACAAGGTGAGGGAGAAGGAATGGAGTCAAGGACGGGGTGGGGGGCGAGGTCGGGTTTGACTTTACCCTTCGGAAGAGGGAGACTGCCTTTTCAGGAAATAGGGAAAGGTACAGAAATGGGTCTGGAGGGAGGGGAGCCATCGCTCGTTTTGAAATGCCATGTCTGAGATGTGGCTGATAGCTGCGTGGAGATTTCAGCTCTTGAGTCTGAGAGGTAGAAGATGCTGGTGGACTATCCCAACATAGGGAAGGGGAGAGCTTGCCCTGGCTTGCCCCAGACGACTCAGTGAGAGCTGCCTGCCGCAGAGGACACTGCATTCGAGACCTTTTCCATAAACGCTTTCAAGAAGGACTTCCCTCAAATCCTCAGGCTAGAATTTAAGTCTCATCATTAACCATAGGGAATATGTTAAATACAAAGGAAAAAATTCAAAAGACAAGGGAAACAAAAGAGCCCCGAGAGAGAAAGATTAAGGCCCCTTGATTTTATCTTTTACTTTGTCTTCATACGGGCAGAGGGAGGATGGTCACCTACACCCTTGCCACCCAAAGCTCTCAGCCCCATGCTAACCATCACTCCCCACTAGCCAAGGCCTTCACTGAAGAACCAAGAGTTCAGTGTGATACAGGGGCGAGTGCTTGTAATCCCAGCACTGGAGAACTCGAAGCAGGAGGGCTTCAAGGTTGAGGATACAAAGGGAGACCCTATCCCAAATGAAATGAATGAGTTAAAACCAAGGCAGAGTTTCTCTGAATCAGGACTCAGCCACCTTGACCTGCCTCCTAGACAGAGGGAAATAATCCTGCTCCTGGCTAGGGCAAAATACAACTCTCAAAGACAAGAGATACTGTTAGCATAATACTCAGCCAGGATGGATGCTATAGATAACATCCAGTACGAGGGAGGCTCTGGCCTCCCTTTCTCTATGCACTCTTCCAAACCCTGCTCTCTTGTGACATTAGCTGCTCTATTCTTTCCCCATATGTCTGCTCATGTGATCATCCCGGTATCCTTGGTTACCTCTGCGATATTCAAGTGACTCTCAAATAGAACACAATAAGCCAGCGAGAGCATAGAGCTACAAGCAAATAGCCACTGCTCCATATGAGGTCTTCTCTGAGGACAAGAAGGAGACTGAGACGCTAAGGGGGAAAAAAAATCCCATGTCTTCAACATTTATCAACCATTTTCTACATTTGGGGAAGCAGGCCTTAGGGAGAAGATTCAAAGAAAGGCATATCTGTGTTCTTTCTCAAGTCCCACACCTTTTCTCGGGTCGTAAATTTTGACCCTGACTGAACAAGTTTCCAGGAAGAGTGACCGTGACTGGTAGTAGGTCTAGCTGCTCTGAAGCTGTGGGGCTCAGCTGCAGACGATATTGCCCCATCACTCAGGGGACTGTTGGGAAAATCTGGAGACAATTTTGGTTTTCCCAATTGGCGGCAGTTTCAGGGAGGTGGGGGATGCTCCTAACACACAGTAGGTACTCAGGGATGTTATAATTCACCTTCCATTGTACAGGACAGTCCTTATACCTACTATAAGGAAATACTCAGTGCAAACTGGCAGTACTTTCTTACCTTGAGACACTTGTTCTAAAACATCTGCATTTTATCCATTTTACCTTTCTAGAATACACAACTTCGTTTGCCTCCTTTATCCTCAGCAAGGGGGCATGGTTCATGCCTCTCATTCATTAAGACATGGGAAGCAAGCGTTAGAGAAAGGAAATGTGTCTCCTCTCATAGCTGGCTGGTAGACAGCTGGTGGTCTTCCCAGGATCCATTTTTCTTACCAATCAAGCCCCCAAAAATACTCCTTCAGTGGAAAGCAAGAGTCTGAGCCAATAACTGCGCAGCAAACATTCATCTTTCCCAGTGTCCCCTGATGTTCCTTCCACAGGCAAGTGCTTCGGTTCTGTTTTCTGACTCCACTCCCCCCCCTTATATTTTATTTGACGTACTGTAATTTCTTCCTCACCCTGCTTTTACCTAACCAAATTCACCTGATTCCGTCAAGATCTAGTTCAACTGTAGATTAATCCGCTCACTCCAGCTCTTCCATGTTGTGGGGCTGCCCCACCCCCACCAAAACACACTCCTGTTTGCAGTCATCCTGTCCCTCCATGTTTATTTAATACCTAGGAACAGATGGCTTCTCATGATCCCCAGCTAAACTATATGCTCCTACAGGTACAATTTGTATGGGGAGAGGAGCTAGTACATTCATCTACAAGTGTTTCTAGGGAGAAGGGAGCACATAAGATGGAGTCACGTGACCGCCTTGGATGTCAGTCATCAGGAGACAGAACTCTGTCACATAGGCCACGTCCTAAGTTCCTAGGGACCCCCCTCTATCTGCTTTCCATCTCATTATCACTGAGGATAAAGAGAAGGGCAGCTCATGCCGGACTCAGGCCCTCACACGTGTGAAGCGAACACCTTGCCAAACGAGCTGTCTCCCCTAGTCACCTGCTACCAATTTCTAATTAGAAAATGATGATTTATTTTTTTTATCATACTCGACTGAGAAAGTACAGAGTCCTATAGCCCAAATGACTCCAGGAAAGTGATACTACATCTCAGACAAAATAGTGTTAGAAATACAAGAATGTCGACAAAGAAACGCCCGGAGTCGGCTAAAGCAATTTCACATGTCAAGTTCTGAAAGAAGCCTTTGGCTTCATGTTTAAGATAGAAGGAGAAAAGGAACACCTACTGCCAGGTGGAGAAGTGTGAATGAAGTCTTATTTCAGATAGAGGCAAGACTGTGGATTCTTCTCAGTGGAGTAGATAAGAGCCTTGTAAGATGGCTCAGCAGCAAAGATGCTTGCTGTTAAGCCAGAGGACCTGAGTTCAACCCCCAGGACCCACATGATGGAAGGAGAGAAGCCACTCTGACTTCCATGTGTGTGCAGTGACAAGCCCACCTACACACACAAGATGTAATTAAAAGGAAAAAAAAAAGCACATTTTTTTTTAAAGTAAAGAGTAGACTATGAGAATGAATAATGCATGTTTCTGTAAATGGGAAGAAATCAGCTCTGACCTTAACAAAAGTGATGAGTCACCTTTGCTCAGCATCAGAAAGAAGCCAGAGAAGCATTCAGACATTCTCTACCTAGATAAGAACAGCAGCTCTTTGGCATGACTGTGTCCACAAGAGAACCTCGAAGTTTTCAGCGCTCTCACCTTCTCACTGAAAACGCAAGCTAAATCCAAGCAGGTGCCCCTAGTTGCCTGTCGTTATGACATAACACTTGAGGGAGCAGGGATAGAAAAGATGACTTCAGGCACAAGCTGTCCTAATAGTCAAATGTCACTCAACTAGAATTCTACATCAGCTAATTCCTTCCTGTTTGATCTTGAGCGAGTCATAGGCACTGCTCATGCCTAGGTCTTCTTGTTTCACCAAAACTCACCAAGGGTTAAACAGGATGTCTGTGAAGAACATCACAACAGGCATGGCTTGTGAATGGTGCTCAGAAAATGACAGAAGAGAGAGACACTTCCCTCGTGCACTCTGCCTTTCAACACGCATGCCTTTCCTGTCGTTGAATAACATTTTCTCGGATTCTCCAGAAACCCAGTTTCTTTGAGCTTGCTTTACACCCTTTCCCATCTCACCTTGTCTTCTCTTTCCTGCATTATCTAGTCTCATCTTGGGCGAGAGGATGTTTGGGGGGGGGGGGTTGTTTGTTTTTGTTGTTGTGTGTGTGTGATTTAAACTTTTAAAAAAATTTTTTATTAGATATTTTCTTTATTTGCATTTCAAATGTTCTCCCCTTTCCTCCTTTCCCCTCTGAAAACCCCCTATCCCCTCTCCCCTCCCCCTGCTCACCAACCTCCTCCTGCTTCGTGACCCTGGCATTCCCCTACATTTGGGCATAGAGCCTTCCCAGGACCAAGGGCCTCTCCTCCCATTGATGACAGACTAGGCCATCCTCTGCTACATATGTGGCTGGAGCCATGGGTCCCTATATGTGTACTCTTTGGTTGGTGGTTTAGTCCCTGGGAGTCTGAGGGTACTGGTTGGTTCATATTGTTGGTCCTCCTATGGGGATGCAAACCCCTTCAGCTCCTTGGATCCTTTCTCTTGTTCCTCCATTGGGGATCCTGTGCTCAGTCCAATGGTGGACTGAGACCATCCACCTCTGTCTTTGTCAGGCACTGGAAAAGCCTCTCAGGAAACAGCTATATCAGGCTCCTGTCAGCAAGCACTTGTTAGCATCCACAATAGTATCTGGGTTTGGTGACTGTATATGGGAAGGATTCCCAGGTGGGGCAGTCTCTGGATGGCCTTTCCTTCCATCTCTGTTCCACACTTTGTCTCTATAACTCCTCCCATGGGTATTTTATTCCCCCTTCTAAGAAGGACCGAAGTATCAACACTTTGATCTTCCTTCTTCTTGAGTTTCTTGAGGTCTGTGAATTGTATCTTGGGTATTCCGAGCTTCTGGGCTAATATCCAATTATCAGTAAATGCATACCATGTGTGTTCTTTTGTGATTGAGTTACCTCACTCAGGATAATATTTTCTAGTTCCATCCCTTTGCCTAAGAATTTCATAAATTCATTGTTTTTAATAGCTGAGTAGTACTCCATTGTGTAAATGTACCACATTTTCTGTATCCATTCCTCTGTTGAGGGACATCTGGGTTGTTTCCAGGTTCTGGCTATTATAAATAAGGCTGCTATGAACATGGTGGAGCATGTGTCCTTATTACATGTTGGAGCATCTTCTGGGTATATGCCCAGGGGTGGTATTTCTGGGTCCTCAGGTAGTACTATGTCCAATTTCCTGAGGAACTGCCAAACTGATTTCCAGAGTGATTGTACCAGCTTGCAATCCCATCAGCAATGAAGGAGTGTTCCTCTTTCTCCACATCCTTGCCAGCATCTGCTGTCACCTGAGTTTTTTATTTTAGCCATTCTGACTGGTGTGGGGCGGAATCTCAGGGTTGATTTGATTTACATCTATTGGGTTTGTTGGAAGAAGATTACTTTCTTTTTGTTGTTGTCGGGTTTTTTTGTTTTGTTTTGTTTGTTTTCAAGACAGGGTTTCTCTGTGTAGCCCTGACTGTCCTAGAACAAACTCTGTAGACCAGGCTGGCCTCAAACTCAGAAATCCACCTGCCTTTGCCTTCCAAGTGCAGGGTTTAAAGGCGTGCGCCACCACTGCCCGGCACTTTCTGGCTTTTTCTAGGGTGCAGTTTTCCTCCTTGTGTGGGCATTTTCCACCTCTTAGAGGAAGTGTTTAAGATGAGGTGAAGCAACCTGTCTGCAAACTCTGAGGTTCTCAGCAAAATGAGAACGTGACAAGTGCTCACACATGTGGAGCACGTCTCTCGGCCAGCAGCGATCACACAGTCATATAAGGTAAAGCATGGACTATAAAACACCAGTCCAGCCACTCTGGCTTTGCTTATAACCACAGCAAAACAGGAGCCTACTCAGACCCACAGTGACCTTTGCACCCGTTCGGGTTGGTTAGTAACTTATTTTAACAGATTGTCTATACAAGATGGGGTTTTATGACTGGTATCAGTCCAAAGGTGGGGGAAATGTGGTTAGCTGTATTTTCTAGTGCATATAATTCCCGTGAAACGTAACAACAGATGGGCTCCTGGAGAGAGGCTTCTTTTTTGAATAGAGAAAATAGGCAACAAGCAAAAAGCGTAAAATGAATGTAACTGTTGTTCCCAATCGGGAACGTAGTCTCTTAAGAGAATTCATTCATCATCACACAAAATAATGATATCCACAAAACAATTTTCTTTCCTCCAAGCCGGTTCTCTGGTGTTTATGGGGCAGCATGATGAGCCTGCCGGTAGATAAAAACTGTAAAGACGCAGAAACAGAACACAAGATGTCGGCTGCCACCAAGTCAGCGTGAAGAAGTGAGAAGTGAGATTCAGTCGTACAAACTAGAAATCATCCTGGGAGTCTAGAAATGCTGACTCATTCTCTGCTGACCATGTCATACTCTTTGAGAGGATTTAAAGACATTAACGTCTGCTATGGGTGTGTGCCATGTATGTTTCAAAAATCATAAATAGATTCCCACAGGCCTGAGAGGTCCGAGGGGGAAAGAGACACGTTAGACTGGTTGTCCTCTGGGAAGAAGCTCTCAAAAACGAAGAGCTGTAATGAGCCCTCTGCTACGTGCTGAGGAAGAATACACCAAAACCTAGACGGTTCCTTGCAGGGAGAGGGCAGGTGTGAAGTCAGCCCGTGAATGTCTGGTTTGGTTTTATATTTGCATGCATCTGGTTCCTCTTGGTTTCCCCTGAAGTGGAAGTTAGCAAAGTATGGCAAGAATGCAGGTCTCACTATGTTCTATGGGCCCAGAACAAGGAAGTCAGCAGGTGAGAGCATAACTACCTGTTCTTGGAAATTTTCTAGCACAAGGAAAAGAAAGCGAAAACAGAGAGATCAGATAAACCCCTCCGATTAAGTAGACATGCTGTGTAATGTTTAGCCAAATTAAATCTCTTTTAACATTGACGTTTACCCATCATTAAGCTTTATGTAATTACACCAGGGGAAAACACCTTCCATTGGGTGCAGGTGCAGACGCGGGCTTGGGACAGTCGGTGACCTTTTCCGACAGTAGGTTTGTCTCCCATCAGTGGTGTGGCTTACATTAAGGAAGCTTCGGAGACCCTGGATGGAGAACAAGTCAGACCACCATCCTGATAGAGAACCAAAGAGACTGAGGCAGGCCGGTGGCACGCACCTTTAATCCCAGCAGGTGTATCTGCCAGTTTGAGGCTAGCCTCATCTACCTAGCAAATTCCAGGCCAACCAGAGCTACATAATGAGATCTTGCCTTAAAAAAAAAAAAAAAAAATAGGGGGTGGCATGGAGAAGGGGCAGAGAGAGAACTTCTAAGGGACAAAGGAGGAGAAAATCTGAGCAAAATTGGTCTCAAAGGCTGGAGAATCATCTATATCGGAGCAATGGAATAGGTGATTACTAGACGGTGCTGGAAAATCATGCCCCCCTCTCCCCTCCCTCAATGGGTTTTTTGGACAGAGACACACCTTTTTAATTAATGCCCTTGGTCTGTAAAGACAATGCTCTTGACTAAGGTCTCCAGGGCTTCCAGGTGAGAGATACATGCAAATGGTTTCCTTGTGGTCAGCTCTCCACCAGGAAAGCAACCCAAGTGTCCGCATGAAAATGAGACAACCTGGCCTCCCACTTTGCTTGAACAATTTCCATATCCAGTAGGACAAGTTTTCCTGGGACAGGCCTACAACCTCAGGCGCATGTCTCACCATGTTGAGACTCAACAGCGGGTACAGCGACCTGCACTCCTCATGACAGAGCTGGGCACACAATGCACACCCACGTGAAAAAGGAAAGGAAGCCAAAAGTGGGCAAAACTTTCCACCCCTGTGCCTCCGAAGCACCAAGGACGGGGTGGGGGGGGGGCTGTGGGGAGGGCGTGGGGAGGGCAGCTCTCTCTACAGAGGCAAGCCCAGACCTTTCCCTTTGTGGTTTTGTTCTGTACATTGAAGCAGGAATCCCAACAAAAGGTTGGGTGAGAGATATCACCCCGAAGCTTCTGGGTATAAAGCTAAGCACCCCTGGAGACAGTAACTCTGCACTTTCTCTGCTCGGCTCTCCCTTAACGCTGCTTTAGCAAAGAAGGCAAAGGTAACTCCTCAACTTCTTCCTCTACCGTAACCTTCTCTTCTCTCAGTGGCTGCTGAACCCGGCCGGTTAGTTGTTGGACACATCCACTGTCCATTTCTGTGGCTCATCTTCCAGTTCTTCGCTGGACCACCGGTACACGGGGAAGGGGTTCTTGTTTAGCATAGTGACTTCTGCTACAGATTTAGAACAGTTTCCAACTGCTTCAGCAGATCAGTCACTGATGGCCAGCGCCAACACAGCCACCAACGTCTTTTTTTCTCAGCATCGTCCCAAAATACACTGCAACCATCCTAGCAGATCTCTGTAAGAATTAAATAAGCTAACAACACTTCTACCATGTACAGGGCAGACAACAGGGCAGAAAGATGAAGAAGGCTACCGTCCAAGGAGCCCACGGTCCACTCTTAGCGACAGAATATGAACAATCATACAATAAGTTCCTGCCTTAATTTTTCTAAATGCCATGCATTAAACTGTTCCGGGATGGTTATGGGAGTGCAAGCCAGGAATCCCAGCACCTGGGAGGTGGAGGCAGGGGGATCCGAGGGTAGAGAACAGCCCCTTCCACATAGCTAATTGAAGGCCAGCCTGGACTACCCTGCCTCAAAGCCAAGTGGATTTTAGACTGCAGATGTAGCTCAGTATCTAGCTTATATAAAAACCCAAATTTGTTGTTTTTTTTTTTTTTTCTCATCATCACTAAAACATGATAGTACTCCATGTCTGTAACCCCGGCACTTGGGAGATAAGGGAAATCAAGAGTTCAAAGTCATCCTTGTCTACATGATGAGTTTGAGAACAGCCTTGGCTACATGAGACCCTGCCAAAGAAAAAGAAAAGAGAAAAGAAGTAAAGCCAGGACAGGACAGGACAGGACAGGACAAGAAAGGAAAGAGGAAAGGAAAGGAAAGGAAAGGAAAGGAAAGGAAAGGAAAGGAAAGGAAAGGAAAGGAAAGGAAAGGAAAGGAAAGATAGAGAAAGAAAGAGGGGTTTTCAGAGGCATGTCTTTGATCAGTGAATACAAGCTAAATATTTTTTACCCCGCATATTCTTCAGAGATCTATGAACTTAAGCTGCTTGTCTCCTTGGTGAGGCTCTGCCATTCATTTGTATCTCAGTCTCCTAATCTATCAGTTACTCTTGGGCAAAGAGATTACTCAAAAGATGGGCGGCTACTCAGAGAAACCCTGTCTCAAAAAAACAAAAAAGAAGGAGGAGGAGAGGAAGAAGAAGAAGAAGAAGAAGAAGAAGAAGAAGAAGAAGAAGAAGAAGAAGAAGAAGAAGAAGAAGAAGAAGAAGAAGAAGAAGAAAAAGAAGAAGAAAAAGAAGAAGAAAAAGAAGAAGAAGAAGAAGAATATGGGCATCCTAATAAATTCATTCTCATAGTTAAAGAAAAACTGAAAAACAAGAAGAGATGATGATTTAGGACTCCCACCTTCCTGAGTGCAAATAGCCATGAACCTAAAAAAGTCTTAAAGTCTGTATTCATGGCCAGCATGCCTGCCTCTCAGGTTGTTAATCACAATAGAGAATGAGTCAATCACCAAAGAGATGGAGGCTGGTATTCTGACACAATTCCCAAGATTCACGGGCTGAATCATATCTGCCATCTTTAGGTGGCTTGGATCTAACAACACCAAGTTCGAACAATATAGCCTAAATGTATGCTCTGTCCCTTAAGCTTTATATCACAATAACAACACTATGCATTTCTTCCAACGAAACTGGGAACCAAACAAAACAAAACAAAACAAAAAAATCTTAAAAATGTTTCCACTTCACATGCTCCAAATTTTTTTAGGAGTCTTTATGACTGTTACTTTGATGTATAGGCCAAACAGGATAAGTCCTTGAGAGGCAGCCTGCTAATGAACACAAGGAACTTGATGTAGTTGTAATAGCCAGTTTGGCTAGTTTTATGGGTGTGTGTACATTTAATTTTGAGTTGAGCAATATCCAATTTGGCAGTGAGATAGAATAATGTAAGTCTTTCAGCTTGTTTGTTTTAATTACTAACAACCAGGGAAAAGCTGTTCACTGCCGCCAAGGAACTTAAAATCAGCCGTGAGCCCCCGCACTTGCAGACTGCCGGCAGTACACTTGAAAAGAGTGTTGTTTCTTCTACAGGAGTTGCAAAAGCTAAGGAAGTATGACAGTGCACACCCCAGCACTTGGGAGGTAGAGGCAGCTCGTTTCTGTCAAGTTCAAAATCAGCATGGTCTACATACTGAGACCCTACCTCAAAATAAAAATAAAAAAATAAAAAAAGATGGAGAAGTGATAACTAAAAAAGACAGATTAAAAGAAAAATTATATTAAGCTTTGAGAAATTACTTTCTTTTTAAAAGCTGAGCTACATAGCAAGACTCTGACAATCAAAAGAATACAGTAAAGTCAGATTCATAAAAATTTTAAAGGATTTTTTTATTTTATGTGCATAAGCAATTTGCCTATATAGTATACACATGAGTCACTTGAGTGCCTCATGCCCATGGAAGTCAGAAGAAGGCACAGAGTGGACTTACAGATGGTTATAAACCACCAACCAACCCAGGCCTTTTGCAAAAACAAGTGCTTTTCACCACTGAGCAGTCTCTCCTGTGAAGTAAACTCGAGGATGAGTTTCCCCTAAAGCCGCGCTCACAATGGCTGTTGCTCTAAATGTTTTCTCAAATGAGCTGGCTTGAACTGAGAGTCAGAACACCAGCTCCATACACTTGCCACATGTCTGTCCCATGCTCATGGAGCACTGTATCCACTGGCCTCTTGTCCCTGCCCCTGCAGCATCACTCTTGTGGATTCACTGCTTGGAATGCTCTCCCATATTCCAGCATGGCCACCTAAGTCTCTATTCTAACATCAGCATGCCAGAGAGCCACCTGAGCTGTCTGTCTCCGTGAACTTAGGACTGCCTGGAGTTTGTGCTTTTAATTGCTGTGAGCCTCTTGCACTCATTGTTGATTCAGTGTAAGCTCTGGGCATGGAGAACTTTGTCTAATTGTCCAGTGTAATGTCCCCATCACTGTTGCTGGACACACAATTAACATCGGAGAACAAGGGGGGGGGGTGTCAAGTGAAGGTCAAAAAGATAATGATGCGGATATGAATACCTTGCCATTACTTGAAGTCCTGATTGTTGCTGAAGAGTTGGCTCAGTGGTTAAGAGTACATAATGCTCCTGCAGAGGACTCGCATTTGGTTCCCAGCATCCATGGGCCGCTCATAACTGCTTGTAACTCCAGCTCTTGGGTTGGATAGGAGCCACCACCTCTGACCTCCTTGAGCTTGTACACGAGTATTCATTCTGTGTGTGTGTGTGTGTGTGTGTGAGAGAGAGAGAGAGAGAGAGAGAGAGAGAGAGAGAGAGAGAGAGAGAGAAAGAGAGACTTAATAACAAAAAAAAGTTTAATTTTATGTGTGTGAGTATTTTTGTCTGTATGCCTATGAGCCACACTCAGGCCTGG
This sequence comes from Mastomys coucha, assembly GCF_008632895.1. NCBI lineage: Eukaryota > Metazoa > Chordata > Mammalia > Rodentia > Muridae > Mastomys > Mastomys coucha. Next base: position 84,749,446 of record NW_022196915.1, on the reverse strand, counting down.
TACCTGAGATGTCAGAAGAGGGCATTAGATCCCCTGAAACTGTACTTATACATAGTTGTGAGCCAGTGTGTGCATGCTGGGAACTGAGTCTGGGCCCTCTGCAAGAGCAGCGAGTGTTCCTAACTGCTGAAATATCTCTCTATACCCACCAATAAATAAATAAATAAATAAATAAATAAATAAATAAATAAATAAATAAATAAATGTTTAAGTAGCCTCAACTGGGTATACATGGAACTGTATACAATCAAAATAGTAGTCCCTACAGGTCTCCCTACAGGTCCTGGTTTTTACTCTGCTTTTACTTTACAAGCCCCTCCTCACTCACTGACCAGAATCCACCCTCCTTGGCTGGCATCTAAGATCTTTTTTGAACCTATACTCCCAGCCGTCGCTGCTATCTTCCATTCAGGCTGATTGGCTTCTGATAGGAATCCTGCCCGTCTCTTGTGCTCCCATAGTTTGACCAGTGCTGAGAATTTCCTATCCCATCATTGCCTACTTATTCTTCGCGAACTCAAACTCCATGTTTAAAGCTTTACTTTCTCAATAATCTCCCTTCAGTTAAAAACCCTCCATCAAGTGTGAACTGGTAAAATACAGTACCTCCTATCAGTCACTTTGCGCTGTGTGTATGGTCAGAACAAAGCCAAGCCTTACACAAGCTGTCAGCTAACACAGGAGAAAAACACCTGGGTGTGGTTCACCTTCCCCCGAGACCCCCAGCCGTCCATGTTAGGGCAGAGGGTTTAGGTTATCGATTCATTGAATTCTATTTCTTTACCAGAAAATTAGAATGAGGTAGTCTGTAAGAACAATTCCGGGAAATCAACTGCCCTAGCCTTTCTGAAAGCCCAGATCTTAGCATTCTCCAGACTCACGTGTTTAGAACAAGCGACTTCTTCCTGAAAGTAATCAACTTTATGATGTTCTAAGATATTTGACTTCAGTTGCATCTTCTGAGAAAACGGGAATGGCCATTGTAACCTACCCTCTAGGTTGTTTGAGGAATGAGTTTTAGTATCACTGAGAGCATCTGACCTACGGGTTGAATGCTACCACCACGTGATGTCGTCCCTCAGGAAAGAGAGAACCACATAACTGATAACTAGCTGTGGCTGATATGGTCGTCAGCTGTGGTTCAGCCTACAGAAGTGAAAAGCAGCTCAATTTGTTTAGCATCTTTATGGCTGGCATCTGACATCCCAGCTCCTCATGGACGACGGCTCACACAGGCAAGTGAACCCAAATGGCCACCCAACTGAGAGAGCTACTGATATATAAATGAGCCCTGCTAATGGGCATCCCCAGTGACTCACAGAACACACACACCTATCCACATCGCGCCACATACTCAATCAAAGCAGGTCAGGGAAGATCAAAGTGAGAAGCTACTGTTCTGTAGGCTTTTATAGTGAGTGTTTCTGAGAGATCTGTGGGACTCCTACCATTAGACGCACAACCAAAAGAATTCTATCCCATTCATTTCTCTCCTCTGCCATTGTGCCTCTTTATCCTGTTCTGTCTCTTTATCCTGGAATCAATATGCCTACCAGGAGATATGTTTAAGGCACAAGTTAAGAAATCCATCTCCACTTATGAGTCACTCATTCTATTAAATATGAATGGTAGGCTTTGTAATTGAGTTAGTCCACTGTACTAGTTAGCTTTCTGTGCTAGTTTGTTTGGTGTTTGTCTGTCTGTTTGGTCAACTTGATACAGGCTAGGATCCTCTGAAAGGAGGAAAACTCAATTGAAAAAAAGAAAGAAAGAAAAAGAAACCTCAATCAGATTTGCCTATAGAGCAATTATGGAATGCTGAAATCAGAAGAATTCGTTTTCCTGAGACAAATTCCCTAAATGGTTATCCAATACCAAATGGTCAGTCCTGAAATTATATATATTCAAGCATCACTGAATGTACTCAGTACATTGTACTTGTGCGTGTGTGTGTGTGTGTGTGTGTGTGTGTGTGTAATAATAGCAATTAAAATAAACAATGAATTTGATAAGAACTAGGAAGGGAGGTGAGCAAGGGAAGAAAGAAAGGGAAGGAGAGAGAATGATGTCATTGTATTTTAATTTAAATAGAAAAAAGATTTAAAAGTGGCTGTGGTAGTCAACTCTATGGAGCGTTTTCTTGATTAATGATTGATGTGAGAGGGCCCAGCCCACTGTGAGCGTCACCACCCCTGGCCAGGTGGCCCCAGGTTATATCAAAAAGCCAGCTGACTGAGCCATGGAGAAAGCAAGCTAGAAAGTGGCATTCTTCCCTGGCCTCGGCTTCATTCAGTTCTTGCCATTGGGTCACTCCCTCACATTCCTAGTCTGAAGTCCCTTCATGATGTTCTGTAAGTTGTAAGCTAAAATAAGCCCTTTCCTCCCTAGGTTGTTTTTGGTCATGATGTCTCTCATAGCGATAGAAAAAACACCCACGTTCCCAATAAGGAACGTGTGTTGCCTGACTCATTCTCATGTTTTCCTACTAAACCTACTCTCATGTCTCAGGCTCCACTGTTCCTTTGTACTATAACTCAGATTCCTAAAGTCCGTGTTCAAACACCTTCCATTTTGATGATGACTGTGACATGACCATGGTGAGAATGAAGATGGTGTTGATGATGGTGCTGATGATGATGCTGATGATGCTGATGGTGCTGATGATGACCAAAACACTGAATACTTACTGTGAGCCAGAAACTAAGCTTGGGAACTTAGAACTGTAACTCTAAAAACAACAACTCAACGGATAAGGTATTATTATCTTCATTAACTCATAAGGAAACAGACGTGGAGAACTTATGTAACTTGGTAAAGTTACATAGTTAGGAAATGACAGAGCCAGGACTTAAGCCTAAAACAACCTGGCTCCAAAGGCACATGATCTTAACCAGCTTGGTCTACTTTCTTCCCTCAGAGAACCCATTTTCATTAATATTACAAAGCCAACTGGCCTACTTAGCCTATAATTTTACATGTTCCTCTCAATGTGCCTGCATTTGCCACAACTAATGAATTCTCTTGACTTTGACCCTGGGAAACTTACCTTATAACCTGGGAAGATAGACAAGGCCATGAATATTAAATTAAACATTAAATTGAACATTAAAACAGAGTAACAGTGAGAATGGCAATATACACATATATTATATATATGCATATTATATGTATACATATTATATGTATAAATATATTATATATATATACACGTGTGTGTGTGTGTGTGTGTGTGTGTGTGTGTGTGTGTGTGTGTGTATCCTGAACAGCATTATAAGAACCTTGGGAACAGCATTATAATGAACCTTGGTTGTCCAGTTTCGTCTGAGAGTTTAAAAATCTATATAAGCCTTTTCCTGGTCCCCTTTCAGACTAGCATAACTTTGACTGAGAAAAAATATGTAGAAGTCTTCCAGTTGGAGGGAAGGGGTAAAGAAGCTTTTAAAGCAGTGTATTCCCTTCAAAAAGAAAAATATATAAGCAAATAAAAGAAGGTCAGGAGGTCTGAACCATTCCCCTTTGGTTGCATAGAAATGAAACAACCACCTTGAGACAGTACATCTGCATGCTAATACTCGGAGGCTGACAGAGCAGAAAGTTAGAAGAGTCTTGAACTCGAAGGACATGGTTGAACCTCTGCTCATCCATTTGTATGTGAGGTAATTGTATTTATTGCTCAAGGCAGGTTAGTCAGCACATTTGCAACACAAAGCATTCCTTCTTGATACAACAGTAACTCTGAGAGTTTGCTAGCTCATTTTTTTTTTTTTATTAAATCATTCTAAGAAATCCTCTCCTGTACCAAGACAAACCCCATGGGAGTGGTCCCACGGGCTCTCACATAGGAAGAACCTAACACCTCCACTGTGGGGGCCACATGAGGACAAATCATCCCCGGCTGGATGCAACTGTAACAAATTTCACTTACTCTAATGTATTTGACACACAGAATGAAGCAAAGTATAGATTGAGGCCAAAATGCTCACTTCTAGCAGGATGTGATGGCCTAGGACTTAAGAAGCTGAGGCAAGACCATGGACAATCCGAGATTACCCTGAGCTACTAATGAGACCTGTCGCCTTTCACATCTACATTGAAGCCCTCAGAGTGATAGTTAATGTTTTCTTTGCTGCTCATTGTTGAACCAATAACATCTGTAAAACCTAAAAAAATAAAATAAAATAATGAAATCTGTCTTGGCATATTACCCCAACTTCCCAGCCACCATATTTTTATATGAAAGCTGAGAGGGCTAGTATGACAGCCTCTGCTGCTACTACTGCTCCTCCTCCTCCTCTTCTTCTTCCTCCTCTTCGTCCTCTTCTTCTTCCTCACTTTTGTTTTGTTTTGTTTTTTTTTTTGTTTTTGTTTGTTTTTTGAGACAGTGTCTCATGGAGCAAAAGCTGGCCTTGAACTTGCTGTGTAACTGACACCTGGCTTCAGGATACACCTCCCTCCATCTCTTGCATGCTGGGATTATAGTCATGTGACACACACTTCAACTTCTTCCCCCTACCCCCCCCCATGGATCTTTTTGTTTGTTTGTTTTGTTTTTTGAGACAGGGTTTCTCTGTATAGCCCTGGCTGTCCTGGAACTCACTCTGTAGACCAGGCTGGCCTTGAACTCAGAAATCCACCTGCCTCTGCCTCCCAAGTGCTGGGATTAAAGGTGTGTACCACCACTGCCCGGCACACTTCAACTTCTTGAAGCAAAGATCTATAAGGCTTCAGCTCTTTGAAACCACATGTTTCCCCCATGGTAAGGTGAAAATGCACGGCTCAGGGATCAGCACACTTTCCTTGGCTCATAAAGAGCTGAAAGCATAGGCGCGTGCCTCTACTGTCTGATGTATGGAAACATAGCCGCGTGCCTCTACTGTCTGATGTATGGAAACATAGCCGCGTACCTCTACTGTCTGATGTATGGAGTACAAAGGTAAATAGTCCTTAGCAAGTTATATGGTGAAAATTGCAACCAGAGGATCTGCTGACACCTACTTCATTAGCCAAAGTTCAAGCAGATCAGAGGACAGATCACCACTTACTTTATTTAGTATTCTTAGTGAGATAAGGCGGCCAAGGATTCCACAGCAAGGGAGTCTCAGAGAAGACCCATCCGGCCTGGAGGTGGTGGCACATGCCTTTAATCCCAGCACTTGGGAGGCAGAGGCAGGCAGATTTCTGAGTTCGAGGCCAGCCTGGTCTACAAAGTGAGCTCCAGGACAGCCAGGGCTACCAGAGAAACCCTGTCTCAAAAAAACAAAACAAAACAAAACAAAAAAAAGACAGAGAGAGAGAAGACCCATCCGAGGGCAAGAACAGAATAGAATCCGGTCAGCTCACATAGCATATTGCTCTGTTATGCTGCCTTCCACTCAAAATGGACATTGCCCTCCCCTGTGCCAAACAAAATTGATTTCATTTTATTTTTTCCCTTTAGTTACTGCCATCTGCTTTCTCTGGTGGCATAGCTAAGTTACAAAATAAGCTAATCTCACACCTTTATGTCAAAAGAGGAACCCAGCTTCATGGGGAGTGCTAAATCAAGAGAGTACAGTAGTATTTGCCTAGATAATAAATGCAAAAGAATAAAAAAAAAAACTATCCTGAAACTCTCTGAGTCTTTCCTCATATGAAGTAGTACCATTCCATTTTCTACATAGCTATTGAAAACTTTGTATGCTCAAAATTATTTAGACACGTAAAGAGCTTTGCAGATGAATGAAGTATGTCGTCTGCCTGGGAGGAGCTCAAACGGAGTGCTTGCTATGGAACACATCTCAGGAAGTCCAGGCCGTGAGCAGCCAGCCTGAGGTTCTAGGATACACTGGCTTATCAGCAGGACCTGTTCTCAGAAGCTTCATGAAGTAGGCAGTGATCTTCAAAGGAAACATCCCCACTAGAGACTTAGGTGTGGAACACATGGAAGGAGCTCCCAAGAAGGTGCAGGGGGCACTGGCTGGGCAGCCTAGGAGGGTGGGACCCATAGCAATGCCACTCCCTCTGCTGCTTGATCTCCAGCCCAAGCACAGATCACCGTGTGAGAAGCTGCCATAACTACGTGTGGTACATTACACAAAGGCTCCTACCAGGATGGTAGGAACCAGGTTCTTGCTACATGGAGGAACACATGACCCATGAGAACTCCTATATTCTATACTTCCTCAAAATGGGTAGAGGTTGAACCATTCTGCCCGGACACCCTAATCCTGGACAGAAACTCTTCCCCTGTCTGCTCCTGCTCAGAAAACAACTGAGAGCCTGGAAAGTTCCATAGTTCTAATGTATGACAGCCTTGAATGATGGTAGTCCATGGAGATATTAGGAATGAATTAATTTCCACTGAAAAGATCTAAAAAGGCTGCCAGAAAGAATCCAAACCCAAACACGGCTAGCATTTCCTACTTCTCTTTTCCTCGTGTTGGGGAAAGGGATGACCACCATTGCTCACACATAAGGAAGACAGAGGAGGATTTTGAGTGTCCTGCTCCAAGACTCTTCTCATATGCTCTTGAGACAGGGTCTGTCCCTGAACCCAAAGCCAGCAGGATGGCCTACCCACAGGTTCCAAGGTCTTCTTCTCCCTGTCCTACCCTCCCATATTAGAGTTACAAGCATGTGAGGCCACAGCCAACTTTTAGTTCATGGGATCTGGGAGTTTGACCTTAGGTTCTCATTCTTGGGCAGCAAGCACGTTTATCCTGTGAGCCATGTTCTCAGCCACCCTAAGTTCTGTTTTGAAGGATGTTATCCGATATCTAGATAGAGTATTGAGCTACCCAGAGCACAAACTTAGATTAAGAAGCAATATACTAAGCCAGGCGGTAGTGGCGCAGTCCCAGCACTTGGGAGGCAGAGGCAGGTGGATTTCTGAGTTCGAGGCCAGCCTGGTCTACAGAGTGAGTTCCAGGACAGCCAAGGCTACACTGAGAAACCCTGTCTCAAAAAAACAAAACAAAACAAAAAAAAGAAGCAATATACTAGATCAGTATGAGCTGGTTGGGGTCTTCAGTCCCATAGCAAGAACCCTGAAGGAAGTGCATTCTGCCATCTTGACAGTTGGGACTTTTCCTTCACCTGTCTAAGTAGAAGAAGAGGGACTTCCATACCAGTCGGATCACAATAGGCACAAAGCTGGAGCATGCCTACAATAGCTTTGGCTAAACTTTAGCCGCTGCCTTATCCTACCAACTCCTGGGAACTCTGCACACCAAGATCTCTCTTCCCTAGATGTTCCTCCTGTGCAGTGGCTTCTTCCCTTGGCTCACACTTTCAATCTGTCTCCAGTCACTTCCTAGCCAGTGTTCAGACCCCTGCTGCTGATATCACCATTCCCTTGACTCTAAATGTCCTATTTGATAAAAGAAAGAGGGGAGGAAGGAGAAAGTGAGATTATAAGTGGTGCTGAGATGTTGTTTGATGCTCGGGAAATGGTGGCCGAGAAGCCACAAAGATCTGTTCAGAATCATGACCACTTAGCAGGCACACAGCCTCTGGGACTTTATGACCATTAATTAGTTTATGCTCCCGGATCCCTCTGAGGCATCTCTTATTATCTCCATTTGACAAAGAGAGCAAAACGGAGAAGTAGAGAAATTGACTAATTGACTGAGTTTCAATAAGAGGGGGAAAGACAGAAGCAGACTGTTAAAAACAAGCCCCACTGCGAGGCCTAAATATCCTGTATCTGTGGCTTTCTCAAGCATGTTAGCAGCCAAGTGGTTTCAATCCAGAAGAAAGGGACCTAGAAAATAAGGACCTACAGAGATTTGCTCAAGGTCATAATGCAACTGAGGCAGAGGTAAGACTGCCCCCGAAGATATCATGGCAGGATTTAGTCTTCTGTGTTGAGGGACAGAGACCAAGTCATACAACTTACTGACAGCAGGAAAGTATCTAAAACCCAATAGCAAAGTTCAGAGACATTTTCTGTACTGTACAAAGGTAAGGAGCAAATATTGAAATCCACCTGCACTTCCCCAGACAAGGTGTCTGTCTGTCTGCTCAGGTGGAATCCACTTGCCCATGATCCTCCCCCACCCCCCGGCTCTGGCCATGGGGGAAGAGAGCATCTCTCATGGCCTAAGAACTCTGCAAGTCCAAAGCAACTTGAAGCTCAAGTCTCTTGGCTCCCTTCCTACGATGGAGCAGGAATGATAAGTTGCCTTTGGAACACGGTAAAAGGAAAACTAAGAATGTTTTGTGGTTTCCAACTTCTGTGGCTTTACTGTATACCAAACAGAAGCCATGTGCCTGATTGGCTAGCTAAAAAGTTCCAGGATGCTTGTATGTGACTGTGTGATGTGTTCGTCATGTAGCCTAGCAGATTCAAATCTCCGGTTAAAAAATCTTTTTATTTTTTCCAGTACTAAAAATTAAACCCTAGACCTTGTACACGCTTCTTCTTGTTTTTGTCTCCTTGGTTTGTTTGTTTTTGAGACATGGTCTTATTAAATTGTACCAAGCTGGCCTGAAGCCTGCTCTGTAGCCCAAGCCAGCCAAAGCTTCTACTCAGTTGCCCAATGACCTAGTACCCAAGGACAGGCCTGCACTATTTTGAATGTTTTAAATACTTTAAAAAAAAATGGTTTTGCACATAAGATGACAAAATAACTCCTCAAGAAGTACAAGTGGATGGGGCACAAGGACACATGCCTACAGTGCTAGCTACTCATGAGACTGAGGCCGAAAGACCATGAGCTCAAGGCCAGCCTGGACAGCTTAATTGAGACACTCTCTCAAACCCAAGCCAGGCATTGTCATATAGGCACCTATGATGCCAGCAGTCAAGAAACAGAAACAGGAGGCTCACCATGAGATCAGGGCCACCCTGGGGTATGTAGTGAACTCAAGGGCTTCCTAGATCTTATATAGGAAGATCAGGTATCAAAAACCAAAAGAGGGGGCTCAGGAATGTAACTCAGTGGTGTATTACCATGCTCTAGAATGCTGGTTCGAGCCCCAGAGCAATGATGATGATGATGATGACGACGATGATGATGATGAAAGCTACTGTCTCCTTCATAACTGAAGATCCCAATCAGCCATGTTGTGATTGGTCCTACATCTAAGACTGCACCCTAGATGAAAGGACAGACGTGTATGCCTGTTGGCTCCGGAAGACAAACTGCCAAAACAAATGTGTCCCTTAGCTGTTGGCCACCCAACTGCTTCTTTTCCAGGAGAGGTCAGTATCTTGGCTGCAGGGTACCAGGGGTTTGCACCTCAGTGACAGCTATGCAGTGAATCCTCCCTCTCCCACGGACCCAGCACCAGGCTGGCAGCATCATGGTGACATGTGAAGCTGTTAGCATAGTCCACATGGCAAGAGAGAATAAAGGAAGAGCCGAACATCATGCCTGATGTTTCCAACTTAGACAACTGAGGATCCAGCAGTACTGTGAGCCAAGATGAAGACGGATAGAGAAGGAGAAAGCTTGCTTGTTTGTTTCTTTGTTTGTTTTTCATTTTGGTTTAGGCAGATGAGGTTTTTGAGACAGCGTCTTATCTAGACCTGACTTTTCTGGAACTCACCATGTAGACCAGGATGACTTCTAACTCACATATCTACCTGCCTCTGCTTCTCATATGCTGAGATTAAAGATGTGTGCCACCATGTCCAGCAAGGGAAGTTTTGAAAGAAAAGAAAATGAATTCTGCGTTGAAAATGCGTTTTTTGACACTAGGTATCATATACCTCAGGCTGGCTTCAGACTCACTCAGTAGGAAAAAATTACTTTAAACTTCTGATCCTGCTCCCGTCTCCAGTGTGTGCCTCTGAGATTACAAGCGTGTGTCAGATGCCTGGTTTATGCAGTGCTGGAGACCCAACAGTCATCCTGGCTCTTTAGTATGTTTGGAGTATGTGAGATGCTGGTTTGAGAGCCAAAAAAAAGATCATAAACAGGTTCTAAGAAAAGTCCTATGGAGGACTGAGGTGTGTGTGTGTGTGTGTGTGTGTGTGTGTGTGTGTGCATGTGTATATACAAGTGAGCATATGAATACCCATAGTCAAACATGTTTTCTACTGCTTTGGGTGGATGTCTATTAAATGACCACTCTGAAATGAGTGTGAGGGGAAAGAGCCCAGGAGGAGGAACACTAGGAGGCACATTTTATCCTGACCACCAGAATGGCAGTCCATCATAGCTGAAGGAATTTTTAAAGACTGTCTGTTGCCTGTCAATTTCATATGAAGAGATTTAAGCCGGGTTTCTGACTGTTTCTGTTGTCACTCACCTTATCACAGGAGCTCCCAGGAATGGAGAGACAGGCTTCCTAGAACCAGAGACTCTGATTTGAAAGAACTTTCAAATTCACCCAGAGTATTCATATGCTCACATATATATACATACACATGCTTACATGTGCGCACATGCATACACACATGCACACCATCTCAGTCCCCCATAGGACTTTTCTTAGAACCTTTTTATGTTCATTTGTTGGCTCTCAAATTAGAATCTCATGTATTTCACACTTACTAAATAGTCAGGATGGCTTGCGGTTCTCCCACTTCCACCTGCTCCATGCTGGGATATCACATGTGTGCCACCATGCCAGGTTGTATATACGGTGCTGGGGATCAAATCCAGGCTTTTAAACAAGCTAGCCAAGTGCTATCCAAACTGAACTACACTCCTAACCCTTGTTCCTTCTCGATACAGCCTCTAAAACTGAGTCTTCAGTTTCTTTGTAGCCAGCTCTCAGATCCAAACCTTGAGCTACCTGGATCTTGAAAAACATTAGTCACTCAGGGTGCTCTGCTTCCCCACCAAGTACATTCTGCACTCTGAGAATAAGTGAGGGGAACGAAGAGTCACAAAGAGGGGGAGTCTGAAGAGATGGCTCCATTGTGGAGTGCTTGTGCTTCAAAAATGAGTTTGAATCTCCACAGCAAACTGAAGAACTGGGTGTGGCTCTGCAGGCTTGGAATCCCAGCATGGGGGATTGGAGAACTGGAGCAGAGACAAGCAGATCTGAAGAGCTCGCTGGCCAGCCAGGCCAGCTAAAAGTGTGAACTCCAGTTCAGTGAGGGACCCTATCTCAAGGCATTAAAGTGGGGGGGGGGGGGGGGGGGGGAACTCCTGTCAGCTTGCTCTGCCTTCCAAGTGCACACCTGCACATTCACAAATGTGAGCCACACATGTGTGTCAGACATGCACACAGCAAAACTATAAATAAATAAATTATAGGGGCTGGAGAGATGGCTCAGCGGGTAAGAGCACTGACTGCTCTTCCAAAGGTCCTGAGTTCGGATCCCAGCAACCACATGGTGGCTCACAACCACCCATAATGAGATCTGATGCCCTCTTCTGGTGTGTCTGATGACAGCTACAGTGAATTACACCGGAGTGAGTGGGGCCAGAGTGAATGGGGCCTGAGTTCAATTCCCAGCAGCCACACACATGATGGCTCACGGCCATCTATACAGCTACAGTGTACTCATACACATAAAATAAATCTAAAAAAATAAAAAATAAAAAATAAAAAAACTATAAATAGATATGACAGATAGATAGATAGATAGATAGATAGATAGATAGATAGATAGACAGATAGACAGATAGATGGATAGATAGATAATAAATGTTATATACAGCCTCGACTCTGAAGACAAAGACTAAGTCCTGAGTCTTCTGTTTATCAGTCACAGAAGAGTTTTAACTGTTTTGTTCTTGTCATTCTGTAGTTTGGTGCCATAGAAAACTGAAGGTTAAAATAGAAGCGCTTCACTGACTCCTGAAAGTCTTGACATCTATGTGAAACCTTCAGTACAGGGCCTGTACATGTGATACTCTCTCCATTCATGCTGGCTCTTATTATCCCAAGAACCCATGGCGGAGCTGAGGACATGCAAACAGAGACCAGCAGGCTCCCTCACTAGGTAACTATAAAGCATGTCACATGTGCGTGCATGCGTCTATGGATGTATGTTTGCATGTGCATATATGGGGTGGTGCAGAATTGAAATGAAAAAACCAGGTGTAGAACAGGTGGGAGTAGAGTTCCAATGAGCTTGCCCAAACTCAACTTGGTTTGGCTTTCTATTGCTTCTGTTCTTTGGTTCCATTCCGATTTCATTAAAGGTCTCACTGTGAAGCACCCTGTGAGGACAAGATGGGTTTTCCAGTATTACTTTTATAACTTGTTTTTTAAAATCCTTCAACAACAAAGTATAAGTCTCTCAGAAGTACGGCTTCAGGCCAACAACCCTGGCATGTCCTTCATGTCCTTGGGTCTGTATGGATCACAAGTCCACCACTGAGCCTATTCTTGTGGCTGAAGGACGGGTCATATGCTCAACTCCTGAGCCCATGCTGAGTCCATGACTGAGAGCATGGGAATCTGTCACCCAGTGATACTCACATACCTGTTGTCAGAAAAGTAAATCTTGGAACAGGGGAATCAAGTGCCACATGGCACTGTAGATCACAGAACCCCTTCCAAGGTGAAAATTCAAAAATTACCCACAAAGGAAGAAAATGGACCATAGGATAGATAAATGATAGCTAGATAATAGAAGATAGATAGATAGATAGATAGATAGATAGATAGATAGATAGATAGATAGATAGATAGATAGATGATAGATAGATGGAGGGCTGACGAGATGGTAAGAGCTGGTAAGAGCACTGACTGCTCTTCCGAAAGTTCTGAGTTCAAATCCCAGCAACCACATGGAGGCTCACAACCACCTGTAATGAGATCTGACACCTACTTTTGGTGTGTCTGAAGACAGCTACAGCGTACTTATTTATAATAAATAAATCTCTGGGCTGGAGTGAGCAGAGGTCCTAAAAATTCAATTCCCAACAACCACATGAAGGCTCACAACCAACTGTACAGATACAGTGTATTGATATACATTAAATAAATAAATCTTTTAAAAATAGATAGATAGATAGATAGATAGATAGATAGATAGATAGATAGATAGATAGATAGATAGATCGACAGACAGATAGGGCAGGCAGACAGATGATTGATAGAAGATAAGTTGGTGATCACTGAGTACATGGAGATATAGGGAAAAGGTGGTTTAAACTGAAATTTGAATAGTGCAAAATCAGCTATATGAGTGAAAGAGGCTGTTGTATAGATATATACAGTGAAATCCTTAAATCCTAAGAGTGGACAAAAGTCATGCTGAGCCAGAGAGGAGAGCAAAACAAGCCACCCATGAGGGAGAACACAGGCACATTATTAGTCATGGGAATCAACCTACACTGCACTCAGAGGTGAGTCAGCTTGCCTGTGTCCACCTCATCAAAGCAAGCATGCAGAACATGTCCTCCATGTGCTGCTTGTATTCTCGTCTTCTAAGACTAAATACATGTAAACTCTTCAAACTCTGGTCTTAAAATAGCCTTTGCGTTTTGCCTTTTGTGTTTAATTTTGTTTAGGTTTTGATCTACTCTCTTAGCAGGTGCCAAGCGTCCAGAACAATACAACATTGTTAACTACAAGTCACCACAGTGCACATTACATCTCCAGAATTCATTTTTTTAAAAGAGACAATTGTCCATTAAGTCATTGAGCTGTGAGCCTCATAAATATATTTGTCAATTTTATCTTAATAAGTCTGGAAAAAGAGAAAAGCATGCGTTGTTTCTACAGGAACATTCAACACTTAACACAAATGCTTAAAGCAGCAAAGACACAGGAAAATTAACACAGAATTAAGGACAACCCTGAACCTGTGTCCTCACTCTTCTGCTCCCAAAGCCTCTTGAGGTGGGGTCTTAACTATGTAGGCCAGATTGGCATAAAAACTCAAGATTCTGTGGGCTCACGCTCCTCTGCTGGCACTGTAGGCATATGCCACCACGTCCAGCTTCTCCTGAGATCTTTAAGGACTCTTCATTCACACTCACACATAGAACTGTCTCTGTCTCTTATCATCTGTTGATAGGTATGTGCCTGCGTGTGTGTGGCTGCATGTGTGTCTGTACTAGGACTTCAGTCATGCCTTAATAATCTGCACTTCATTAGGACCATTTACAATCATCACCATATATGTATATGTGAATCTATGTATTATATATATATATATATATGAATACATATATGTATATATGTGTACATATATATCCTACGTGTATCTGTAGGCATAGTGGTACACACTCATAATATCAGCCTTTGGGAGATGAGAGGATCAGAAGTTCAAGGTTGTTGTCCTCAACTATATAAGTTCAAGTTTGAGTTGCATGAGACTCTGTCTCAAAAACATAATGTGAAAAAAATAGGCATACATTTAACATGCAGGTATATAGAGATCTCCAAGTTCTTCTCCATCCCACAGTTTTGATACATCTGGGCCATGTGCGCTGATTAGCAAAGGTGGTTCTACACGTCACGTCACACATAACCAAGTCTCTAGACGCCTCTTACAACCTCTTTCTCACTCTCCTCTGATTTCTCATTCAATACTAGGAAGGAAGGAGGGAGGGAAGAAGGGAGGGAGGAAGGGAGGGAGGGAGAGA
>NW_022196915.1:84723289-84734720 GCF_008632895.1 Mastomys coucha | reverse complement strand
AAAAAAAAAACCAAAAAACAAAAAAAAAAACAAAAAAAACAGAACCTCACTGTGTATCTCAGACTGACCTTGAACTTGGAACCCTTCTGTCTCAGCCTCCTGAGGGCTGGAATTGCAGGTAGACACTACAATGCCTAGCTCCAAGCATGATTCCCACAGTCTGTATCTCATGCCAAAAAGACCCATGACAGAGACATCTTAAAGACAATGTTAGATTCCTGTCAGCCACCAGGCCTTCTTTTTACAAATTTCTGGAAATTACTGTGGGAGAAGGTGTTAGATGTTTCCTTTTTCTTTTCTTTTTTTTTTTTCTTGGCAGTTTCCACGACTTTATTTTCTCATAAAAAGCCCAAGTTGGCCTACAGATGACGACCGCTGTCTCCGACTCACACCTAACACAGTGTTAGGAGCAACCTATTTTTTCTCGAATTAAGTTGGAATCCTTTTCATCACCCAGAGATAGCTGATTACTTAATACATTGTTCAAAACAGAGCATGCCAGAATAATGGGCCTAAGCCAATCCTTCCTTTAAAAACAAGGATATTACAGCCAGACAGTGGTGGCGCATGCCTTTAATCCCAGCACTTAGGAGGCAGAGGCAGGTGGATTTCTGAGTTCAAGGCCAGCCTGGTCTACTGAATGAGTTCCAGGACAGCCAGGGCTACACAGAGAAACCCTGTCTCGAAAAACAAAAACAAACAAACAAATAAAAACAAGGATATGGGATCAATACATCCCTAACAAACTGAGCCGCGTCCATAATAGATGCTCAGTAAATATTACATCCTTGGTTGGTTCTGCATGTCTGTGTCCTTTTCCTGATATTTAACTAATACCCACTGTACTTAATTTTCATTCTTTTGTTGTTCAGTTTTAGGGTTTTGTTGCTGTTTTTCACTGCTTTGTAGCTACCATTCTACATAGTAAAATAAGATAATAGGTTCTGTTCCCAACCGTTTTTGAGCATCCTCTACCCTTAGACTGGAAAGATATCTTGAACTAAACTATAACATACTTGAACTAAACTATAACACTATATCACACTAAACTATAACAAAGCATCCACTCATTTGACAATTTTATATTGAGCACTTCTAACATCCTAAGCCCTGTGGAAGTGTCTGTCCTGCCATGTAGATGAACCAGAGGAGACCCTGGGTCCCCCGGAGCCATCGTGCGTGGGGGTTGGGGGGTGGCGCGGGCCTTTAATCCCAGCACTTGGGAGGCAGAGGCAGGCAGATTTCTGAGTTTGAAGCCAGCCTGGTCTACAGAGTGAGTTCCAGGACAGCCAGGGCTATACAGAGAAACCCTGTCTCGAAAAACCAAAAAGAAAAAAAAAGAAAGAAAGAAAAAAAGAATTCCATCATCCCAGAATTTGACTGTAAGATAGTAAAGCAACCTGTGCCCTAGATGGTGGGATCCAGAGTAAACACTCAGCAGCAGAGTTAGTGAGAAATGAATGAACACCAGAAACATAGCTGAAAGAGCCTGGGTACTGACTGAAATCCCTTTCAGTCAGAGGAGACTGGAAGTAAAAAGAGAAGGGGGGGTACCCACGGGGGGGGGGTACCCACCTGTGGCATTTGCACTTCTCCCCAGCTGGTAGGTCCTCCAGGAAAAGGAATATGAATGACTCCAGGAAGACAACGGGAACAACAAGGACAAGCTTTTGAGCATGGAGCATGTTGTTTATTTTGAGTGCCTAGGGCATCCAAATGGAGACACATGCGAGCGATATCATTCGCTAGTTGATGATATTGAGAGCACAAACATTAATACCAGGGGAATGGATTGGATAGGAAAAAAGGAAGGGCCTACATTAGAAATAATCCTGTAGAAAACCAATGTCAAAAAGAAATTATAGCAAGACCAGGCTGGGATGTGCCTCAGTGGCCAAATGTTTGTCTAGTATGCGGGAGCCATGCGTTAGATCTTTGGTACCCAAAAAAAAAAAAAAACTTGTAGAAATGGGAAGCGATGGGTAACAAAGCCTTCAGAGTAAACTCTTGCAAACCAGAGGAAAGCACTCGGCAGATCAAATCACCGAAGAGCTGAGAAGTGACCGTCACTCTAAGCACGGTCATAGCCTAAGATTACCTTTTCCAAACTCTAGTGACGTGTTGCCAGGAGGAGGTTCAGGGCTCGCTTTGAAGGGCTAGGAGGCTGTGGGTCACACACCTGGCTTCCTAGACGCTAAGCTACCAAGTTTATCAGCAAAACACAGAGGCCCAGAAAATCGTCCCTTCTTCCACATTGACCAAGCAAAACAAAACAAAAACCCACTATAATAAATACCACAGTGCATAATGAGCTGTTAGGTGAGGCAAGGATCTCCAGTTTTCTGAAATGAATGCTGTGGTTCTGAAAGGTGTGCTCTGCCTGGAGTCTACATTTTAAGGTCCTTGTTCCACCTTAGAAGGCTCAGGGACAAGAGGCCATGCCAGAGACTTACTTAGAAACATTTTTGTTTCATGCTGGTGATGATAGTTTTTGGACAGAGCTTTACTCTGCAGCCTGGAATTTGTTAATATGGCCCAGTCTGGCCTTGAACTCAGGGTAATCCTCCTGCCTCCGATCAAGCTTTCTATTATTTATTTAGTTTGTGGTTTGATTTTGTTTGGTTCTTCTTTTTGCTTGGATTATATGAGCAATTGCCTCAAACTTTCCATTTCACTCTGAGAGTGCAGGCATAACCTCCTAAGACAAGGTTTCTTTTCTGTGGTCCAGACTAACCTCCATTTTCGGAATCCTCCTGTCTCAGCCTACCAAGTGGTGGGATTGTGGCTCTCACTTTCAGAAAATATGTTAATACACGAAAAAATTCAAGATGTGGGAGAGAAGGGCTACATGGCTAAGATTAGCGGTTGCTCTCCTGGACGACTTGGGTTGTACCTACATGGTGGCTCACGAGTGACTATAACTAACACCAGCTCCAGCGACTTCTGACCTCAAAGGGCACCAAGTAAGTGCCCATGTGGTATATAGACACACATCCAGGCAAAACAGCAGTATGTGTAAAATAGAATTAAGATTTTAAGATATTTTTTTAAAAAGAACAAATTCAAGAATCTGTGACTCTTAAATTAGAACCATAGACAGGGCAAGATACCTATAGTGGTCACCATCAAATACTTGAGGCCATCGATAAGGAGAGACTTTTGTTTGTTGTTCCTAAAGACAGGATAAGGAAGAGACTCTCTCATGGCAGGTGTTCATACTTGTCAATAACTGTCAAAAGGAGCAAGGAGCTACCCTATGTGCCCTCCATCTTATCCATGCTCAACCCAAAGGGAAAGATGCCCTACAGCGTGAAAAGTTGTCTTTGTCATCTTCAGAGATGTCTTTTTTAAAAAAATATTTGTTTGTTTAATTATGCGGCTAGACAAAAGGGACAGTCTGTGCACATGAGGGCAGGTGCCCTTGGGGACCAGAGGCCTCAGAATCCACAGCTGGAGTTAGACAGTTGTGAGGGGCCCGACATGGTGTCGGGAATCCAGCAGAGTCCTCTGCAAGAGCAGAGTGTCTTCCTAACCACTGATTTGTCTCTCCAACCCCATGGCATCTTTTCACTCCATGATTCTTTTACTCCATTTCAAAGATAGTCACTTTTTTCGCTAAAATGAGTTTTTATGAGTTTTGGGGAGAAGGTGTGTGTCCCCTCTAGTACTAGAAGACACCTGGGATGTGGCGCAGAACAAGAGGAGAGACAGCCTTTCCTGCCAGGGTTGGCAGATCTAAAAGCTCACTGCTCACTCAAGGCCAGGAAGTCACCAGAACCAAATTGACAAAAGCTTTCAAATGCTAGCCTGTGGAATTTGAGTGAGATCTTTCAGGCCACGGGGAGTTATTGGAGATGTTTGTGCAAGGAAATACAATTCAATTAGGCGAAGCTTCAGGGAAGCCTGTTCTGGCGTTTACTTAGGAGGGATTAGAAATGAGCAAGACTGAGAAAAGCTGGGGGATTATTAGCAGGGATAAGAAAACAGGAATTCAAACTTGAGGAAACTCAAGGCTGGAATATTTAAAAAAAAAAAATCGGAAAAGAAAAAGTCATAATTCTTAGTGACTGCACGTGTGGGGACAGAGGCAAGCGGAAGAAGGATGGAGAAAAGTAACTGTTTTCAGAACTGGGTCACCATTCTGGTGACCCATGTAATCACAGCACTGAGGAGACAGAAGCTGGAAGATGGCAAGTGTGAGGTCTACCTCAGCTACACAGTAGAACCCTTGGAAAACCAAAACCCCAAGCGAATGACAAAAGAACCAGAGCAACAAGGGACAAGTCGTGACCCCAAGCTGGAAAGCCAGTGCTGGGGGACCCCAGACAAGAGCACATCCCAAGGTCTGCAGCTCTGCCAGCTCCAGTGGAATATTACCAGCTGCTATCTCAAAGAAAAACCGGGTTCCTTACTTTCCTAAATGAGCCAAGCTGTTGTACCGGCAACCAAGCACACATGACAGGCACTTAGCCAAGCATAAAGCCACAGCGCTACAACACAGGAGCGTACAGATAAACCATCTCCAGCCCTCAGCTCCCTCAGAGCCCAAGGAAGAAAGAAATCCCTCTCCCAACTTCTGAGCCATCTCTTCTCGACTGATACACCTGTCTTCTCATTTTTACATGCATAAACCTATGACAACAATCTGCTTTCTTCCTGGGAAATAGGGCAGTGAGGGGAAATTCAAAGCATGGGCATTTTTTTGAGTTAGTCCTTGAGATAATACTGGAGGAGAAAAACTCATCAGCAGCTTAAGCCCCATCTATGTCAAGAAGGTAAATACATGTAGTGCTGATGAATTTAAACAATGCAGAAAACCAGGCCAGACCATTCAGGCTCCTAAGCCTGTGTTTTTCTCAACGGTGGATGGCTTTATTTTGTTTGGTTTTGTTTTTTTGCTTGGATTATCTGGACAATTGCCTCAACTCTCCCTTTCACTCTGGGTCTATAGACATAGCCCTCCTCAGAGTGCTATTTTTATCTTGCTCCAATAAGGACTGAACACAATAGAGCACCTTGAAATGAGCCTCGCAGACAGGCTTAAGCCAGTTGAAAGGCTACGTTTCCTGCACATATATTTTTCCATGATGCAGGAAAATGAGCTCTGCCCTCCCCCACTAACAATACTCACCTCTCACCGGCTGAAAGCAATGTGTGGGCCGGCAAACTGGCCGACTGATAAGGGCGGAACGGAGCAGCAGTCTGGAAACCACGCCTCATCGGCCAAGTGATGCCTGCAGCCTACGGTCAACTGCCCTGGAAGTCCCCTGGCCACCCAATAGGCGTTCCCCCGAAGTGTGGTTTTTCCTAGGCAAGTGTGGAATTCCATGATTCCCTTTAGCTCTCAAGGTAAACTGGCAGACTAAAGCCAGGAGGTCTGAACAGGGGTTGCTTGCATTGGGAGCTCTCAACTCAAATTCAATCCAGTCACCAGGGGCCATGAAATTGCCCCTCTTCATCCATCTTCTGGGCTGGTGGTGACCTGGAGCTTGTAGTTTCTCCATATAAAAATAACAGTTCCTTTTTTATAAAAAAAAAAAAAAAAACTTCGAGAGGGATAATACTCCTCTGGGAGGAGTTGGGGTACAAAAGGAAAACAAGAATGTGATCGAATTTAAAATATGTTTTTAAATGTTAACAAATTGAGATAAATTGAAATCATGTAACTTTTCTTATTATAATGCAAGAAAAAAAGGAAAAAAAGCTTTGGGAAGTCTTGTTATACACATGGATGCCATATATACATTTATATCTTTATATATACATATAGTATATATGCATTATATCTTAATATACACACATCTTCATATATATCTTCTTAGATACATAAGCGGGGTCACAGAAGACCCCACTGCTGCTGAGAAAAGGGGTCAAGAGAATTCCTCTTTGCAGGTTGATTCCTTTAAAGAAAGACCCCTCTGAAACAGCATCCAGGTCTCTGTAAAGACTCATGTAGGCAGGCAGTGGTGGCACACGCCTTTAATCCCAGCACTTGGGAGGCAGAGGCTGATCTCTGAGTTCGAGGCCAACCTGGTCTACAGAGTGAGTTCCAGGACAGGCTACACAGAGAAACCCTGTCTCAGAAAACCAAAAAAAAAAAAAAAAAAAAAAAAAAAAAAAAAAAAAAAAAAAAAAAAAAAAGAGCCCTGTACATGAGACTTACCCTGTCTGAGAAGGAACTTGGCAGCCCCTGGGGCCTCCATGGAACTGTAAATTGAACTCAAAGAGTATGTTCTGTCCTTGCCTCTCTCCCACAGAGTTTAAACAAAGTTTAAACCGAGTTGAACTGAGTTTAAACAAAGCATTTGGGCTTTCCTGTCATTCATGGGGACAAGCAGGTACCCAGGGTTTACCTCTGGCACACGGTCTGTGTCAGGTCTTACAGACAACCGAGGGCCATAGGGTGGTCGAGAGGCCGGGCTGAAGCTAAATTTTCATACAGTCATTGTTTTCATACAGGTACATTTGTAAATCAACCGGCAAAGCTTTCTGAATGTGCTTTTATTTGTAACATATAAAATCAAGAATATTAGTACACCAAGGTGTTATGACTATTGACTAGGTTCCTGTTAGCACACTCCCAGGACACAGTATATATATGCCCAAAAACCAAGAGAGGGCTGGCAAGATGGCTCAGCGGGTAAGAGCACTGACTGCTCTGCCAAAGGTCCTGAGTTAGGATTCCAGCAACCACATGGTGGCTCTCAACCACCCGTAGTGAGATCAGACGCCCTCTTCTGGTGCATCTGAAGACAGCTACAGTGAATTACGCCAGAGTGAGCGGGCCCGGCAGAGGTCCTGAGTTCAATTCCCAGCAGCCACACACATGATGGCTCACGGCCATCTGTACAGCTACAGTGTACTCATATACATAAAATAAATCTAAAAAAAAAAAAAAACAAAACAAAAACAAAGAGAAATTAAAATCTTTGGCCTCAGAAATATAGTACTTGCCTACAATGTATGAGTCCTGGGTTCAGGCCTGGTACCATTGCAACCACCAGCCTCCTAACCAAACACACACACACACACAGAGACAGAGACAGAGATAGAGACAGAGAGACAGAGAAAGAAGAAAAGAAAGAAGGACAGAAAAGGAAAAAAAGGAAACATTAAAGAAAGATCCCTCTGAAATGGTGCCCAGGTCTGTGTAAGGCCTCACGCACCTCAGAACTGCCCCCATCTGAGAAGGAACTTGGCAGTTCCTGCTGGGGCCTCATACTTTACTAGAGCTTTCAGAGAGATGACAGGGCAAGCAAAGAAAGAACTTTCTTAAGTAAATATCAAATCAATTAAAGGAACAGATCCATGGAAATAAATCATTTACAGAAACAGGTCCTACCTGTGGTTTCTAACACGAAACGCACTAACTGCTAGGCCTCATGAAAACCCCGTGCAAACGGATTCCAAAACGACTCTGTTTCCTCACACGGTAAGAAACGGCGTGCCCAAATGAACCCTGCAAAACAAAGGTGTTTTCAAGATATAAAAATCTGTAAGCCTTCCTTATCAGTGAGAAGATGAAGGAATATTGTTGTATTTTTCCTGTGTGTTTGCTTTAGTGTTTGTCATGGAGTTATCCTGTGCAAAGGTTTGGAATGTGGTGTAATTACTTTCCCTCCTACCCCTGTCACAAGGTCTACTTAAAGGGCAATCTCTTTTCTTTAGTTCTTTAAATGCTTCCAAAAAAGATATCTTAAGGTCAAGAAACTCCAACAATGTGCAAATATCTTTCAGGAGTAGTCGATTTCCCCTGGTACCATTAGTGGAGGTTTTTATTGTAGTCAGTTGAAAGTGAGTTTATGGAGGGTAATGTTTCTGTTTACCCTGGGACAGTATTAGTAATCGGAACCAGGACGGATCCAGGCAGAGCCAGGTCAAGTGGTCTCAAACACGCAGGCTTCATTTGCCAGTTTGGATTCCAGAGGGTATCAAAATGCCATTTCATACAAATTTTGAAACATGCATGTATAATGCATGTATATTTTTGATACTCACACACACACACACACACACACAGAGAGAGAGAGAGAGAGAGAGAGGGAAAGAGGGAGAGAGAGAGACAGAATGTATTGAGGCATCCTCTCGAGTTTTTGAAGCTCTGCATATGGTCAAAGTTCTATCATAGGACTCAAATAATTCATGGTGTGTGCTATGAGATTTATCAGTTGAAGATTTTTCATGTTTTCTGCAAATCGGTCATTATGAGATGAAATTGTATGGTTATCCTTCCTTCAAGTATCTTTTCATTAACTGAAATCTCGTAAACAGATTAATACTCCTGTCTTCAAACTAATTAGGAAACCTCCCCCCCCCCAATAACAGACAAGTACACTCGACAAATAACTTAGTTGGTATCGTGTAGTGGGGGGTGAGGGTAAGTTGGTAGGAGAGGACAGAGGACAGAGCAGAGAAGTCCTCACAATGAGATGGCAACGGAGGTAAGTGTGTACTGATGGTAGAGTCCTGGATCCTTGTAGCAGTATTAAAAGAGGAAATTACAGTGAATCTATTTTTGAATGCCTTTGCAGAAGTCCAGGGCATTTGCACTGGGTGATGCCTGATATGTGCCAAGAACAAGGACCAGTGGCTGGCTGTGGATGAACGAGGCTCTCTTGATGTGAGATGATTCAGCTGATGCAGTCTCTTTACAATTAGATTATAATTCACTGTATATGGAAACAACTTTAGGGCAATCTTAAAGGGTATGCAGAAGCAGCTTGAGGAAACACCACGTCACCTTAACAGCGGTTACATGGATCTCACATTGGGCAAAAGTCCCTAGAACTACACTCCTGCACATCCATACATATATGCAATCTGGTGAATGTCCAGTAAGGTCTTGCAATGGCATAATATTGTGTCAGTAGTACTTCACGGGGTTTGATGAGATTGGTGTTTTTCATTGTGGAATACAAAACTGAATACAAAGGACGTGGTTTACTTTCTACTGTTGTACTTCTTATGACCCTAAACTTTCTCATTTTTTTAAAACATGGTCTAACTATGTACCTCAAACTAACCTCAAGCTCATGACCTACCAGCCTCAAATTCCTTCATTGTTGGGACTACAGAAGTATAATACCACCATTTGCTTTGAAATTATTTCAAAATAAAAGATTTAATCAATGAAATACCGGCCTTTATTTTCATGGAACTTGCACTATGCTCTGGCAGATGGTTTTATTTGTTTCAAGAACTCTGTGGTTGATTCGGTAGTTTGATTAGTTGGTCAGCCGGTTGATTCCTTGATATTTTGAGGCAGGGCTTCTCTATTTAGTGCTGGCTCTCCTAGAAGTCACTCTGTAGATCAGATTGGCCTCAAACTCACAGAAATCTCCTGGCCTCTCCTTAATCCCAAGTGCTGGGATTATAGACCCTGTCTCAAAAATAAAAAAATACTAAATTAAATATCATTATGATTCTACCATACTGGGTATAATGCAAAAGCATCATATACTGGCTGGTTTTGTGTGTCAACTTGACACAAGCTGGAGTTATTACAGAGAAAGGAGCTTCCCTTGAGGAAATGCCTCCATGAGATCCAGCTATAAGGCATTTTCTCAATTAGTGATCAAGAGGGAGGGCCTAGCCCATTGTGGGTGGTGCCATCCCTGCGCTGGTAGTCTTGAGTTCTATAAGAAAGCAAGCTGAGCAAGCCAGGGGAAGCAAGCCAGTAAGTAGCATCCCTCCATGACCTCTGCAACATCTCCTGCTTCCTGACCTGCTTGAGTTCCAGTCCTGACTTCCTTTGGTGATAAACAGCAATGTGGAAATATAAGCTGAATAAATCCTTTCCTCCCAAGGCACTCTGACACACCCAGGATCCAAAGGATCAGAGGTGAGGAGGACACAACATCTGTCCCAACACCAGGAGTAACTGGGACCAGCGGGACCCAGGCACGCAGGAACTGTGCCAGCCCAGTGGAACGGGTTGCCTCCAGTCTGCTTGGGCCAGTGCCCTAAGCAGACCTTGGGCACAAATTCTGCAGCCAGTCCCACAACACCTAGAGGAAGTTCCACTCCCAGGCACTCTGACACACCCAGGATCCTAAGGATCAGAGGTGAGGAGGACACATCTGTCACAACACTGAGAATAACTGGGACCAGCGGACCTCAGGCACACAAGAACTCCACCAGATCAGTGGCACTGGTTCCTTCCAGTTTGTCTAGGTTAGTGCCCTGAGCAGACCTTGGGCACAAAATCTGCATCGAGTCCCATAATTCCCAGAGGAAGCTATACTCCCAGGCGCTTTAATTAGCTCAGGATCACAGGATCCCAGAATCACAGGATCACAGAGACAGCTTCACTCTGAGGAGTTCTGACATAACCAGGATCACAGGAAGGACAGGCCCAGTCTGATTTAGCCAGGGCAGGTAGCACTAGAGATAACCAGATGATGGGAGGCAAGCTTAAGAACATACGCAACAGAAACCAGGTTACTTGGCATCATCAGAACCCAATACTCCCACCATAGCAAGTCCTGGACACACCATCACACTGGAAAAGCTAGATTCAGATCCAAAAATCACTTCTCATGATGATGATAGAAGACATTAAGAAGGACATAAATAACTCCCTTAAAGAAATACAGGAGAACACAGGTAAACAGCTAGAAGCCCTTAAAGAGGAAACACAAAAATCCCTTAAAGGACCACAGGAAAACACAATCAAACAGGTGAAGGAAATGAACAAAACCATCTAGAGTCTAAAAATGGAGATAGAAACAATAAAGAAATTAGAAAGAGAGCAACCCTGGAGATAGAAAATCTAGGAAAGAGATCAGGAGTCATAGATGCAAGCATCACCAACAGAATACAAAAGATAGAAGAGTCTGGGCAGTGGTGGCACACGGCCTTTAATCCCAGCACTTGGGAAGCAGAGGCAGGTGGATTTCTGAGTTCAAGGCCAGCCTAGTCTACAGAGTGAGTTCCAGGACAGCCAGGGCTATACAGAGAAACCCTGTCTCGAAAAAACAAAACAAAAAACAAACAAACAAACAAACAAAAAGATGGAAGAGAGAATCTCAGGGGCAGAAGATACCATAGAAAACATTGGCACAACAGTCAAAGAAAATGTAAAAAGCAAAAAGCTCATAACCCAAAACATCCAGGAAATCCAGGACACAATGAGAAGACCAAACCTAAGGATAATAGGTATAGAAGAGAGTGAAGACTCCCAACTTAAAGGGCCAGTAAATATCTTCAACAAAATTATAGAAGAAAACTTCCCTAACCTAAAGAAAGAGATGCCCATGAACATACAAGAAGCCTACAGAACTTCAAATACACAGGACAAGAAAAGAAATTTCACCCGTAACATAATAATAAAAACACCAAATGCACCAGGTGGTGGTGGTGCACTGCACGCCTTTAATCCCAGCACTTGGGAGGCAGAGGCAGGTGGATTTCTGAGTTCGAGGCCAGCCTG
>NW_022196915.1:84711565-84723219 GCF_008632895.1 Mastomys coucha | reverse complement strand
ATACCCAGCAAAACTCTCAATTACCATAGATGGAGAAACCCAGATATTCAATGATAAAACAAAATTTACACAGTATCTTTCCACAAATCCAGCCCTACAAAAGATAATAGAGGGAAAACATCAACATAAGGAGCAAAACTACACCCTAGAAGAAACGAGAAAGTAATCTTTCAACAAACACACACAAACCTAATTCCACCTTTTACAACAAAAATAACAGGAAGTAACAATTACGTTTTCCTTTTTTTTTTAGAATTATTTATTTTATGTATACGAGTACACTATAGCTGTCTTCAGACACACCAGAAGATGGTGTCAGATCCCATTACAGGTGGTTGTGAGCCACCATGTGGTTGCTGGGAATTGAACTCAGGACCTCTAGAAGAGCAGTCAGTGCTCTTAACCACTGAGCCATCTCTCCAGACCTTCTTTTTCTCAATATCTCTTAATATGAAAATTAATATTACCAACTTATCCTATTCGATTCAAAAGCAAAAGTATGAGGAATTGGAAATTTGTTGGCTACCATCTGGTAGTCTCTCTAATTTGATAATTGGAGAAATAGGCCCAATATTATACAATCCATATATACTTTCTGCTTGTTTGTGCCTGCCAGTGTCTTGCCGTGTACCACATAACAGTCTTGAAACCATGCTTCTCCTATCTCAGCCTCACTATTAGTAGGATTGCTTATTTGATATTTTTACACTATACTATGGGTTTTCAGAACAGCTTACATATTTCAAAATTATTTATACAGCCAAAAGAAACATAAACAATTAACCTGGGAGGTGGCTTATAAGAGAACAACAAAGAATGAGACTGAATGCTTTGCTTGATGTTTGTAACTATTGTATCAATTTTGAAGAGAACTTCATAAGTACTTTTTCTCTGCGATGAATGCTTTTCAAAATCATCACAACACATGAACCAGATTCTTACCCTCACCTAATGTCTGTGCCACCCTCCAAGCAGAGCCATTGTTCATTGAGACAGTTGGTGATAGACCATCTTCACGGATACACACACCATTTCAGATAGACGTCTTGATACACACACCATTTGTTAAATGACTGTAACCTGTTCTCTGTAGACTGAGAATGAAGACAATCACTCTAGTCAAATAGCTTTGACCATAGCAGGAAAGGCACAGCAGAACTGTCAACCCTTAGCTTAGCTACTAGGGAGGTAAAATTCTTTGGTGATGTGAGGGGCATTGAAGTACAGTCTTATTACAATGAGCTCCAATGTCTAAAAATTGTTCTTATTTTGGGCTTGTACCACAGTAAGAGCCAAGATTTTAAATTCTACTAAAAACAAAACAAACAAACAAACAAATAAACAAAAACACTTCATATATTTATGTTCATTAAAAAAAACTAGTAGTGATATATTATTTTAAAATATACAGCTAATATGTTTGGAGTTATTTAAAATTTATATTGAGAAAAGTGTATGTATTTTCAGTGTTGCTGCAGACAAGTATATACATAAGACTGTTTTAATTGATTGTTTTATATCAAGCAACTTTTATACTTCTCATTTTATTGTTATAATATTTTATAAATTTTAATGAATGTGACAAAATTTTAAAAAAGGTATTGCAGGTATTGAAGAGGGTCTCTGAGAAGAATTGGGGTACAAAAGGGAGAGAAGATTGTGAGGTAATTAAAATGTTTTTATTTATTTATTTATTTATTTATTTATTTATTTATTTATTTTTGGTT
The DNA here is from genome assembly GCF_008632895.1 of Mastomys coucha. Taxonomy (NCBI): domain Eukaryota; kingdom Metazoa; phylum Chordata; class Mammalia; order Rodentia; family Muridae; genus Mastomys; species Mastomys coucha. Next base: position 84,721,492 of record NW_022196915.1, on the reverse strand, counting down.
TTTCGAGGCAGGGTTTCTCTGTGTAGCTTGGCTGTCCTGAAACTTACTCTGTAGACCAGGCTGGCCTCGAACTTAGAAATCTGCCTGCCTCTGCCTCCCAAGTGCTGGAATTAAAGGTGTGCACCACCACTGCCCAGCAAAATATGTTTTTAAATGTTAAAAAATTCAGATAAACTAAAATTATGTATCTTTTCTCATCACAATTCAATAAAACCTAAATCAATTTTTAAAAAAATCCTTTCCTCCCTCCTTGCTTCTTGGTCATGATGTTTGTGCAGGAATAGAAACCTTGACTAAGACAACTCATTACTGAGCATACCAGAAATACCTACACACCTGTATTTATCACTACATTATTCATAATAGCCAATTTACATATCAGATGGTGACTGATAAAGAAAAAAACAGTAGATATTTTTCAGCCACAAAACAAGGGCAATTATAAAATTTTAAGGAAAATAAATAGAACTGTGGATCATCATTGTAAGCAAAAGTATCAGACTCAAAAGGGAAAATATCATGTTCTTTTCCCTTATAAGTGAAACTTAAATAATAATGAAGACGGTTATTTAAGAAGAATGCAACTATATCTTTTACTCACCAGTTGTAATTGTCATCTCCAAGGCATACTGCTGAGTAAACTCACCTTTTCTAATTCTTTATAAACTCTGGCTGACTGGTTCAACTCAACTGATCTGACCCAAACTTCTCTCCAAGCCAACTGATTCAAATTGGCTTCTCTCAGCTTCTTACTGAAGTGCTCAGCCTCAAATTATCTCTAGCAATCTGACCTAATCTTCTGGCTCCTTCTTAGTTTCTGGTTCACTCTATCCTCACCTAAAATCTGTCTCTGTAAAACTGCCTCCTCCCTTTCTCTACAGATGGTTGGATAGATTAAAATAGATAGATAGGTAGATAGATAGGTAGATAGATAGATAGATAGATAGATAGATAGATAGATAGATAGATAGATAGATAGATAGATGATAGATAGATCTCTTCAGTTACCTTTCTTTCTTGTCCTTGTGAGAGTTGGCCATATGCTATCTCTAACTCTCCTGCTAAATCTTTCTCTGATTCCATACTTTGTCTGCCCCTCAATTAGACACTTTCAAATATGCCTACTTGCTTCTACAAACCAACTTTACCTTTACTGTTAGGGATTAAAGGTGTGTACTAGGAGTGTATCTGATTTCCAGCTAAATCATACTATAATCCAGGGCATGTCTGCATTCCAGACAGATCACATAGAAAGTCTTTGGATATAATCCCTTGACAGAGCAGCCATGTTGCTAGGTTAAAATTCCTCTACAAAGATAAGGAAAGAAGGACCAAGAAAGGGTAATAGGGCTGGGGATATATCTCAGCTGGAAGGGTGCTTCATCCAGCATGCATAAAGCCTTGGGTTCAATCTCTAGCATGTATAAAACCAGGCATGATGATGCAAGAACTCAAGAGTCATAAGCAAGAATATCAGAAGTTGAAGGTCATACTCAGTTGCATAGTAAGTTCAAGGCCAGTAAGTTCAAGGCCAGCCTGGGCTATATGCATATTAAAACATAAAGTGAAAAAAAAATAGAGTGAATATGATCAAAGTGTATTATACACATGTATGGAAATAGCATAATCAAATTCATAGTTGAATGTTACTGACATGTATTAACAAAAAATGAATAGAAATTTTATTTAAAGTTGTTAAAATTTACTTTTCACCAGTCAGGCATGGTAGAACAGACCTGTAACCCCAGCTACTTGGAAGGCTGAAGCAGGATTGCAACCAAAAAGCCTACACAGTAAGCTAAGGATGCTAGGGACAAGACTTGGCAATAGAGGCACTTGTTAGTTATGTACAAGGCCTTGAGTTTGATCCCCAGCACTGAAAGGAAATGTGTGTGTGTGTGTGTGTGTGTGTGTGTGTGTGTGTGTGTGTACACAATAAAAAAAGATCAACAATTGGTCAGGCTGGAGAGATGGCTCAGTTGTTAAGAGCACTGACTGCTCTTCCAGAGGTCCTGAGTTCAATTCCCAGCAACCACATGGTGGCTCACAATCACCTGTAATGAGATCTGACGCCCTCTTCTGGTGTGTCTGAAGACAGCGGCAGCGTACTTATTTATGATAATAAATAAATCTTTTTTTAAGAAAAAGTTTTAGCAGGGCGGTGGTGGTGCACGCCTTTAATCCCAGCACTTGGGAGGCAGCGGCAGGCAGATTTCTGAGTTCCAGGTCAGCCTGGTCTACAGAGTGAGTTCCAGGACAGCCAGAGATATACAGAGAAACTATGTCTCAAAAAACAAGCAAACAAAAACACCCAAACTAGGAATTGGTATCTTCTAACTTAGATATATATTGATTTTAATTTTAATATATTGAAATTAATTTTCATTTTCTTAAACTAAATTCTGAATAATCTTTCTCTGTATAAAAGTCACTCTTGGGCTAGTGAGATGGCTCAGCAGTTAAGAGTACTGACTAATCTTCTGAGGTCCTGAGTTCAAATCCCAGCAACCACATGGTAGCTCACAACCATCCGTGATGAGATCTGACGCCTTCTTCTGGTGTGTCTGAAGACAGCTATAGTGTACTTAGATATAATAATAAATAAATCTTAAAAAATGAAAGTCACTCTCATACTTACAAAGCAGAGGAGAAATCATAACCTCAAAGGTGGTTTCTGCAGGACGAAGCTTACCCATTATACTCCAGATCTGCTGACCCCTGCAATGTCCCCAAATGTGGGAAACTCAATTGCATTAGTGGTTGTGGGGGATTTCATTCACGTTTTCACCTTGGTGGGGAGGGAGCAAAAAAGTCACTCAAGAAAAAAGAAAAAGGCCACGAGATGAATTAGCAGGTACAGACTTTTTACTGTCAAACCCTGCAAGCCCCAGAACCAGAAGAGAACTGATTCCCACAAGTTGTCCTCTGATCTCCACATGTTCTCCATGGCATGCACACACCTTTATAAAATAAAAAAATAAACATCACAGGAAAATGAATAAAAGAAAGGAAACTGCCTGGTAGTGACAGCTTTGGCACTGTGTTACCAAAGCTGTTTTGAGAGTGCCAGCCAATCCTATTGAACCTTGGGGGGCAAATCATGGTGCATGGAACCCTCTAGAACAGAGAAAGAAACCAACTTGTATCTATTTATCTGAAGGAGTGGCTAGTCTTTGAGGATATCTGTAGAAATACATGCTAAATTTGGGGTGTTGTCCCTCAAACAAACCAACAAAAAATCACCTTCCAGTCCTGGAAGCATCTCTGTCTTTACAATCCCTCCCAAATACATGCTATATAACCACATATATGCTATATTACCAAATACATGCTATATAGCCAAATACATGCTATATTACCAAATACATCCTATAGAGCCAAATACATGCTATATAACCAAATACATGCTATATAACCCTGAGGTGTTTCTCCCCGGGCGGGTTCTTCACAAATGAAGTACTCACCCAATTGACTTCAGGCTTCAGTTTTCTAGTTTAATCCAGTCCTCTTTGGATCTCCGACCTGCTTCCCAACTGTTTACACTGGCTCTGGCCTGGTACTCACAGCCGCAGGGCACAATTTTTGGCATTTTCCCCGCAGGCTCCACCCACCTGAACTACAGACAGCCTTCCAAGGAAGAGCCTTGGACCTCAGAGCTGGGAAGAGTATTTGGAAATCATTTGGGCTTACTTAAGTGCTCAGGCTTCGAAGACTTCCCAATGACCATCTAACATCTCCTGAACTTTGTGTTCAACGTCCTCTGCCGAAAATGGGGGGAGGGGTTGCTTTTCTTGGGGGAGGTGCTGTTTTCTTGGTTTTTAGAGATAGGATTTCTCTCTTGTAACTCTGGCTGTCCCAGAACTCACTATGTAGACCAGCCTGGCCTCGAACTCAGAGATCTACCTGTCTCTGCCTCCTGGCTAAAAGGAAGGTTTTTAACAGAAAATAAATGAGGTACACTAAACATGCAAGCAAAAACACTCAGACACATAAATAGATAAATCTTTAAAGGAAAAAAATGGACTTGGAGACTAGTATCCGATAGTGCCATTTCCTGAGACTAGGAAAACGAAAAGATGTATCTTTTGATTAGGTTGGCAAATTCAGTTTGGGCTATAAGAAGGCGGAGATGCACCTGGGATACCAGTGAGCATGCCCAGCATGACTAGATGAAAGAGGACAAGCCTAACCTCTGTGAGCCAGACTGGTGTGATGGAGGGTCAGCAGCACACACAAGTTTAAGAGTGGAAGAATTGGTCCAGGATAACATGGCCAGTGAGAGGGGGGAAAGCCAGACGATCTTAGTTCCCCGGAGTACTGAAAAAAAGAACAGAAAGAAAAACTGCCAGAGATCACTAAAATGAAAAAAAAAAAATGGTGTTACATTTGTTTTGTTTGTTTGTGTGTGGGGGTCAATGTTGGGGGAATGGGTGTGTAAGTGTGAGTGCCGTGGTGTGTAAGGGGGGATGTCAGACAACTTGTCTTCTCCTTCTACTGGGAACCTGACCCTGAGAGTCCCGCTCAACTCAGCAAGCACACAGCTGTGACTTTGCCAGAGAGTGTGAAGACAGTCTTGGGACTTCCGTTCTATCTGAAGAAAGTGTTGACCTTGTGGATCAAGAGGGGAAGGATAAAAACCATCCTGAGGGGCTGGAGCGATGGCTGAGCAGTTAAGAGCACTGACTGCTCTTCCAGAGGTCCTGAGATCACATCCCAGCAACCACATGGTGGCTCACAACCATCTGGAATGAGATCTGATGCCCTCTTCTGGTGTGTCTGAAGACGTGACAGTGTACTCACATACATAAAATTAGTAAATTAAAAAAAAAAAATCGCCGGGCGGTGGTGGCACATACCTTTAATCCCAGCACTGGGAGGCAGAGGCAGGTGGATTTCTGAGTTCAAGGCCAGCCTGGTCTACAGAGTGAGTTCCAGGACAGCCAAGGCTACACAGAGAAACCCTGTCTCGAAAAAAAAAAAAAAAATCCTGAAATACAAATGACATATGATGAAACATCTCAGCATGGCAAGAACATTAACAAGAAGAACCCAGATGGTGTAAAACGGCTGTGCGTGAAGGAAAATGGTTTCTCCTACAGGCTGCGCGCTTTGCCACTTTCTACGTGAAAATGAAGATGGAGGTGGAGTCTCAGCCCCAGAGACTTGCCTGTAAAGCGGTGTCAATCATATCTTCTGGAGAAAGAGCAGCACTGGAAACGGCAGCCTATCTTATAACCGCTCAGCCTGTCTTACTACCGCTCAGCCTGTCTTACTACCGCTCAGCCTGTCTTATGACCGCTCAGCCTGTCTTATGACCGCTCAGCCTGTCTTATTACCGTTCAGCCTGTCTTATTACCGCTCAGCTGACACCCCTTCTGAGATAGAAAGTTCTGTTTCCATGGACATGTTTCTCAAATAACCAGTCATGACTTGTGTGTTTGCGTGTGATGGTTTAATGTAGGGTATCTCTTATATAGCCCTGGCTATCCTGAAACTTGCTATGTACAGCACACTGTCCTCAAACTCACAGGGATCTGCTTGCCTTATGACTAATTTTTTTAAATAATGTTTTTCTTTCCTTTTCTTTCTTTCTTTTTTTTTTTTTTTTTTTTTTTTTTTTTTTTTTGGTTTTTCGAGACAGGGTTTCTCTGTGTAGCCCTGGCTGTCCTGGAACTCACTCTGTAGACCAGGCTGGCCTCGAACTCAGAAATCCACCTGCCTCTGCCTCCCAAGTGCTGGGATTAAAGGCTTAGGCCACCACCGCCCGGCTTTCCTTTTCTTTTTAAGATTTATTTATTTTATTGATATGAGCACACTGTCACTGTCTTCAAACACTCCAGAAGAGGGCATCAGATCCTCATTACAGAGAGTTTTGAGCCACCACATGGTTTCTGGGAATTTAACACAGGACCTCTGAAAGAGCAGTTAGTGCTTTTAACTGCTGAGCCATCTCTCCTACCCTTCTTTTTTAAGATTATAATATACTCATGTTATTTCTCCCTTCCCTTCTTTCCAACCCTCCTGTGTACCTCCCACCTTAATCTCTTTCAAATCCATGGTTTCTTTTTCTTTAATTCTTGTTACCACACACACACACACACACACACACACAAGTACAACCTATATAATGTTACTTGTATGTGTATAATAATTTGATAGCTGATCACTTAGTATTACATAGCCAATTGGTGTGCTCTTCCTGGGGAAGGAGTCTCCCACTCTCTACCCTTCTTCGCAGCAGAAACTCTTTGTCTGGGGCTGAGGCCTAGAGAGACTTTCCCTTCCACATTGGCATTTCTGTTGGGATTGTTTAGGTTTGGTTTAGGCAGCCATATTGGAGAAACTTCTCTGGTACCGTTTCTCTGACATTTCTAGGAGACCCCCATCGCTTAGTAACCTTGAAGTCCCTCTAGCTCTTCCGGCTTTGCTCCTCTTCTGTTGATACTTGAGCCACAGGTGTAGAAGTTGTATAGTTGTCGTATCAGCTGGGCTGGGTGCCACAGATCTTCATTTTGATAAGCTGTGGTTTTCTGCAATGGTCTTGGTTGCAAGAAGTTTCTTTGATGGGGGAGGAGGGCGGTCGTAAAATTTTAAAAATAAATTTTATATAAAATAATCGGCTGTGTGTGTCAATTTTAATTGACTCACTGTTTGGTCCTTACTGTTTGCTGTACACATATTTCCAAGGTATAGAACAGTATTCCAGACTCACACAAAACTAGGCATAAATTACAAGTTTTGAGTTTTGGTGGGTTTTTTTGTTGTTTGTTTGTTTGAGACAGGGTCTCTCTGTGTAGCCCTGGCTGTTCTGGAACTCACTATGTAGACCAGGCTGGCATCAAGCCCACAGAAATAGATCCTCATGCCTCTGCCTCCCAAGTGCTAGGATAAGAGTTATTGTGTATAGCCCTGACTGACCAGGGATTTTGTAGACCAAACTAGCCTTGAACTGAGAGATCTGCCTACCTCGGTCTTCAGAGTTCTGGGATTAAAGGAGCAAACCTGAAATTTAAATTTAAATTTAAATTTAAATTAAAAAGACCAACAATTTGAAAAACTGGGTGTGGTGGCGCGTGCACCTAGAGACAGAGGCGAAGGTGCATGTTTTATGATGCAAATTCAGGCCAAGGTTACTGTGTGCGGGACACTTTCTCCAAACAGCAGCAAATAAACAAAAGCAAACAAGCAACAAAACAAAACAACAAATCCCAGAAGCACTTGGTTTGTTTCCCACAATCCTGTCCTCAAACTGGTAACTTTGTTCAAAGAGGAAGTCTGGGCTTCCTGACACGTGCTGTTAATCTTAGCACGCAGGAGACAAAGGTATGTAAATCTTTTGGAGTTCAAGGCCAGCCAAGGATGTACAGTGAGACCTCATCCCAAAAGGGGGGGAGGAGGGAAGTATTGCAGGAAGTCAGGTTCAATCCTTAACCATCTTTTCCGAGTAACTCTTAGAAATAAAATGTCACCTTCCTTCTGATGGCATCTGGCTTCCTTACTAAAAAGGAAGCCCATGGAAGAGGAAAGCGACCCCGGAAAGTGGCAGAAAAGGGAGGACTTAGGGCCATCCCAAAGTCTCAAAGGTCTGCTTGGGTTGCATTTTGAGGGTGGGCAAAGATGGAACAGAAATAGATGAGGTGTCGTGATAAGCTCCTGGAAGGCAGGTGATGAAAGGCCTGAAATGTATCCATTCCAAAGGCGACAACCACAAGGCCTTAAAGAAGCTCTTTTCAAAGTTGTGGCTATGGTGGGGCACAGCCCACACAACAGGGGTAGAAAAATGAATGGGAAATGAGCCTTCAGCCGCTGTGGCTCCCGCAAAGTTTGATTATTATGCGAAGAGGAATGAGAGGCTATAGGAGATTACAGCATAGTGAGGATGAGAGCTGGTAAGCCGGTGGATGTGGAAGCTTCTTCCGGTCATCATGCCCCCCAAACCCATAGAGTCTCAATGGAGAAAGTTCTGCAGTGACTGTAACCACTGGTCCTCCGGGACTTTCCACAAACGGTGAGAAGCGCCAAGAAGAAAACCTCGGGACTGGTGAGATGGCTCAGCCGTTAAGAGCACCATCTGCTCTTCCAGAGGTCCTGAGTTCAATTCCCAGCAACTACACGGTGGCTCACAACCATGTGGAATGAGATCTGACACCCTCTTCTGGGGTGTCTGAAGACAGCGACAGAGTACTCATTACATAAAATAAATAACTCCTTTTTTAGAAGGAGGAGGAGGAGGAAACCTCAACCTGGCACCTGCTGACTTCTGCAGTTAACACACAAGCCCCAAAGCCAGCAGGATGAGCCCCAGGCACTTCATTAGAGGAAATGAAAGCACTTAAAGAAACTGGGCCAAGAGGTTCATTATGATGGTAATTTTGGGAAGCAGACAAACTCAAGGAAGGAGACTAGAAGAAGGATTTAAAACAAAAAGTTGAACAGGGTGCTCCTGAATGCTCACTACGCAGAGCAGCTGGCTTTGGCATAGCACTGGTCTAGAGTGATCAAGACCGGGGTCAATCTTTAAGCCCATAAAAATAAAAATAAAGAAATGAAAAACTTCTCGGCACTGATGAGGAAAAGATCCAAGTGAAAAGATCAACTTATGGAAATCAAGATGTGCGACTCGTTCTCTCCTAAGATTTAAAATGGGTGAAATTATTTGTATTTATCAAGAACAAGAGGGCTGAGAATGTCTGATGTGACATTTCAGAAGAAGACATTTTCATGTGTGTCACACACTGCCGTGTAAGGTGGAATTTTACAAAAAGAGCATTTTCTCTTTTGCATGAGAAATTAAGTGCATGAAAAAAAAAAAAACTGAGGGAGTTCAAAAAATCTGAACCAACCAGCATTTTTCCTAAACAGGTAAAAAGGGAGTGCTCACAACCTCGAGTATTTTTATTGACCAAACATTATGGGATTATGAGGACATTATAGGATTAACTAGAGTATAGTTCTGTCTGCTATTTCTTGGAGCCTTTTGGGCTTGATTAATTGTCTGGATGTATGTAAAACTATTCAAATTGAGTTTACCGAAAGTAACTTTATAGTCACCATCTGGCTAAACAGCATGCCGTATTTATTATTATTATTCATTTTGTTTTTCGAGATTATACCATAGTTACATTGTTTCTCTCTTGAAACCCTTCCATATACCCCTCCTTGCTCTTTTTTCATTAATTGTTCCTTGCACACACGTTTGATGTATTCCTAAATACATCAGTAAAGCCTGCTCCGTTACTTGTACATACATTTGCCGGCTGAACGCCTAGTATTGGATAACCCCACTGCGGTGCTTTTTCCTAGCAAACAGTACGGTCACTCTAATGAAACGGACTGCTGTTGCGCAAGAAGTCCCAGCTATCTAAGTATTTATGTGCGTGAAGTACACACTGTGGTGCTGTGGGAGGAAGGCAGGACCAGACAAGCCTGGCTCTGAAGGCCTACTATGGCTGCACTGTCCATCAACTCAGCCAACATCTCCGGTAATTTGGTCATTCACTTCAGAAGCAGGGGGGAGGAAAGTAAGCCACGTGAATCGAGTAAGACTCTCCGTGGTTTAATGAAGATGTTGGCGGATTCAGTAACAGGAACCTGGCAAATGCAGACTGAAACATGGAGGATTCATGCTCCATCACTTCTGCACCTTCTCTATAAACACAAAAGCATTTTCAAAACGTTCCATGTATTTACTCTTTAAATGCATCTTTTCGCTGGGCAGTGGTGGCACACACAAGCCTGGTCTACAGAGTGAGTTCCAGAACAGCCAGGGTTACACAGAGAAACCCTGTCTTGAAAAACAAACAAACAAATAAACCCATCTTTTCTATACTCTTTGGCAATTCCATATATGTATGGAATGCTTCATAGTCTTACCTTACCCTTCCCAAGCCCTCCAACACAGCCCTCCTCAGACAATGCTCCATGTTC
>NW_022196915.1:84710492-84711555 GCF_008632895.1 Mastomys coucha | reverse complement strand
CTGTGTGTGTGTGTGTGTCTACTAAATCCAATTAATGCTGCCTTCTTGAATGTTGGCTGGTGCTGGCTCCATCTGGTGCCGGGAGCCACAGGCTCAATGGGTCATGAGTAAAATGATAATCACTCCCAAAAGACAGCATTTCATGACACCCTACACACACATGGGAACATTTTAGCATTTTATAAGTGTGCTAGCAACTCTTTTTATTTCTATGTAACTAAATCGTGGTCATTTCAAATATATTCTATGGTTTAAAAGCATACATAGTTAGACCAGTTGGTAGAGCCACACGTCTTTATTTCCAGCACTCAGGAGGCAGAGGCAGGCAGATAGCTGTCGTTCAAGGCCACCGTGGTATACAGAATGAGTTCCAGGACAACCAGGACTATAAAAAAAAAAAAAACCTGTTTCAAAAATAAAATAGTAAAATAAAATGACAACAAAAACATGTAATTAAATTATCCCAGTAATGTCCTTTAGCCATAGGCTACCAGTGGTTCACTAAATGATCAACCCTTGCACATTGATTACTTATCAGTTCTTAACTACAAAGTCCACTTTTTCTCTTCTGTCCCTGTAGTTAATTTAGCAGCAGGTCATTGGCTGTCACCTTCCCAGTGTCATGTGGGGAAATTCCCCTAGTTCACAAGATAAACAGAACTACTTGTGTCCAAATGTGAATACATGCCTGAAAGAAAATATTTACAGTAAGGCATAACAATAGAAGATGCAGCTCAAACAATTTTGGCTTATAGCAATCTCCAAGCATTACACCAAAGAACATAACGCACAGCTAACTGGTGATGGCGCACGCCTTTAATCCCAGCATTTAGGAGGCAGATCTCTGAGTTCAAGGGCAGCCTGGCCTACAGAATGAGTTCCAGGACAGCCAGGGCTACACAGAGAAACCTTGTCTAGAAAAGCAACAAAACAAACAAGAACATAAGGTATCTGGCAGTGGTGGCACATGCCTTTAATCCCAGCACTTAGGAGGCAGAGCCTGGTCTACAGAGTGAGTTCCAGGACAGGCAGGGCTATACAGTGAAAATCTGTCTCAGAAAAA
>NW_022196915.1:84705348-84710482 GCF_008632895.1 Mastomys coucha | reverse complement strand
AAAAAACATAGTGCATATTAATATAGACCTGATCAATAATCAAGCACATCTAAGGCATATAGCACACACAGTGCTAGCAATACAACGATGAGGCCTACAAGACGGCTGCTTCAAAAAGCTTGCCAACTCTCAAAACCAACAAACATTTTCCAAGAAAATCAACACTCTTGTCTTAGTATCAGATGGCCTTTATTTCAAATTTTTGGAGTTATTTCCACAAGGAAAGAAGCAAGCCAAAATTATGAAATGTTTTTATTATAAGCAAAATAAAGAATTGGTGTGCAGCGCAGTTGTTAAGAGTGCCTTCCTAGTATGTGCTAGGCCCTGCGACTGGGCCCTGATCACATCAAACCAGGCACCATAGCTAATGCCTGAGATCCTAGCACTTGGAAAGTGACAGCAGGTCAAGATCATCATCTGCTTCAAAGAGAGCTTGAGACCAGGGTGGGCAATCTTGAGACGAAAGAGAGAGAGAGGGAGGAGAGAATGAGAGGGGAGGGAGGGAGGGGAGGAAAAGAGAGAAACAAAATTAAAAAGCACAAAGCGCATATTTTTTTTTCCTTCAAGCATTTTCCTCAAGAGAATCCTTCAATACACACACTTGCAGAACTTAGAAACACAGAAACAACCCTGGTTTTTGTGACAGGCATGGTGGCACGTGACTGTGAGTCCAACATTCAGAAGTTGAAGTAAGACTTCTCAGCCAGGGAAGCTATGAGTTAGAAAAGAGGAAGAAAAGAAGGAGGATGGGAGGAAGAGAAAAAGAAGAAGAAGAAGAAGAAGAAGAAGAAGAAGAAGAAGAAGAAGAAGAAGAAGAAGAAGAAGAAGGAAGAGGAGGAGGGGAAGGAAGGAAGGATGGAAGAAGAGAAAGAAAAAAACATTAAAAAGCAACACTCATTAGATAAGCTCATATTCAAAGAAAAATATGAAATATACTTTTTAAAAGATTTATTTATTTTATTTTATTATGTATATGAGTACACTGTAGCTGTCTTCAGACACACCAGAAGAAGGCATCAGATCTCATTATAGATGGTTGTGAGCCACCATATGGTTGCTGAGAATTGAACTCAGGACCTCTGGAAGAGCAGTCAGCACTCTTTTTTTTTGTTTTTTTGTTTTGTTTTTTCAAAATAGAGTCTCTCTGTGTCACGTGTCCCCAGCATGGCTCTGTATCTGAGACTTTGCTTTGAAAGAAATTCTTTTTGTGTTTGTTTGTTTGTTTGTTGTTTGTTTGTTTCTAGATAGGGCTTCTCTGTGTAGCTCTCGCTGACCTGGAACTCACTCTGTAGACCAGGCTGGCCTTGAACTCAGAAATCCACCTGCCTCTGCCTCCCAAGTGCTGGGATTAAAAGGGTGAGCCACCACTGCCGGCGAAAGAAATTCTAATAATGCTGAATATTACCTATGTGTTATGATTTGATATCTATAACTTTGTAATAATCGGCCAAACAGTGAGAAATTGTCTCCATCAAATGGAGACAATGGTCCAGGAACAGGAACAGAAAAACATGGGCCGAGTTTAGTGTTTAACACATTTTCTTTGTTATCCTTCCTAAAGCGAACATAGGGAGATACACAAAAGGAGGCAGGACAGACAACTTAGCACTCACTTAAGGGATGAGAAAACTGAGGCCACAGGAAGGAAACTTTCTCTGAGATACAACAAGCCATTTGTATACTCTGTTGAGGCAGGATCATATGCCTCAAATTCCTATTCACCATTAACTCAGAAAGGGCAAACGTGGAAAGAGTGAAACCAAAACCTCAGCTTACCTTCCACGCGGTCCCCGATATCTCCTCTTCAAAGCTCCTAGTTTAAGCCCTTTCAACCATTTTCAATGGAAATTATTTTCTGCATTCACTCTCTTCCTAAGAGCTGTCTCTGAGTCTAGCCAGAATATGTTTGCGTAAATCTATGTGTCTTGCTTAAAGCACCAGCTTTTAACAGGGACAGGCAAAACTGGCCCAAAGGTGCCAGCACGTGTGTCCTACTGGAAGGAAAGACCAACTCCCCAAACTGTCTGATGACCTCCGCATGTGCACATGGGCACACAAACACACGAGTGCACATTCACATGCAAAAGGATATTTTCATAGGAAAGTAACAGTTCTTAGTGGCGATCATCTTTAATCCCAGCACTCAGGAGGCAAAGGCTGGTAGACCTCTGGATCCAAGGCCGGCCTAGTCTACAGAACAAGTGTAAGATATCCAGGGCTCTTGAAAAACCAACAAGAAAAGACAAAGAGAAAAAAAAATAACAGTTCTTAAATGCAGCTCAGTCATTTTTTGGTTTTTGGATGATCATTTCCTCATACATTATAAATTCTATTTTTAAAGTGGGTAAAAAACGCTAGCCTCAAAACAAGATGACTGGAAACACGGCCCAGGCCGCAGTAAGAACGGCTCAGCCTTTCCCTGAGCGTTTTCTGGTGCCATAGCTAACCAATGTCATCTTAGCATTTTTCTTTCCCACTTGTTATAATTCAGTAATGGGCTAGGTTCTAAGAAAAACAGAAAATAAGACATAGTCTTATAAAACAGAATCCCATTTGAACTTAAACTGTTGACAGAGTGTCCTGTGACTGCGACTTTTTTGTCTCCCTCGAAGCTGGCCTCCTTTTCATGTTGTGTGAGTTCAGGGAGGACGCAGGAGAGAAGGCACAGACAGTGACCAAAAGCGGGGAATCAAATTTCAAAACTGGGGAGCTGAATTGTTCTTGCAGGCCCCCAAATTAAATTCCGAGCTGGAGGAGCCCGCTGACTCTCAGCACATTTAAAAGAAGGGCGGTGTCCCCAGGTCCCAGAGCGCTTTCATTGATAATCAGGTCAAACATCCGAAGGAAAGAAACCAAGAGAGCCCAGACCAGGGTAAAGGTTGAATCCTATGAATTGTGATTGAAAAGAAAAAAGAAAGGAGAAACAATGTCTCCCTACCCACCAGCACTGGAGAAAAAACACATGACTCTTTTTTTCTTTTTTTGAAAAGCAGCTCTTTCTAGACAAAAGTGTTCATCATCTGGACAAAGAGGCAGACGCACGTTCAAAAGAATAATTTCCCCCTGATTCGGTATCGTTTTGTTTTAGTCACAAGCACACCAAATGCTAGAAGAGAAAAGCAGAAGCCTACATTTTATAATGTTGGCCTTTTGCTTCTAATTTAAGCAACTTGGGAAACCATCCAGTTTGTCCTAGACTGACACCCAAAGTGACGTCGCAGGGTAAAATTGACGCGCAGGTCATGATCAAAGTCAGAGGCTATCCCATTGCCCTGTGCGTCTCGGGGCCAGGACAAAGGACTAGAAGGGGTGTGTGTGTGTGGGGGCGTTCTTGTGCCTTTCAAGCAGTCACCGCGGCTGTCGGAGGGCTAAGATGTCTCCCACCGCCCAGAGGAATGGATCTGATGGAAATTCCCAAAAGCAAAGACGTAGGGCACAAGACATCCCTTGATGGTCAAAGCCAGCTAGACCACGGAGCTCCTGTCACCTCTAGGGAGTGGATTCAGGCCTCGGGCAGCTAGATGCCAAGAGTGTCTCCAAACACCCGGGAGTGGGAAGCATTCATTGGAGTCTCATATTGATAAGAAACCACCATAGCGACTGCAAATTCGGCTGTTAGGAGGAAGAATGAGTGATTAAAATCACACTAAACTGTTTGTGGCTGTGTTAAATGGCAGGTTAGTGACAGGACGGGACAGGTATTTCCAGGTCCTTGCTGCACAGTAGAGTCATATAGGCAAGTTTGAAGCTAACTAGGCCAGCGCAGCTCTTCCGCCTTACCTAATTTAGCCATTTAAAGCCTTCTGTCCCATCTCGGGCTCAGAATCAGGGGAGGGGGTATTGAAAGCAAAAACAACATAATGGAATTGTACTGGCCATTTCTCTGCCTCAAAGGAAAGATGCCAGCTCGTGTATTTGTCTCCATCCCAGCACCTGCTCAGCATTTCAGCGTGTGATATTTCATAAAAATACACACACCCGACAACCGTTGGAATAACAAAGTCGAACTGAGAGCTTTTGTACGAAGAGGTTGAAGAGGTTTTCTTTTCTAAAATGTCTTTTTCCTCCCTTTCTCTTAATGGTCCTTAAAGAGAAAAATTGACAGAACTTTTTCTCGTATTTTTTCCTAACTAGGTATCCCACATTGGCCTCAGATTCTAAGGGCTGCCCGCCCTTGAATTCCCAGTCTTCTTGCTCCTACCTCCTGAGGTAGGTGACCCAGGTGACTCTTGAGAAGGGGATGCATTTGGGAATGAGGAAAGATACTGGCTTTCCCGCTCACATCCACCTTACCACCTGCCCGGGGTTTTATGCTGTGATGTTTCTATGTTGTAGATGCGCCTGCTGACTCAGATCTGTAATCCAAGCACTTGGGAGTTGGTGAACTGAAGTAGGAGAACTGGCAGAAGTTGGAGACCAGCCTAGGCTACTTATGAGTTCGGGGCCAGCCTAAGCTACAGAGTAAGCCTTTCCTCACCTCACTCGCTGTCTCAAAAAAAAAAAAAAAAAAAAAAAAAACAAATAAAAAGTCAGGATCCTGAACTACTCTCCACAGGGCTGCCAGGTATAGACTTAAGGGGCGTAAGAAAGTTCTCTCGCTATCCAATACAAACAGCTAGAAAATATTGGAACTTCGGGAATGCAGATGATGCCAAGTGTTTATTATCTTGAAAAAAAAAAAAGACACCATAAATACCAAGCACGAACTGGATGAGCATTCTCAAGGCCGGTCATGAGCCTCAAAGTTTTCCATACATTATCACACTTAATCTTTACAGTAAGCTGCAGGGCAGGTATTACTTCAGCTTTACAAGGGAGGGACTGGAGTTTCTAAAGATTAAGTATCTTGTGCAAGGCATTCTCGTTAGCAAGTGAACTAAACTTAAGTCTACGTGTCTCCGTGTGTGTCCCAAGTCTCTGTCCTCTACTTCCTCGTTAGTCGGGATCAGCGGGAGGGAAAGTGGCTCAGGTGCACCCTCAGACGTGAGGCTCTTGGCAGAGGCTTCAGTCTCAGAGTGCTTCTTCTACCCTGTGCTCTACTATTGCAATCTTTTTATCTCACTCCATCTTCAGACTTGGATTCATGAAAACCCGAATTCACTATACAACCTAAAGATGACCTTGAGCTTCTGAC
>NW_022196915.1:84700506-84705338 GCF_008632895.1 Mastomys coucha | reverse complement strand
GCCGCCTCCACCTCCCCAGTGTTGAAATCACAGTTAAATTCCACACTTAGCTTTATGCTAGGTTAGAGATCGAGTCCATCGCCTGGATGTGCTAGATAAATACTCTACTAACTAGCCCCCTCACTGGCTTCGATTCCTTCAATATCCCAGACATTAATTCTATCAGTTATCTAAGCATAGTTAGCTGTTGGGGAGTTTAGAGAGCAAGCAAAATAAAATAAAGCCTACGTTGTCAGAGTGGGTGTTTTCATGATATTCATCTTCTTTGCCTCTGTACAAAAAAAAAAGTATACAAGTCAAAAATAGGATACAAGTGAAAAATCTCAAATAATAGTATAAAGGGCAATAGGTCAGTGATGCAGTTGAGGCCTGGTAGCGTAGTAGAAGAGGGGGAGATGCTGGGCTGAGAGAGGAGGACAGTGGTTATGGAGTAGAGGATGAGACAACAAAAATTGGATGTACTGGCACTTAAGGAGGCTACAGCAGGAGGACTGCCATGAATTTGAGACCACTCTGGCTGTGAATGCTTCCAAAATGGAATCCGTATGTAGCTTCCTGGTCAAACCGCAAGCTTTAGCCATGGTGCCTAATGCACCATCTGGTCATGTGAGT
This sequence comes from Mastomys coucha, assembly GCF_008632895.1. Classification (NCBI taxonomy): domain Eukaryota; kingdom Metazoa; phylum Chordata; class Mammalia; order Rodentia; family Muridae; genus Mastomys; species Mastomys coucha. The sequence goes on along the minus strand of NW_022196915.1, from coordinate 84,704,726 downwards.
CTGGTCTCTCAGTCTCTCTCTATATATAGGTACGTACACATTTTAAATTGTGTGTAGGTACATGGGATTATAAAGGAGACTGAGAGTGTCCTAGAGAGTCCACAAATGTCAGAAATACACATATGGACGATTCCATCTGAAGCTGAGAAAATTGTGGGAGGTGTAATTATAGCCTTCTAGAATAGGGAGGAAAAAAAAAGATGATAACTGTTTTCCATGTTCACTGAGGAGATAACAAAAAAATGGATTTAAACTAATAAGATAGCAGCAATGGCATTTGAAATACATTTTCGAGGGCAGCCTTTAAAAGATAGACTGTTATCTCTGTGGACACCTTTCAGGAGAAGCCTTAGGAAGGCCGGGTTAGCTCTTTCTAGTACTATGATGATAGGATTCCGTGAATACGTAAGTTGCTATTTGCCAATAAAAACTTCCTCCTGTGTGGCCCTTTTTATCCAGTAATGATTTCCTGTTCCACTCTGGCTGCTGAATGCATCCAAAATGTAATCAGTATGTAGGCTCCTGAGTCAAATGCAGAGCTTGAGCGGAGGTGCCTAATGCTCCGGTCACGTGCAGCAGAGTTTTTAAGTCAGCCAACCTTGAAGGAGTCCCAGCTTCTCACCTCAGCTGGAGTTTGGTTCAAACCTCTTCCCTTTGCTAAACCTCAGAAACAGGCATCGAGAATCATTATTCCCCAGCCCCAGTGTTCTCATGAAAATCAATCCCAAATTTATCTCGAGTCCAAGCAAATTCTACAACCCTAAATTTCCTGAGGAACAACGATTTCCTCCAGCCTGGACTCTTAACTTTGTAACTTCTCAACAGAAGACTTTCTCTCTTTAAAATCCACATCGCCCGGCAGTGGTGGCACATACCTTTAATCCCAGCACTTGGGAGGCAGAGGCAGGTGGATTTCTGAGATCCAGGCCAGCCTGGTCTACAGAGTGAGTCCCAGGACAGCCAGGGCTATACAGAGAAACCCTGTCTCGAAAAAACAAAACAAAACAAATCCACATGAAGAGCATGAGATACCCAGTCTTTGCTGTTCTGTTGGTTTGGGTTGGGTTGGATTTGCAACACATCTCAACCTGTAACACAGGCTAGCCTGGAACTCATCACACAGCAATGTAGACCAGGCTAGCCTGAAATTCACAAGAATCCTCCTTTCCAAACCTCCCAATTTCTGGGAGGTTCTAGGGGTGAACCACCATGCCTGGCTCAGTATTGGCACACTGAGAAACTCAATCAGGGACAGGGTAAACTGACAGCTCGGATGAAGCCTGGGAGGATCCAGGAAGAGGGAGCCTCTTTCCAGGTCCCCTCTGTAACTAATTGCCTATAGCCTAAACCTTCCCAGTTTGATTTCTCAATCTCTAAACCTGGACTGGCAGAGTGAAGATAGCTTCTCAGGTTTGTGATTTTTACTATTGTTTTGTTTTGTTCTTTTTCTGTCTCCCCACCCCTACCCTACCCCACCCCACTCCCCCGGCCCCGCTGCCAGACAGGGTTTCTCTGTGTAGCCCTGGCTGTCCTTGAACTCATTCTGTAGACCAGGCTGGCCTCGAACTCAGAAATCCGCCTGTCTCTGCCTCCCAAGTGCTGGGATTAAAAGCGTGTGCCACCATTGCCCAGCTCTTCTTTTTCAAGAAGCCATTTCTCTGTATCACCCAGGCTGTCCTAGAACTAACTTTGGAGACCAGGCTGGTCTCAAACTTACAGAGATCTGCCTACCTCTGCCAAAGGTATGGGCCACCGCCACCCGGCCATGGCTGTGTCCCTTATGTCCTGCTCTTGCTTAACCCAATCCTAACTTCTGGTCTGTTAGAAAATGGAATTCTTGCTCTTACTCTGGCTGCCTTCCAATCCCCAATCCTGAACCTTGCTGTGGTGATGGAAAAGGGGCTCCAAACAGGTATTTTGCAAATGCTTTATATATATATCACCATGCCAGTGAAGGAGCCTATCCTCCTCAGAGTGACTCCTGTAGGTTCCTGGTGTACAGGAGTACAGTGGGACTGGGAAGTCCTAAGGAACAAACGGAGGGGAGTGACCCGCTCTAACTCCTGTGAACGGGCCATTGTCCTAACTAGACAGCAGAGCTGTCCGTGTCAGGCATGGACACACACATCTGCAATCCCAGCACTCGGAAGGTGAAACCAAGAAGGATCAGTTCAGAGTTATTTGTAGCTACAAAGGGAATGTGAGGCCAGAGATACATTGACCAATCTTTCGCGCGCTCTCTTTCTCTCTCTCTCTCTCTCTCTCTCTCTCTCTGTGTGTGTGTGTGTGTGTCTCTCTGTGTCTTTGTCTCTCTCTGTGTCTCTCTGTCTCTCTCTGTGTCTCTCTGTCTCTCTGTCTCTCTCTGTGTCTCTCTCTGTGTCTCTCTCTCTCTCTGTCTCTCTCTCTCTCTCTCTCTCTCTCTCTCTCTCTCTCTCTCTCTCTTTTGGTTTTTCGAGACAGGATTTCTCTGTTTAGCCCTGGCTGTCCTGGAACTCACTCTGTAGACCAGGCTGGCCTCGAACTCGAACTCAGAAATCCACCTGCCTCTGCCTTCCAAGTGCTGGGATTAAAGGCGTGCACCACCACCGCCCTGCTCTCTCTCTCTTTTCTAAAAAGTTGATTTCTTTTTTTTTAGGATTTATTTTATTTATATGAGTACACTTATAGCTGTCTCCAGACCTACCAGAAGAAGGCATTGGGTCCCATTACAGATGGTTGTGAACTACCATGTGGTTGCTGGGAATTGAACTCAGGACCTCTGGAAGAGCAGTCAGTGCTCTTAATCTCTGAGCCATCTCTCTAGCCCAAACCCATATCTCAAGGAGATAGCTTAGCATGTACTTGCTCAGAAGGCCTAGAGACTTGAGTCGCATTCCTGGAAGAGAACTGACTCCACAAAGTTGGCCTCTGATGTCCACACATATACTGTCCTCCCCAACACATCCATAATAGGAAATCTAATAAAAAATTAAAATCATTTAGCTGGGTGTCATGATAAGCATCTCTCATCTTCAATCTTAGGAGATCCGAAGCAGACAGATCCCATGTTCTGGGCTAGCCTGGGCTACTTAGTAAACCTTGTCTCAAAAATAAATAAATCAAATTTAAATGGTGTTCAGACCTGGCCCTAACATACCATCTCTGTTGGCCAAATCCAGCACTTGGGAGGCAGAGACAGGCATATAACTGTGAGTTGAGGCCAGCCTGGTCTACAGAGCTAGTTCTAGGCTACACAAAGATACCCTATCTCAAAAGCCAAAAAAAGAGGGCTGGAGAGATGGTTCAGGGGTTAAAAACGCTGACTGTTCTTCCAGAGGTCCTGAGTTCAATTCCCAGCAGCAACGACATGGTGGCTCACAACCATATGGAATGGTGTCTGGTACCTTCTTCTGGTGTTTCTGAAGAAAGCAATGGTGAATACATAAAATAAATAAATAAATCTTTAAAAACAAAAACAAAACAAAAAAGAAACAAAACAGGAATAGCAGCCTCAGCCAGTTTGCACAGTAGAAAACCAGCCCTCACACAGGTTCATGTTGATATCACCTGTGTAGATGCGTGATGAAGTAAGTTCTAGCACACAGTAAAAGCTCCAATCTTACTACTTCTGTCCCTTCTGCACCACAAGCCTTCTGGAGAAATCTCCACTCCCTCTGGATTCGTGGATCGATTCCAGCCAGGCTCCTGGCTCGAGCCCTCCTTCCTGCTTCAGAGATTCCTGGGTGTAACTGCCAAAGACTGATTCCAGAGCACTGCTTCCATTATGTCCCTGGGTACTTAAGACTTCAGAATAATGATTTTTTTTTTAAGTGAATTAAATTAAGTCTAAACTCCTCTGGCTGCTTACAAAAGTCCCTGGGCTGTGGGAACTTCCTCATCTCTGCCTGGATCACCAACGCTAGCTCTCCTCTTCCTGCTGAGTCTCCCCCATACCACATCCTCACGCGGCCCTTGGTCTGTAAAGTTCCTGCAGGAAACATTCTCTGAACCTTTTGGATGAAGCTTTCTGAACAGTCTGGATCCATAACCATCACTCTCTTCTTTCAGTGTCCTGGGGTCTGATCACAATTTGCCTTTAATTAAATGTTGCCTTCCATCCTCTGTTACTGGTTCCTGTGACGGAGCTTTGTCTCCTCAAGTAGATTGTGAATAATCCTGAGGGTAGGGGCACCACAGGCTGTACTTTCCTTCTTTTTTTTTTTTCTTTTAGATATTTTCTT
>NW_022196915.1:84686155-84699839 GCF_008632895.1 Mastomys coucha | reverse complement strand
CCCTGAGATTCCACCTCACACCAGTCAGAATGGCTAGGATTAAAAGCTCAGGTGACAGCAGATGCTGGGGAGGTTGTGGAGAAAGAGGAACATTCCTTCATTGTACTTTCCTTCTAACAGACACACCTGTGACAGAGGCACTTCCATCATCTCTGCCTAGTAACTGAAAATCTAACCAGATTGCCAAGAGAGATCACAGAAGCAGTATTCGACAGATACACCCTAGTAACTCACACTTGGAACATATTTAGTTGAACCTAATTCACCTGTTGTCTAAATATTCCAAGTATAACCCAACTACGAAGGAGTAGGTCAGGGAATTTGAAACAATGATGTCTCAAAGTCACTGGGACTGGTTCTGGTCCTGGGGGGATTGAAAATACTGACCTTCCACATTCCTCTTCCCCAGGCCTGGTAGAAGTAGAGATAAGGGACACAGAAGCCCCGCTAGGCTTTTCCCAGATCTCAGTAGGGAGCTACTCTTTTGTCTTGTGAAGTTTATGCAAATGATGAAAGAAGTCGGTAGGAGACTTAATTACTTCTCCCTTGAAAACCCTGAGCCGTCGACGGCACTGTAACCTTCTGTAAAGTTACAATCCCAGTGGTAAAGCACTTTGGAATCTTTGGATGAAAGGAAACCAACACACTATTATTACTGTCATAAATAATGGCGCTTTGTATTTTATCAAAGAGGTTCACAAACATTAACTAATTAGTTCTTTAAACTGAGAAGAAAACTCACCACCCTGTGAAGCTGAAGTAGGTGGAAAGAGAGACATTATTATTCCCATTATGCAGCTGGGGAGACTAAGACACACGAGGATTTACCCAAAGTCACATGTCAGAGTCAAAATGCAAGCCGCAGTCCCCTGACACCTGCTCTGAAGGAACCACAGTGTTCCTTGCGTCTTTGTGATGTTAAGGGAAAAAGAAAGGATTGGTTTACAATATAAAAAGAATAACTTCAGAAAGTCAGTGGCATCTAACCTTCCAATAACTGTCAGGTAATAGGAAAAGCAGAGCCGAGGCAAACAACTGCTTGAAGGAGGGCTGTGTGGGAAGCACCGCTTCATAAACACAATGCTCTCATCAAAACTTTCCTGCAGGAACCCGGGCCGGGAAGGAATCTGATATTTAATCATTGCTGTTCTGACGATTTAAAACAAAGAGCTATAATCCACGAGTTTTACACAGAAACCAGTCGAACAAGTTCTATACTTTATTTCTGAACTCTGCTTCCTTATTTTTCCATTCTCGGGGCCTTTTAAGCGTTTATCCGTGTGATGAAAATGTCACATGGAAGATATAAATATGACTCTTCAGATACTTTGCATTCTTTCTGATTCAAACTTGTAGCTTAATATTAATGTAATTCAAGAAAATGACAGGGCACTGTCTCCAAGGAAACAGGCAACAGAGGGGAAAAGAACTAGAAGCCGGTGACTCAATTAATAATTAGACACCCTGCCATTTGGTCGCTAGCCACACCACGCATTCATCAATGTACCAACAGAAGAACGGTATATTGTGTACACAGAAGAGCCTAGAAGATTCCCGGCCGGCTGCTGATGTGTTAGAACGGCGGATCTCGTCAGAACACACCATACTCTAGGCCCAAACAGTTCCACGTGTAAGAGGTTTAATTGAGAGAGAGGGGGAGAGAGAGATGGAGGAATGTTCCCCGTATATATATGGGTTCTGACATAGTGATTGCTGGTAAAGGTGGGAGGTGAGCCCAATGGATTCTGGGAATATGGTGGCTGTTGCCCTGGCAACAGGTCTGTGAACCCACCCATGCGTCGCCACAGGCTTTTGGATGCCTTGATGCTAACAGTTGCGTCCTCAGGATCTGGAACCTGTCATCCCTTATATCCCTTTTAATTTCAAAACTGCCTTACTTATCATTGTCTCTGTTGCTGGTTCATTTGCCCTTTTTAGATGTGCATGAGATGGTACCATTTGGGGCCACTAAGATGGCTCACCAGGTTCTGCTAAGCAAGCCTAATGGTCTGAATTCTACCTCCAGAACCCAGGAAAGGTGACAGAATTTCAGAAACAATTGCACAAGTTTATATAAAATCCACCTGTGTGCAAAGCCATGTACATACATGCATTCTTGTGCACGCACACATCATACACACATGTATGTGTATACATGTACATATAATAATAACAATTTCTTTTTAACTTGAGATTCTATCCTTCTATATAAAAGTCAGGCATGATGATGCACCCTTGTGATCCCCTAGCATTTGGGAGGCTAAGGCAGAAGGGTCACTCCATGTAAAAAGTCACTCTCAGAAACCAAGGACTTTGGAAATTCCCTTACACACCACCAGACAACCTTTGGAAGCTGAAGGGTTACACAACAGTATTTTCTAGCAAGATCATTCCAAGTCTTTTCAAGCCGTTTCAGTCACTTGTTTTTGCTTACTCATGGCAATGCTATTTGGACGTTTCTGTGCACCTGCTGTAATACCTGCGTACTCAGGAAGAACTATTAACAAAGCAAAATGCCTGACTGCCAGGTCTGGCGGAGGAGCCCTGATGGGACTGTACACCAAAAACTAGATTGCAACAAAGAAGCTTTGAACCCTGTCGCTCATCTATCATGGGCAATTCACCTAAGGCTACAACTGTGCTTATGTTTCCTTTAAAAAAAAAAATCTAAACAGTATTTACACCAAGAGAAACAATGTCAGGTGTTGGTTTGTGAGGCTAAATCATGCCATTCTGCTCAGCTGAGAGCCTTTACAAAATGGAGGCTTTATGCAAAAAACAACAAAATTGAAAGGAGAAACACACACCACCACACACACAAATTCCATTGACTCGTTCCAGCAAACAGCCTCCCGACTGTCACAGGCTCCATAACAACCCTCCCACTGTATCTTCTCTGGTCAACACCCAGAAAGCAATTGGTTTCAACTTTCCAAAAGACATTTTAATCTACAAAAGGATACTCCTAAAATCTGACATATTCTGCTCTCAGCAGAATCCAATTAAAAGAAGCAACAAGGTCCCACTCTGGAAATGTTTGGTTACTATGGGCTTATGTGAGCTTAACTCTCACTCTTAGCTGATAAAAGAAAAAGGTGTGTGTGTGGGGGGGGGGCAGGGAGCTATCAGGATTTAGGCATTTTTTTCAAACTAAGCAACCTGTTGAACAACTTCTTAATGTGCCTATCAATCATCTGGAGATAAGAAGGGTTTGCATTTATAATAGCTGGTTGCTAAAATAAATATAAGTTACTATAACTAATTCAATCAACAATGGGACCTCGGAGGTCAGCAAAGGAATAATCAAACAGTAAGTATGAATAGGTTGTCATTTTTCTGATTAACAAATGTTCTTCTTGTCAGATGATGTTAAGAGCTGCTTGAAGCTCTCAGGTATATTTAGAATACATGTATTTACATAGGAGGGGTCTCTGTGTACATACCCAATCAGAAACCCATGAGTCTACAAGTCTACAAACATTAAATGGTGCTTTCAGAAAACATATCTCCATGTGGCTTTTTTTTAAAAAAAACAAGTTCAGCCACAGCAATTTAGAGAATCCGGCAGAAATCAAATAAAATCACAACCTCCCTGATCAATCCCAGTGATAATGAGAGCGCTGCGGATTATTTTATAAAGCAGTTGATATGTTCAAACTGGGTAATCTCATGTTTTCCCAATTTAAGTCACGCCGTTTGTTCATCCTGGAGATGAAGGCAGGTATTGGATCCTGAGCCACCAAGCTGAAGGGTAAGAACATGGAGCTGATCCCCTGGGGCTCTCCTTGCATCCGTAGTCTCACCAAAATGTTACATCTAGTTTTCTGCGGCTTCTGAGTTTTCTATCCCTGCTGCTTTCCTGTCTCGCTTGTGTGGCGGATGCATGGAGAGTGAAACAGAAGAGTTAGGGTAAAAAGCTTTTTAGAGAAAGACGACAGTGGAAAAGTAACAGTTGAAACAAGCACTTAGACACACACACACACACACACACACACACCTCAGAGAGGCATCTAGCAATGTGAGACAAAGAGTGAATTAAGTAAGAACAATGTCTTTCTTTAGTTTAGACACACAACTTCACTGCCATGCCAGCTTCTAAGGCTTTAGTTTAACATGGCTGGCTTAGCCTTTTCTTGGCCATCATTTTGAGGACTTTGAGAAGCAAATAAAAAGACATGTCGACATGAAGAAGTGCGGGAATGGAAGAGGCAGATGTCCTGGGGCAGTGTCTGAGGCCAGTCCTTCATTGCAGGTTCCCCCAGAGAAATGCAGCTGGGCCAGGAGCAGAACCTTTCCCCCAAACCCCCAGCCCATTGCAAGCTTTTCAGAATGGCTGGGATTGAGATCTCTGAAGTACAGGGAACTGAAGAGTTTGCCTCGTGACATTTACCAAGGAAGCAACTGACAAGAGATGACTTTTAAACACCTTGCTATGAAAGCATAGATGTCATTAGGTACTCGAGTTCCTCTCTGAAAATTAGATTTTAACAGGTTTTTGATTGTCACCTCTCTTCTTGTTGCTTTATTTCTCACTCCTTGGAGGGATTCATTGTCAAAAGGATTTGCTTAAACTTCCCCCTCAAAATCCAATTTGCAAATACACCTGCAATTGAATTTTCAATGTGCACAGTCACATGACAGGGTGCTATCTTTTGCCTAATAAGAGGCCCTAGCTCTCAAGTCTGGCCAGACTGAACCACCTTCACTCCAGGGTCCCCCTCTCTCACTCCAGAGACAGAGACAATAGCAGGGGCCGCTCTTCAGCTCCTGGAGCTGAGAATTTCCAGGGATCCTCCTATAATCTAAGTATGAGGCCTGAGCTCTAAATAAATTTGAATTTGGATCTTGATTTTACCAGAGAAAACTCTGTCCAGACGGGTGTTCATTCATATGTATACATATGTGTGTATGTGTGTGTGTGTGTGTATGTGTGTGTGTGTGTGTGATTAGAAATAAGGATGCACTGTTGAATCACCTTTTTAAATTCTTTTCTACAAGACATCACAATTATTTACTTGATTATATATACTGAGACCCAGTGGTCATCAGTTAACAAGTACTTGATGAATGCCTAACGTATGCCTTGCTTACACGGGAAGAAATGAAGGAGAAAGGCTGGTGTCACAAAGGTCTGTTATAAGATGTCGGTTAATGACTGAATCTGTTGAGCACAGATACAACCTAATTGTTAAGTAGGAGAACTGTAGAATGTAGAGCTGGGCATGAAGGTACAAGCCTGTAATCCTAGCACTCCGGAGGTGGAAACAGGAGAGAGAGTCTTAGTTCCAGGCCAGCCTCAGCTACATAGGGAGCTAAGGCTAGCTCAAACACAGGAGAACCTGATTCACAAACACACACACACACACCCTTCCCTCTCTACACATACACTCTACATGTTGAGTTGACAAGAAAGAAAGACAAAATAAATAGAGCAATGAAAAAATACAAAGAATGACAGGATCCCTCGGCAATAATCCCTGGCGGGGGCTGGGGGTGGGGGTGGGCACTGAGCCTATTGTGAACATTGTAGAGTGAGCATTTCATTTCATGGAAAGATGGTGATTTTAAGCACTGGGTATCATTCAGGTGAGCTTTATTATTGACTTCATAAAACCCCCTTCGCTTTCAATTAAGTTAACTGTTATTCACAGACTGCATCATTCTAGGACTTTAGTGTCTCTGGTTTCCCCACAGCTTCCTACATCACTGCCCGTAACACCTCGAAGGCTCATTTTCTTCTCGCTAGGTTTAAACTATACAGCCGGCAAGCTGTTAATTGCAGTCCTTTGGGTGCTAAGAATGTTTTGTTTTTCAGACGCCAGTTCATTCCATCCTCCTTTGTCTACACCAGACCCTGCCCTGAGGATCCAGACTGGGTCGTAGGCAGACTGTTTCTCTTTGGTTGGTATCGTTTGTTTGGTTGGTTTTTCTGAGACAAAGTCTTACTGTGTAGCACTGGCTGGCCCAGAACTGGATTTGTAGACCAGGCTCTCCTGGAATTCACAGAGATCCACCTGCCTCTACCTCCCAGTGCTGGGGTTAAAGATGTGTACCACCAGCCTGCACTTCCACCGTATTTTTTATTTTGTCTTTTTTTTCTTTTATCTTCATAGCTGGGGACCGAACCCAGGGCCTTGTACTTGCTAGGCAAGTGCTCTACTACTGAGCTAAATCCCCAACCCTTCCATCATATTTTAAAAAACCACATCGCTCACCAAACCTGCAATTTATCAGTTTCGCTAGACTGGCCGGCCAGTGGGCTTCGGGGATCTCTGCCTGTTTCTGCATTTCCTCCCAAGACAAGGGTTTACGGGCTCCTATTGTCATGCCAGGCGTTTTATGCGGGTTCAGAGGAGGGGGTCCTAGTGTCCAGCATGCACAAAACCAACCAACTGAACTATATCCCCAGCCCATCAATAAGGAAAAAAAAAAAGAGTAAGAGAAATCTGACTGGGTATCATTTTAGCCCAAGGTAATAGGGGAGATGTTTATCCTTACGTATTTTACTTTGTCTTGGAGACAAGATCTCACAACCTTAGATGTCCCACTTAGGTGGTCTAGAACTCGCTTTATAGACCAAACTTGCCTGGAACTTGTAAACTTGTAATGCTCTTCCTGCCTCTGCCTCCCGAGAGCTGGGATTCCTGGAATCATGAATCATCACTTTGACTATCCTGTTTGGCTTCCTGTAAGCAATTCATTCTCTCTCTCTCTCTCTCTCTCTCTCTCTCTCTCTCTCTCTCTCTCTCTCTCTGCCTCCTCCCCTCCCCCTCTCTCTCCTTCTTCCCTCCCTTTCTCTCTCTTTTCCTCTCTCCTCCTCCCCCTTTTATTTAATGTGCATTCATGTGCCCCAGTACATACGCATTTGGAGATCAGAGAACAACTTTGTGCTCTGGGTTCTTGACACCGCATCAGTGGCCAGCCGTCTCAGCAAACACGTTTACCAGATAAGCCATTTCCCTGGCCTTTAAACTTTATTTTTAACTTTGTAGACACAGACTATGTGGGACCTGTCACAACTCAGGAAATATAGCATATGATGATCACAACAAGGTACTTGGTGTTTCTCTTTCCTTAGATATTGATAAAGTCATTTGGATTGGTTGTAATAATCTTTACGTACTTATTCAATAAATCAGCTCATGGAAAGCATCTCCTTAAACACAAAACTCTTGTTTCTTTTGCAGGGGCGTTAAAATAGGATCTCATCTAGCCCAGGTTGGTCTGGAACATACTGAATAGTTGAGGATGACTTGGAACTGCTGCTCCTCCTCTGCCACTACTCCCCGAGTGCTACGATGAGTGCTGGGTGAGGTACAGGCACGTGTACCTCACCCAGCTCCTCTCTCTTTATTACATCCTTCACAGTAACTAATTAAAAACATCAACTTGGCACTAACCATATCACTACAAAAAGACCTGGATGTGATTGTCACTCTGCTTAGATTATGTATCTTCACTTACTAGTTATATTTTGTGCAATTAAAAAAAAAAAAAGAGGGCCTGTGATTCGGGCTGACAAACTCAACCACCTAAGTTAGATCCCTATAGCCACTTGGTAGTAGGCAAAGAGCCAACTCCTCAAAGTTGTCCTGTGACCTCCATTTCTTCATCATGTGACATACAGGCACCCTTCTGCTAGCTCCACACATAAATACACGTAATTTTAAATGTAATTTTTAAAATGTAAGCTCAAAAACTCTGTAGGGGCTTCATTACCCAACCCTCATGGTCCACATTGCCACTGGTAGTAGCATATTTTAGTATATTCGGAAGTGACTCTTGGGGCCTCCCCCCATTGTTCGATTTATCACTCTCTATTGTTACGTGTATCTGGCTATGCCCCTAGCTTGAGGGTCATGTGATGCAGGACTGTGCTGCCTTCTGATTGTAGGACTCCTCTTCAAGGGGAAAATGGACTCCTCTTATTTGGGGGCAGTGAGCTGTGTGGTCCTCCCACATCCTACGCCGTTTTTGAACTAACTCTTCACTATGTGCAGGCCCCCCACATGGTCTCCTCCAGCCTCTCTTACACACACACACACACACACACACACACACACACACACACACACACACACACATACCCCGGCATCTCCTGGGCACATGCGACCTTTGCTGGTTCCTGTTCTGTCTGAGCACGGCTAATCTTGATACCCTTGCTTGTCCTTTGGAGCAGGAAGATAGTCTTCACTTCTTATGGGCCCCCTGGAATGGCCTCCGAGACTGATTACAATTCCAAGATTGGAAGATAAAGGAATTCGAACTGGAAATTCTCGATTCTGATACAGGTGATAGTAGAAATCTTAGCCTACCAGAGTCCCTCGGTGAGTAAGCCCCAAGAAATGCAAGATAGGAAAGGCCTTGCATAGATAAGCCTGAAGGACAGAATAGGGCAAAGAATGTGCTCTTCACCTAGATTTACTGAAAAGGGGTTATACCAAGAGATGCGACTAAAAGACTCGTGAAGTCCAAATTCCTAAGGCCTTTGACACCCTCCTGTGAAGCTCTTTGACATCCTCAAATTTATTCAGTTCAGCTGGAACGAAGCCAGGAGTATAACTATCCCAGACTTAAGATGAGGGACATAGATTTGAATTTTTTTTTTTTTTTCTGAAACAGGGTCTCATATTGTAGCTCAGAATGTCCTTGAACAAGCAGCCAATACCCCACCTCAGCGTCAACATGATTTATTTAAAAAGCCAAGACCAAGCTCGTCATGGTGATACAGCCTAAACCTTAGCGCTCAGCAGACTGAGTTCAGCTTACTGAGAGAGGTCATTGTGGGGTACACTGAAGTTCAAGATTAGCCTGAACCTCTTAGGATGTCTGATAAAGACTGTCTTGCTCTGAGGACCTGGCCACAGACCGATGGATAAGCAGGCCTGGTACAATTGAATAACTTTGACTTTAGGCTTCATTAATGTAGTTTGTTACAGGGGTCAGAAGCATCTATGAGGAGAAGGTAGGACGTTGAATTTAGCCGGAAATCAGGCTGTTGGCTCAGGCCTGTAATCCCAGCTCTGGACTCAGGAGACTCAGGAATTCATGATCACCCTTATCTATCTATGTCTTACCTTCAGCACAGCTGAGATTGTCGGGGAAGAAAACCAAAGAAATAAAAAAACTAGCTCAGGTGAGGCAAAAACTAAATTTAGGTTAAATTACAGTATCATTTGGTGAGCTAAAGTAACGTCGTCCAAGTTTAGAGACCAGAAAGGGAAGCTTTGGGTTGTTTGTTTGTTTGTTTGTTGTGTGGGGGGTGTGTTTGTTTTTCTGAATGAGGACAGTGGGGTGGGTTTTAAGAACACAAGCATAATTACAGACAGACATTAAACTGAGCACCACAAAACTGAGAGGAACTTTCAGCATGTGGCAGAGAGCGCTTATCTGCTAAGCTCTGTTCTAGGTCCATTGGTTCCAGGTGTCTTGTCTGTTCTCTGAAGGATCAGAGCATCCTGAAAACACCTGCTACCAGGAACAATGGAAAAGTGGGGTGTTTTTGTGTTTGTTTGCTTGTTTTTACGGAAGACCACCAAGAACCAAGAACTTGGTCGTTTTTTATTTGAGCTCTAGATTTCGGTGGGGGTTTGGGGGAGGCTCACAAATAAAAATAAGTTCATTTACCTTCCCTCTAAAACTTCCCATGGTTACATAGGTAAACTGTACTATTTTTCTGACATGACCCAAATTAGGTCTTCACCATCTTTTGCCACCATGTTTCTACAGCAGCTTTCTGGTCTCCTCAAGTCTGGTCCTTCCTCTAAGCCTGGAATCCAAGACTAGCTGCTCGTGGTCAAACATAGCCCCTGGCTAGCGAGTACAGACTGCAGAAATGGCGTAGACAACTTACTCAAACTTGGTGTCTAAATTCCCTTTGGGATAGGACGGCAGCATCACTTGCCAAGGCAGTCCCAGTGTTCCCTCTTGCATGGGTTCACTTCCTCGGGAGATAAGTGGAGAGCTAGAGATGTAGTATATGGGATGTTTGGTTAGCACAAACAAGACCCTGGGTTCAATAACCAGGGCCACAGAAAGTTTTGTTTTGTTGTTGCTGTTTTAAGACATTCAGTGGAGCCAGGAGGTAGTGGCGTACGCCTTTGATCCCAGCACTTGGGAGGCAGAGGCAGGCAGATTTCTGAGTTTGAGGCCAGCCTGGTCTACAGAGTGAGTTCCAGGACAGCCAGCCAGGGGCTACACAGAGAAACTCTGTCTCAAAAAAAAAAAAAAAAAGCATATGAGTATCATAATCACAATAGGCATAGAAGATTCATGTACTCCATTATTAGACATATAAAGGAATGGCCAAGCCTTTCTGGGGCTGGGAGTGTAGACTTTCTAGAGCGTGCTCAAGGGAAATGGCTTTATTTCTAAAGAATGAGATGGAATTCTCCCAGAGGGAAAAAGAGAAGGAGAAACACAGTGTGTGAAGGTCTATGGAGGATTTCCACTGCTTACCTCAGGAGCTGTCTGTCTCCTCACTGATGAAATGAGGAGACTTGTAAGGTCTAGTTGTGCAAGAGCCTTCTGAAGGACCCAGGAGACAGTGAAGCCCAGGCCCCTGGCATGTGGCTGAGTCAAGTGCAGTAAATGGTAACTACTCAGACCGCAGCGCTAGGAATTCCCAATACCGTTTTCAGAACTACTCCCTTTGCCGCCTTTGATTTGGCCACATCCTCTTGCACAGTGCTTCTGTCAAAGCCAGAATTCAGTTTCTATTTGATGGATAGGTAGCAACAACTGACGCTCTGGGATCCTTTCTCAGTGCTGAGTTCTATTCTCAGGTCTTAATGTGAATTATCTCTTTGAGCTGTCCCAACAATCCTGAAAGCAAAACACTGCTGTTGAATGTATTTGCTGTGTGGTAAGGCGCTGCTTGCTTCCATCGTTGTTCAACACTCAAGGGGCAGAGGCAGGGGATCTTTGTGAGTTTGAGACCAGCCTGGTCTACAGAGAGCATTCCTGAACAGTTACAGAGAAACTCTGTCTCAAAACAAAACAAAGCAAAAAGAATCCTTCAATGAGTTATTAAATAACTATTCCTATGTAAGATGCAAACACAGCCTGAAAATTGAACCAAGTTATTCCCAGTGGCTTGGAACGGCTTAGTGTCAATAATTCTTGCCTTGTCACTTCTTGGCTTTTTAAATTATATCAATTCTTCCTAACGAGTGATTTAGTGACTGGCCCACATGGACAGGCCCTAGAGAGAAGGGACAGAACTAGAAATGTACAGGACAGAAAGGACATTGAGTTAATCCTTATATAAGCAAGACTTCGTGAAAATAGCCTAGTGGGCAGTAAAGGCTCCTGAGACAGACTCAATGTTTCATTCTGTAGCTCCGTGGATTCCTAGGCTCTCTATTCAAGCAAGAGTGGCCTTCAGTTTGTAATCCCCCTGCCTCCACTATGCAAGTGCTGAGATTACAGGGCCCCCCCTTGATCACTAATTGAGAAAATGCCCCACAGCTGGATCTCATGGAGGCACTTCCCCAACTGAAGCTCCCTTCTCTGTGATAACTCCAGCCTGTGTCAAGTTGACATACAAAACCAGCCAGTACATTGGGGGAACAAAACAAAACAAAACTGATATATACACTAAGAGTTCTCAGTGAAATCCAGGGGCTAGCCTCTAGCGGAGAGGCCAAGAGTGCTGCTAAAGATCCTTCAGCATAGGGACAGGATAAATAACACTCTGGTCCAGTAAATGGAGAGTGCCAAAGTGGAAGGAGGATATTTAATGACATAGGAAAGCTATTATGAGGTATATGGTAAACAAGATAAATTAAGTACATATGTCTCAGATAATAGTGAATCTGCAAAAATGTTTAGGAATAGCAGAACAGGGGTGTTATGGTTTTTGTTGTTGTTTATTGTTTCTTTCTTTGTTTGGTTAGTTTTTGGTTTTTTTGACACCAGGGTTTCTCTGTGTAGCCCCAGCTGTCCTGGAACTCTATAGAGCAGGCTAGCCTCTGAGAGATCTGCCTGCCTCTGCCTCCAGAGTGTTGGGATTAAAGGTTGGCAACACCAGCCCAGCTGGATGTTGGTTTCTTTAAGAGATCCTGCCAAAGAGTAGGGAGTTGATACCTGAAAATGTAGGGGTAGACGGTAAGGACCCTTCCTTGTCTCATTCAGCTGGACTGTATTTTTTATAACACGCACATAATATCTCACAAAGGTAAAAGATTAGCATATGATATAAACTTTCTTTGAGACAAGATAAACTGAATCCTCCTCAAGACCCCCGACCTTTACCTCCTTAGGCATTCCCATCACAAGAGTGTGCTGCAACACTCTGCTTTATTATTATTATTATTACTATTATTATTATTATTATTATTATTATTACTATTTTGTTTTTGTTTTTGTTTCTCGAGACTGGGTTTCTCTGTGTAGCACTGGCTGCTCCTGGAACTCACTCTGTAGACCAGGCCAGCCTTGAACTCAGAAATCCACCTGCCTCTCACTCTGCTTTATTATTAACGATCCTCTAAAAAAGATAGAAAGACCTCGAATTCTTACTACTGTGTTGGATACAAGAGATCCCAGGTTCGATGCTAGCCTGGGCCATGTAATGAGAACCTGGGTCAAATTAAACAACAACAAAAATCACAACAAGGTGACACACACCATAATTGCAATAGCCAGGAGGTGGAGGCCACAGGATTACCACAAGTTCAAGATCTCTCTGGACTACAAAGCAAGTAGCAGGCTAGCCAGAATATCAAGGTTTCATCCCAAAATAACAACAGTAACTTTTAAATAGATTGGACATGTAGCACTTGTCTGGCTTGCCTGGGGTTCTGGGTACAGTTCACTCTGTAGCCCTGGCTGGCTTGAAACTACAGGAACTACCTCGCCTCTGTCTCTCCAGTGCTGGGATTAAAGGCATGTGCCACTACCCCTGGCTTGATAGTTATCTAGTAATCAAAACTGAATAAAGCAAGCAAAAAGGAATAAAATATTAGCCATGTATAAGGGTACATGCCTTTAATTTCAGCACTGAAGACAAAGCAAGAAGATTGTTGGAGGCCAGCCTAGTCTACATAATAAGTCCCAGACCAACCTGAGCGGCAGAGTAAAATCCTGTCTTAGAAAACCTGAATAAGTAAATAATTAAAAATGGACTGAAACGCATTGTAATTCTTCCATATGAGGCTACACTGTCTCATGCAAAGGTGATAGTGGTACCGTGTGTGGCCTTAGTTGATCCAGAGGCAGAACCTGGATGATATTGAGTAGGAAGCCAGCCTTGTGTATTTCATGAGATTCTGTCTCAAAGTAAAATAAAATTCACAAAGGACTTAGGACAGTGTTCGATGTTGGAGCCCTTACCTCACACCTTAGGGCCCCAGAGCTAATGTCCAACCGCTCAGCAAAAAGACAGAAAGTAAATTTTTACAAATAGAATTTCAGAATATTTGCTACTGATCTTCCTCCCCTAGGTCACAAAGGGTATTCAGAGAACACAGGTAAATCCTGGGTCAGGAAATAGCATTGAATGTTGAGAAGAGACGATCTTAGAGACGATCTTAGCTCCGAAGCGACCACCAGCCAGTCAGCTTCCACAACACCTAAGGTTTTCCTTCAGGTTGTGTGCGAATGACTTGAACGGAACATTTATAGGTGAAGGAAAATGCTTCAGTTGTTTGGCTTTGTTTTGTTTTGTTTTGTTTTTCTGCCA
>NW_022196915.1:84681482-84686145 GCF_008632895.1 Mastomys coucha | reverse complement strand
GAGACAGAAAACATCTAATTTTAATGTAACGCTAAGCCCAAATGCAATGCTGCGTCCAAAGACGGTACAGCTGTTTGGATTTGGTTGTTTAGCTCAGCTGTTTTATTCTGAGCCGGGCACAGCTGTCTTTTGATGTCCTCTGGTATTCATGACTGTGCTATAGCAGGGTTCAAAGCAAGCAAGCAAGCAATCCAGGGCAGGGCCTGCCACTTCCAGTGACAATTCTGCTCAGTTTTGGTTGTGTTCTTCTTGTGAGCTTTGTTTTTTTCTCCAGAAATCTGCTCTCAAGCGCAGCACTGTGCTTGGAAGGAAAGATCGGTGCCATTTGTCAGCCATTTCCCAGAACCTATTGAAACTTAAAATGGCAGTGCTATTAATGATGTGTGTGTGTGTGTGTGTGTGTGTGTGTGTGTGTGTTTTCAAGACAGGGTCTCCCTATGTAGTCCAAGTTGCCTCGGCCTCTTAGCATTGAGATAACAGGAATGTGCTACCGTGTTTGGCAGTCAGCCTTATTATTTTAGGCTAAGCCCACCAGGTACAGAGCTAGTCCAGCACGAGTGAGGCCCTGGCTTTGATCCCAGACTGTGAACACAATCAGGAATAGTGGTGCATGTCTATAATCCCACCAGGGAGGCAGGGAATCAGGAGTTCAAGGTCATCCTCACCTACAGAGCAAGTTTGGGGCCAGCCTGGGCTACTTAAGATCTTATCTCACACACACAAAAAAATGCTATTCGTATTATTTCCTGTATGCAGAGGTGGTTCACTGTTGCAGTACAGAAAGTGGGCTTATGTTGTAGTGACATTTTAAAAGTAATTCTTGTCATACCCACCTAAATAGTTACAAATGGGAGTTAGTTTGAGGTATTGAGGTATGTATGCTGTTAAGTAATAAAGGGGTAACAAGCAGGGGGCAGGTTGAAGGATAGATCTGAGTTGGCCCTTGTTGAAGCTGAATACAGAGGGTAATTGTTCATTATACCCGTCTTCTTTTATATTTGTATGAGAATTTCCATGAGGAAAATGTTTTAAATATGTAAATTTAAAGTCATAAATGTCTATAACCTTGGTTCCATATCTAACGATCTATGTTCAGAAACCCTCGAGCCCACGCAGATGCGACTACGTAGAGGGGATTTTCCTATAGCACCCTGAGAGCTGAGAGCTGGAAACCAGAATCATATCCAACATCCCACGTGGAGGCTGTGGGTCGAGGGGACAGTCATTCACTTAACCATTCTTAGGACCTGAACTCCACCTCCACCACAGAACTAAGAGCTGCAGGATAATTTAACAAAGCTTAGTAGGCCCTACAAGGACCCTGAAGGATAGAAAGAAATTTTTTTTTTTTTTTTTTTTGTTTATTGAGACAGGGTTTCTGTGGCTGTCTTGAAACTCACTCTTGTAGACTCATTCTGTAGACCAGGCTGGCCTCAAACTCAGAAATCCACCCACCTCTGCCTCCCAAGTGCTGGAATTAAAGCCGTGTGCCACCACTGCCCAGTGCCCAGCTAAATCTTAAAGCCCTGGAAGAGTGGTGGCCCACTGAGAGACAAAGAGTAGGCAAAAAGGCTGCTACACAGAGGCAGCTGAAGTGGTGTGTACTAGAGGCATTCTAAAAGCAATCTTTTGTCATACCTACTGAAATAGTTAGGAATGGAAGAATAAAGTGTTTGAGACACACTTTTAAATAATAAAAGGGTAGGAAGCAGGAAGCCGGCAGAGGGACAGGACAATTAAAGTTGCAGGTGAGATGGTCATTGTTGAGGCCTGGAAATCTGCTTGGAAATCTGAGGGATCACTATGCCAGCAATGGCGATGAGTCAGTGCCCAAGAGCGCTGACAGACCAAGGTGACGTCACCACTTCCTGCCCAGGAAGTGTCAGGTGGGGGAGGAGGGCCCATGGCCCATTCTGCAGATCAAAGGCCTGGACACTTTTCTCCCTTCCTCTAGAGGTAGGAGCAGCAGACACTGGCCATTCTGTGGCATGGAGATTTTTCCCAGTTGGTGGACAGAGCATGTCCTGGGTGGCCTCTCCAGCTCTGGGGTCTGATGCCCTGCCCAACAGCTCAAGTCCTCTCTGGGTCCTCCAGGGAGAGCTGGGATCTGCAGTACCTTCTCCAAGCAGGTAGACAGACCCACTTATGTCCTCTTCTGGCTGACGTCTTTAGTCTGGCCAAGGTTTGCTGAACACAAAGAGAGCCTGGGAAAGCCTGGGCTCAAACTGAAAACTGTCTTGGGGTCCAGCCTCCATTTTTTTTTTTTTTTTTTGGATTTTCGAGACGGGGTTTCTCTCCTGAAACTCACTCTGTAGAGCAGGCTGGCCTCAAACTCAGAAATCCGCCTGCCTCTTCCTCCCAAGTGCTGGGATTAAAGGCATGCAACACCACTGTCCGATGGGGTCCAGTCTCCTTAGTTCCTTGGTTATGGTAGGATGCCCTACAAGGATAGGAAGTCACACACACACACACACACACACACACACACACACGTAAGAGGTGCGCATTGTGAAGCTGAATTTGGACTACTTCCCTCCCCCCTCTCTCTCACTCCTTTCTTCCCTCCTTCCTTCTTTCCCTTTCTCCCTCCTCCCTCCTGTCTCCCTTGCTTCCTTTTCTTTCTTTTGAGACAGATTTTCTCTGTATAACCCTGGATCTCGCTCTGTAGATCAGGCTGGCCTCAATCTCAGGATCTATCTGCCTCCAGAATACTGGGATCAAAAGTCTGTGACACACACCCCCAACATTGGCTTTCCATTGCTACATTTGTACTAGGAAAGACAAGCCACTTCAATTTCCTGGTTTCCTCTATCAGATTAATACAATAATAAGCACATTGGGCTTGAGAGATGATTCGGTGGTTGAAGGGCTTGGCGCACAAACATCAGGACTGGAGTTCCAACCCCCTAGAAGCTGTGTAAATGCTGGGTGGGCATCGCAACCAGCTGCCATTGCAGCTCAAGAAGGCTGGATCCACAAAGCACACTGCCAAGCAAGACTAGCATAGGAACACGAGCAAATGAACCCTCACACATGTGCACTCATACCCACGCTCAAAACATGCATTCACACTCTCTCCCACAACACGCAAACAAACAGGAAAATAGAAAAAGACTACGCGGCACATTTAGTAAGGTGCGGCTGCACACACTTGCAATCCCAACATTCTGAACTGCAGGGTTACAGGAAAGCAGGCAATACATCGTAAATGACTAGGTGGATATCAGACCACACACTAGTATTGTTAGAGCTGAAGAACTGCTCAGTTCTCCCAATGGATTGGCTGTGACCAGCAAACTGACAAGACTGTACCTCACTGACTGGCATCTGATTTATTTTGACCAATATTTTTGGCAGAAATGCCTCTTTTCTGTTAGTCTTAACTACTCTTACTTTTCTGAATCACAGTTTACAGTATGATCTTTGGTACAGTGTTGTCTATGGTAATTAGATGTTGGCTAGGGTAATTAGATGTTGGCTACGGTCATTGGGTATTGGCTATACTTCATAAAGTCCTTATAAGGATGGAGTTCAGGGAAGCCAGTGTTAGATATTTCAAAGAAGTGCGTTTCCATCACTTTGATCTCTGTTCACCATCAGTACAAGATCTGAGACAGGGATGCCGCATTCCAGCTCCTCCAATTTATTGACCCACAGCTATGACAAAGACCCTGTCCCTGTCCCAGGGTCATAGTAGTATTGATGACTACATCCAACATCAACCTCTAGAACCATGGGCAAATCCTTGCAATATAGCCATGCAATTAAATGTGCTATCCAGAGGACGGTCTCCCCACAAAGACAGGGAACCTCCAACCTTAAAGGTGAACAGACTTTGTGTGGATGTTCATAGATGTCCTCAGCTTTTATCAGAGCTTCTCTTTGAAGTCAGAGGCAGCTAATGTACAGATTCACAAGTGGGTAAAGTAGAAAGACTGCATAACTGTGGGGTGGGTGGCACATTTAGTAAGGTGCGGCGCAGCCTAAGTAAGACATCTCTATCACCCCACCAAGTCAGGCATCACTGGAGGCACAGAGAAAAGGTCAGGAGGACAGGACAGCAGGAAAATCCGCATCCTCCAGACACCGCAGCCATTGTGCCCATGAGCTCACTTCAGTTGCGGTTGTTCTCAGTAGACCTGCACAAGTCCTGCCTGGCTGCTCGCCACTTTCTCTGCTTGAGGGAAGGTCTTGTGAGGCCCTACCCATCACTGAGGAACAGTTAATGGGTACTCAGAGAGGGGGTGTTATAGAATACACAAAAAACCAAGGTCCGCAAAAAACGGCTCAGCAGGTAAAAGTGCTTACTCTCACCGTGGGAGGAGAGGACCACATGGCGGAAGGACCCCAACTCCTGTGGGCTGTCCTCCAACCTTTACGTGGATGGCACAAACACAGGTGCATGTGCACACACACACATACACACGCAGGAATAAAAAATAAATCTAAAATACTTTCCAGTAAAAGCGCCTACTTGCAGCTCATCTGTTCATTACTATTTAATGTAACAGCTGTTCCCTGAGGATTTAGAACTCTCGTTTTGCTGTTTGTTTTCTGTTTGCCCTCACTTTACTGACTTCTTTAAGGTTGTTGTCTTAGGCAGGGTTTCTATTCCTGCACAACATCATGACCAAGAAGCAAGTTGGGGAGGAAAGGGTTTATT
>NW_022196915.1:84668675-84681472 GCF_008632895.1 Mastomys coucha | reverse complement strand
GCCTGCTCTCTTATAGAACCCAAGACTTCCAGCCCAGGAATGGCACCACCCACAAGGGGCCCTTCCCCCTTGATCACTAATTGAGAAAATGCCCCACAGCTGGATCTGATGGAGGCACTTCCCCAGCTGAAGCTCCTTTCTCTGTGATAACTCCAGCCTGTGTCAAGTTGGCACACAAAACCAGCCAGTACAGTTGTTTGACTTTTTTTTTTTCTCTTCAGAATTCTATTTAAATTTGTTTGCTGAGGCTGGATGTGGTGACACACACCTTTCGCCCTACGCTCTGGAGACAGAGGAAGACAGATTGCTATGAGTTTGAAGCCAGCCTAGTCTACATACTGAGTTCCAGCACAATCTGGGCTACGTAAAACCTGTCTAGATAAAATCATAGTAATATAATAATAATAACAATAATCCATTACATTTGTCTCCTGGTCTTTCGCTGTGTTGTCTATCCGTTTTGGCTCTTTTTGCTTTGGTTTGGTTTGGTTTTGTGCTACAAATGTAATTCAATATTTAAAATCATATATGTTGTTCCTTTTCTACTTTACCTGTGGTATTAGTTCATTTTCAGTTGCTAGAATAAAACACTTCAGGTTGGGTAAATTGTAAAGAAGTTTATTTGACAAGGTAGGCAAGGGAGTGGGAGTATAGCTTAGTGGGTAGAGTGCTCGCCTACCATACACGAAGCCCTGGGTTCTATTCCCAGCACCCCATGACAGTGGGCATAATGGTGTGCACCCATGAGGAGGATCAAAAGCTCGGTTATCCTCAACTTCACAGTAAGTTCAAGGCTAGACTAGGTTATGTGAGACTGTGTGTATGTGTGTGTGTGTGTGTGTGTGTGTGTGTGTGTGTGTGTGTGTGTGTAGTTCACAGTTCTGGAAGTCCAAGAGCAACCTTCTCTTTGGCTGCCGTGGGAATCATGGCTGAAGGCATTAAGATTCCAGAGGAGCCACAGACTGGAAGGACCTAGGTGCAGCCATTTATACTTTCTTAAACTGACTATACATCAGTCTCTTTTTTAGGCTGTGCTTCTAGTGGCCTAACTACTTCCCAATAGGCCACACCCCCTAACTACCTCCCACTAGGCCAGACACCCCTAACTACCTCCCAATAGGCCACGCCTGCCTCTCAGATGATGTGATCTCTTGGCATCATCTTATTGGAGACAGCACTTTACTGTGAGTCCTGGGGTCACATGTGAGCCATATCCAGACTGTCCATTTTGCTTCTCGTGACCTGAGGGAAGCGTGCAGTCACAGTCGCAGTCACCGTCACCATCTCCTTGCTTATTGTTGGGTTTAGAGACCCCCCCCCCCCCGATGATGTGGTCATGTGTGCTTTAGACACTCCGAAAGTCTAAAGAATCTAATGGAAAAAGCTACAAGAGCTAAGTAGCTCTGATTTCTCAGAGGAAAACATCCTTCATAAAATATCAAAAAGGCCTGATCATTCACAGTTGACTCTGCACAGCACTCCTCCTTCCTGTTATTGACAAAGAGCTCTCTTCCTTCCTTGTCTCCACAAAGGACTAAGCTAACTTGCATTATTTTTAGTATTTACTCCTTTAGACTCAACTTATTTGATGCCATCGTGGGATCATAAGTAATTTTAAAAAAGAAAATAAAAACAAAACATTCATGTCTTTTTTGATCAAAACCTTATTCACAAAACAATTTCAAAGCCATCACAATAGCAGGGCAGAAAACTTAGCATGTTCAACAAAGAAACAGTTTGAATGCCGGTCGGTTGGGAGGTTGTCTTCACTGTGCCCTGCTAGTTATTTCAACTTTATAAAAACACTTGTTGGGTGGATGTTTTCACAACAACCAAAGGAGAATTGGAGACACCCTGAATGTATTTCTAAAGATGCTACCATTCTACAACTACCCTAGTAGTTATAGAAACCATGTAGCTCAGTCTGTAGGATGCTTACCCAGCATGCACCCTTGCGGTCCATCCCCAGCAGGTGATACATAAGGTAGAGGCAGAAGACTCTTTTCATTAATTTTTCTCTCTTCCTCTTCCTCCTCCTCCTCCTCTTTCTTTTTGGTTTGTTTTTTCGAGACAAGGTTTCTCTGTATAGCTCTGGATGTCCTGGAACTTGCTCTGTAGACCAGGCTGGCCTCGAACTCAGAAATTTGCCTGCCTCTGCCTCTCCAGTGCTGGGATTAAAGGTGTGTGCCGCTCAGTTTTTGTTGGTTTCTATTCCTGTGTGTGAGTGTGTGTGTGTGTGTGCGCGCATGTGTACGTGTGTGCATACAGGTGTACATATCAGTGTGGGTAGACATATGTAGAGGAGAGGCATCAACCTTGGAAGGTCAGATATCATCTCCCCTTTTTAAACAATTACATTGTTTTATTTATATGTACCTACATGTGTGTTGGAAACTGACAAACATAATGCTTAACAGAAACTATGTGGTCCACAAAGCACAATATATTTCTAATTTCTCTCTTTTACAGAAAACGGTTGCTAGCGTCGGATTTTTTTGTTTGTTTGTTTGTTTGTTTTTCGAGACAGGGTTTCTCTGTGTAGCCCTGGCTGCCCTGGAACTCACTCTGTAGATCAGGCTGGCCTCGAACTCAGAAATCCACCTGCCTCTGCCTCCCAAGTGCTGGGATTAAAGGCGTGTACAACCACTACCAGGCAATGCTCACTGTTAATAAATAAGCCCCCATGTTTTGCCACCTATGGTCCTGAGTAATAGAAAGGAAAGGGGAAACATAGCTCCTGATGATTAATTTTACACTGGAGCACTGAATTTAACCAAAGATGGAATCTTGCTAACTTCAAAGTAGAGAACAGACTAAGTAATGGTAAAGAAATGCCCTCACTGGGAGACAGTTCAGGACTTAATCCCAAAAATTCCATCAGGCTTAGCTAGAGACAGGATGCATGCCCTAGCTGGAGTGAACCATCAATGTAGAGGCAGAGAGGGCCTGCTTATCTAAGGAGCCTCTAATGGGGACCATGAAGTGGTACCCTACTTATAAACTGTTAGGAAAGAACACAGTGACCAATAGAGATAACATAACTCACCTTTGCATCACAGGGAGGGAAAAAGGAGAAACACACAGTTAAATCTCAGAGGCTGATGGATCTGAAGTCAAGTCACATAGCGGCATCCTGGCCAACTGGAACCTGATGTGTTATTCCGGTCATGTCAACCTGTTGTGTTTTGTTGTGTTTTGGATACGTTGGAGTCCAAATAATCACTGAGTAGACCCAACAGTGACCAGCAACTAAAACCTTAGTGGCTTTGAAAAGACATTGAGCAAGTTGTCTTTTGCAAATAGGATTTCTTTTGAAGACTACTAATATTTAAAAATCTATAGGTCATTACATGTTTGCTTGTGTTATAATCCCAGTTTCACATTCACCCACTTTATAAAAAATCCAACACCACGGGCTATGTCAAACAACACAACACAAAGAAAAAAATTGGCCAGCAGTAAATTCATTTCATTGCTGCAGTGGCTTAAGCCAATTCACACAGCACCAGAATGCAACTATGCTTTAAAATGTCCTTTAATAACACTAATCCGAGAATGGGTATATTCTTCTAAGAAGGTGGGGCTGGTCTTTGCCAAGGACTTGACAATCTGAAGAAAAACGTACAAGATAGACTAGGAATCAAAACTGGACTAAGTAGTCCACTGCTGAAGTGTCATATGTCTCTAAATTCAACAGGACTCTGGCCAATAATGACAGATAAGAATTCAAGCAGGTAGCCGCCAAAGAGAAGGATCGGTGTAGAGGCAACACATAAAAATTTAGCATGGAAGGAATAGAAGCAGGGGGATCCCGAGCAGCCTGGGAAGAGGAGAAAGAAGGGTTAAGTGACAAGAAGAAACAGTTTGTTCTGTCCCCCAGAGTAAGGTTTTTATCAAAGTGTTAGGAACTTCAATGCCAGTGAGACCCGGGAACCAAATCAAAAGGTTCAGGGCGGCAAGGCGGCGATTAATCCACACAATTATAAATTACAACTGAATAGAATATGCATGTCTTTGCTCCAAGAAGCCTGTGGCCAGGGCTTGGGGATGTATCTTAGTTAGTGCACTGTTTTCCTAGAATGCTCCAGGCCTGGGTTTGATCCAACATCTTATACAGTAGGTGTAGTGGTGTGTGCCAGTAATCCAGCACTCAGGAGTTGGAGGCAGCAGGATGGAGTTCAAGGCCATTTTGCTACATAGTAAGTTCAAGGGAAACAGGGCTAGAGATCGCATTAGGAAAAAAAATAAGAGAAAGTAGAGGAAGGAAAGAAGGAAGGAAGGAAGAAGAAGAAAAGGAAGGCAAGCTGTGGCTTAATTTTTCTCATTTTGCTTTCTAGAAGTTAATTTAAGACAGAGAAATTATTTTTCCCCAGTGGAAGGATGAGAAGCCAGTAAGAACAAACTGTTACTGAGTTACATGCTCATTAGAGGGCTGGAAACACAACTGCAATTTCCACTTTAAAATCTGAGAACATTAAGGATCCCATCACGATTTATGGTGACTTATTAGACTGATGGCATCTTCACTTTTTTTTTTAAATGAAGTTTTTATTTCGTAGGATCTTTCCCATGAGGCAAGCATGAGATACATAGCAAGTTCCAAGCCAAACTTAGCTATACAGTGAAACCCTATATCCATTCACCTATATCCTATAGCCTCTCCAGAAAGAATTGTAATCAGCCAGGCATGGTTGCACACGCCTTTAATCCCAGCACTTGAAAGACAGAGGTAGGAAGAGATCTCTGTGAGTTTCAGGCCAGCCTGTTCTACATTCTACACAGGGTTTTGTTTGTTTGTTTGTTTGTTTTGTTTTGTTTTGTTTTCTGAAACAGGGTTTCTCTGTATAGCCCTGGCTGTCCTGGGACTCACTCTGTAGACCAGGCTGGCCTTGAACTCAGAAATCCACCTGCCTCTGCCTCTCAAGTGCTTGGATTAAAGGCATGTACCACCACTGCCCAATTTACACAGTGATTTCTATGATAGCCAAGAGCTGTATAGTGAAACCCTGCCTCTAAAGAAAAAAAAATACCAATGGTAATAAAATTCCTCTAATCCAACCCTTATTTTGTCTTATTTGAAATATAAATTACTAGCTAGGCATTGCGGTGCATGCCTTTAATCCCAGCACTTGGGAGGCACAGCAGGTATATTTCTATGTGTTCGAGGCCAGCCTGGTTTAAGAGAGACCTGGTTTAAGAGAGTTCTAGGACAGCCAAAAGTACACAGAGAAACCCCATCTCAAAACAAACAATACAAATTACTTACAAAAAATAACAATAAAAAGTGTAAACATTAATATTAGATAATTATCCCAACAGATGAACCCACATTGGCACACTAATTACATCCCTGATCTCCTCGGTCCTTCCTACTTCTTGCTTTTTGAGTCAGGCCTGTGGCCACTGTGCCCAGTCCCCACACTCCTTTTCTCTACTATGGCCTTTGGTTAGCTTGCCTCGGTAAGAGCTCCCGAGTGTGATCCTGGCCTTGACAGTATTTTATAGGATGCCCAGGTACTGTCTCTTGCCTCTCATGACACAGAATATGGATATTCTAAGACCACAGAGCCATGTGTTATTTTTGTCAGGTCACATAAGGGGACACACTGTCAGCATGACCTATCCCTGTTGGTGTCACTTGGCCAGAGCAGTGTCAACCCATTTCTATCCTGTAGTTACCCGGGGCCTTCCTTTTTCCTACTGGAGGAAAGTGGTCTTGCCAACTACACTTGTGAGCCCTGGGTTCCCTTCCAGATACTTAACTATCCTGCATTCTCTCCTCTACTATGGAGGTCTTCCTCTTAGGGTTACAACCAGGTCTTTGTTATTCTGACACAGCCCATTCTTGGGGTAGGGGGAGCTTTCACCAACAACCTTGCTGCACACACAGCTATTTCCAACAACAAACTTAGAATTAACTTCCCTAGGTCCCAAGTGTTCACACTGGTGAATAATTAGGCATTAAGACTCGGGTGCTGCTGTTGGGTAAAAGCTTCTAGAGGAATGAGTGTTGCTCAGCTGTCAGACAGGTACACACAACCCTGTGGGTTTGAGCCTCAGAACTTGGAAAAAACAAACTAAACTCCAATTTGAAAAATCCCAGTCCTGGCTGGGCACCGTGGCAGGTAAGCCTTTAATTCCAGTACCCGGGAGTCAGATGATCAGTGAGTTCAAGGCCAGCCTGGTCTAGATAGCAAGCTCCAGGCCCATAAAGGCTACATAGATACAACCTAAAATAAAGGGGCAGAAATAAAATACAAGTCCAGCTGACTAGGCTGAAGGCCCAGGGCTCACACGAACCTGAGCATCCGTGAATTTCCTCCCTTCACACCTATTGTTTTTTGATTTTTTATAGTTAAGAGAGCTCATGTAACTGAGAATAACCTTGAACTTCGTGGCAAAGGCTAACTTTGAACTTCACACTTTCCTGCCCGTGAGGGCCGGGATTAGCTGTGCAAGTAACTCCATGCCTGCTTCTTGTAAGGCCTGCAGGCTGGGCCATCCACTCTACCAACTGAGACACACACCCTGCCCCTGATCTCAGCTCCACTGCCTGCTTCTCGCCAAGACCTGCAGGCTGAGCACCGACCAACTCAGACACACCAGTCAGCATCTGTGTCTTCAAGGATTCAAAGTGTCGTCCATGTCCTTAAATCCAGCCGCTCAGAGGCTGGTCTTACCAAGCATGTAACCCCACATCCGGTTCCTGACGCTACCCACCAAAGAAACTTGATTTAGGACTATAATGTACTCGTGATATGGAGGGTCAAGAAGGCACCACATAAATCTTTTAGGCACTTTTTATTTTCAAAAAAAAAAAATTGTCGTTAATATATAAACATCTCATTCTCTCAAAAAATTCTACAGCTATCCAGCTGCTTGCTCTGACATTTGCATAGGAAATTACCACAATACAAAAATAAGGGACGAAGCGGCAGAACAGCAGTTATGCTTTGATGTAGGTGTGTCCACGTATAAACATCTTGGAGCCTTACAAAACTATTTACACCGTTTGTTGCCTATTTACACGTCGAGAAGCAACTTTTCTAACAAACAAAACTATAATTTATCAAGTTATGAAAATTGTTTTCTAAAAAAAAAACTTACTATATTACCACAAAATAAATAATGATAAAACAATATTTTAAAAACAAAATTAGATTTTTAATTAAGATCGCTTTTGGCATTTTGCTTGTGATCTCTGCCCTTTGGTTAACAGCATCCATGTCACATTCGTAGCCATATTGCATATTGGTAAGCTTTCAACACATCACTGATATCAAAGGCAGACAACCAGTCAGTATTAACAGGCTTAACTACGTGGCACTGTAATTTCAATAAAAATTACTGTGTCTCACTGGATATTACATGCAAGAATCCGCATAAATTGTCATTTAACCAACAGCACTGCATGAGCAAACATCCTAGTCTGAGAGAAACTGCACATTCAATGCTTCCACGAGTGAAAACAGAGTCTTAAGTACAAGAACACAGCCACAACAGTCCTCCATTTAAAAAAAAAAAAAAGATACTATTTAACTTATGGTAAAGACCATTACCATCTGTGTAACTATATTAAAGCATTTCAGTTTAAATTCACATAAAAAAACTCTCATATTTAAAATAAAATCTTATTTCAATCAGTGAGTGAAATTTGCATTTTACTCCTACTTGAATGATTATCCCCTCCCCAAAGAAATGGATTTGGTAATTTTTTTGAGAGGTATCTTAGCACAAATTCTAACTGTTACTGTATTCATAATTATTTTCAAAAGTATGATTTCTTCCCCCCCCACCCCCAACAATCCTTAAAAACTTGTAATAAACCTATAAAGCTGATTTGCATATTTACAAAATTCGGAATAGCAAATATAGGCAACTCATATAAAACAAAACAAAACAAAAACAAAAACAAAAACATTTGTTCAATGGCTATTTGTGAATTGCCAGGTACACTGTGTAAGTCTGTACCTCCCATCTATGGAAATAATCTAATCTTAAGAAAAAACGAGTCCCCGTCAAGTAAAATCTTGACAATCTGTCTGGGAGCCTGCCAATTGGTTTGTTTACCCTAAACAATGTCACACACGATTGCGTGTGAGCAGTCTGTATAGAAATCGCAAACGGCACCCCGTGCACCCCCACCAACTCCCCATGCTGAGATGCGGCTGCCTGTCTGGAGATGAAGTTTGCTGGAATAAAGCTAGTGGTAAGCACAACAGCAAGCTTCCAGGTTCTCAAAATGACCAAACACTTTGGTATTGATACAATGTATTCCCTGTGGCCTCAAATATACAAAATATACATTTCCAGTTCTTTTGATTTTTTTTTTTATATGAAGTTAGGTCTGCAGTTTAAAGGATGGCGGAGCGGACTGCGAGGCGTTGAGCGGGGTGGCGCAGCACTCAGTTCTGGTGGCGCTTCATGTGCAGCGCGAGGTGGTCGGAGCGGGAGAAGCTGCGGTTGCACACCACGCACTGGAACGGCTTGGCACCCGTGTGCTTTCTGTAGTGGCGGGTCAACTCATCTGACCGGGCAAACCTCCAGTCGCAGCCCTCCCAGGTACACTTGTAGGGTTTCTCACCTGGGACAAGAAAGAGACAGGGTGAGGTGGTCTGCTCCAAGAGAGACTGCATAGCCTACATCCCACCCTATCCCCCATTGTGAGCCACACAGCCCTCAAAGCAGCCCTGAGGACAACACTAGGTATGTCACAAGCTGGAGAGTTGGGAATCGGCCCACCTGGCCTTCCACAACACTCAAGGACAATCATAGGCATCAGAAAACTTAAAATTTAATTGCTTCATCTAAACATTTTGCATTTGATATTTTTTAAAAAATTCCTTAAGTAACCTAGATTCTGGCACTGATAGATTCACACTGACAGTAAGGTGAGAGGCTTTCCTTGTTTTTGAGTGCTAAGGATATTGAACCTGTGTCCTTCAGCGTGTTAAGTAAGGGCTACTCTGAGCCCTGTCTGACTCCAACCCTTAATTCTAGCATTTGCTGGTACACAAGTGGATTGAGCTTTTTCTACGTTGAGGGCCACTCCATAAGAGTTATCAAAACTCTTATGGTTGGACATGGTGGTGCACACTTTTAATCCCAGCATTTGGGGAGGAAGATGCAAGTTGATCTGTGAGTTCTTGGCTAGCCTGGTCTACAGAGTGAGTTCCACGACAGCCAGGGCTACAGAGAAACCCTCCATTCCCATTTTTTTCAACAAACAATTTGGCAATTTCCCAGGCCACAGCAGCTTTGTGGAATACAAAAAGCAAAACAAGAAGACCAGGCCTAGGGGAGCTTACCCTGTTGACACCTAAAAGCCTGGCCTAATCTTTCTGGTTTTTTCCCTAGTCATCTGCATTTAACAGTGAGCTGATTGATATCTGAGCCAATCCACTGTACAATTTCTTTGATCCCTAATGTTCTCCCAAATTTGCCAGCCACTTTCAAAATGACTTGATATTTATAATAAATACAATTTCAATTTGCTATTTAGGATCAAGTATTTTTTTTTCTATGCAAATCCTCCAAATTTCATGTCTTTGAGCACTCCAACTTGTCATGACTTCATTTGTCTTTTTGTTTTGCTGGGGTTTTCATGAATACATTTTCCCCAACTTCCTTTCAAAAAAGGTTTTCTTCTGGCTGGCCTGAGGCAGAAAGATTGCTGCTAAAAGACAGCTCCAGGTGAAAGGGGGAGAAACTTGGGGTAGTTCTGAACTGCACAACCTTTCTTGTCTAACTTAGTTTAGCAGTGTCATCTTCGGGACGCTGTTGACTGCTCAGGTGAATGTCTGTGTTCAAAGGCTGCAGCTTCCACAGCCTGTGACCGACATACCGAGCACTATGGTGACCCTACAGTCTACCGGGACAAAGAAGCAACAGCCAGCATGAATCACATGAAACTGGTCGAGCGCCTGTTCCTTCCCTTACAGGAACTCACCCTGGCCTTCCCTCTGTGGCCCTGCTGCTTCTCCCTCTGATGTAAAGCACACCGAGCACTAACCGCCTTGCTGGTCCCTACCATTCCATTCCTTCAAAATACACATCTCAGTCAAGCATGAAGGTAAATTCCTGTAATCCCAGTACTAGCAGGGCTAAGGCAGGGGGATTATGACTTTGAAACCACCCTAGGCTACATACAACATGCTATATCTCAAAAAAAGTCAAATGAACACCTCGATGCTAAATTTCTCCTCCATCACACATATGGTGTGTGTGTGTGTGTGTGTGTGTGTGTGTGTGTGTGTGTGTGAGTGAGTGCTGAATCATTGAGTATTTCACCATGTAGTTCTGTCTGGTGAATTTAGAGGTGAGTGCTTTATTCCCTCATAGTAAACTCAATCTAGAAGTTACACTCCAAGCTTTTAAGTAATCAAAAGTCATTTCCCTTCCATACACATTCACAAACAGCGCCGGCTTCACAGAAAGACTCTAATGGCCGTGGTGACTGTTACTATCTGGATCGCCAGTGTCAAGCCCACAGAAGAAAGCTTCAACACAGAAAAGTCTACTGAAAAAAATTACAGTAACAAGCATGGCTTTCCTGACATTCCACTGGAGAAAGGTCTAATTCTGGTGTTTTAAATCAAGAAAGAAAAAAAAAAAAAAAACTTCCTCGGAGTCCCAATTTAAGAAGGATCATTCAAGCCTTTTGAATTTAATAATTACACAGCCTAGAATGACGTTTTCAGGGTTTATGTTAGAAGCAGGGGACACTGAACTCTTTTTTGCTCACTGTCTTTATTGGCTGCAAAGCCATAAACTGCACCAAGATTTTGTCAAGTTGACTTTACTGATTGGTTGACATACAGTAGCCATTAAAGTTCCTAAAACATTTGGGGTTTTGCTCTCAATTTATGTGCATCTATAGCTTATTCAGCCAAGAATAGCACCAGTGTCTGCGAGAGCAGGAGCCGGGGCCAAGGCTCACCATAAAAGCACGGACGACTATCCCCCACTTGGGGCAGGTTCTATGGGATTTGTTCAAGTGTCAACACTGTTCAAGTAAAACATCGCAGAGGAAGCTGGTACCCCATTTCTGGCTGAAGAGCAGACTTGAGCCTTTTTTCCTCAGCCAGAAACACTACGGCCAGTACTTCTGGGAAAGCAAACCGACTTCCTCCAAGTTATATTTCAACAGGATAGAGCTTTCAAAAGTTTAATTGGATTTTTAAAGAATCTCTTTCCAATACCACCAATTTGAAATACTTGGTTAAGCTCTTTCGACATCCACTGTATTTATTTTTAAGTCTTGCTGCTAGCGTCAAACTACAGCAGGGCAAAGTGAAAACAGTGGCAAGCTTGTGTGCTGTGGAAGCCCTTGCGCTTTATCGCACAGCGTGCATCGGCTTCCCTGTCTCACAGTTTAAAAGAGATGGCTGAGGAAGCCCCGGTCTCTGAAAAATATGCCCAAGTTAAACACACTTACTCCCCATGCTGATAAAACTGATTAGCATACTATATAAAAACCTCAGCAGAAACTACCAGAAGAAAGAGGCAAGTCTCGATCGGGTCTCCAGGAGTCTGCTCTAAAGCTAGGTAATTTCTCTTCATTCAACCCTCAAAACAACTCCAGAAGTTAGAAAGCTGACCAATTGGCTCCACATTAAGAAAGAGTCCTGGCCTGCCGCTCTCTTAATGTCTCACTTAAGCCTTCCATTAGCAAACATTACTACACACTTTGATTCAAGGAATGAATACATACATACATATTGTTCACATTTACTTGGATTCTACAGCCTTTCATTAAGGGGAAAGGGAGGCTGAAGGACTCCGAGGCCCGGAAAAGCCTGATGTTGTGAGGTTTGAGGCAGGCGCACTGTGGCTGGACTCATCTTTTTACAGCTGCAAGGGACCCTGAAAACTGTTCTACACTAGAACTGGCAATCTCTAATGCTACCCTAAAGAGGGTATCCTTCTCCGTGTTCAAGAATGCTTGTTTGGCCAAGTTAAAAAAAAAAAAAATCCTCAATAAGAAACATTATCTAGCCAGGCAGTGGTGGCACACACCTTTCATCCCAGCACTTGGGAGACAGAGGCAGGTGGATTTCTGAGTTCCAGGCCAGCCTGGTCTACAGAGTGAGTTCCAGGACAGCCAGGGCTACACAGAGAAAGCCTGTCTTGAAAAAAACAAAAACAAAAAAGAAACATCTATTTTTCTCTGATGAACAGATTTAAAGTTTTTCTTTTTCTGAACCAACTACAATAAGTAGAATGGAGGCTTCTCTGCTCTGTTGAACACAGTCAGGAGTCTGACAGCAAGGCCCTTTTCTAGAAAGTTCTACATAGACTATTCTATGTCTATGTAGAACAAAGGAAATGAGGTAACTCAGGTCTATTTTAGAGCAAATAGGTATGTTTCCTTCAATGACAAATAGATGGTCTAAATCAATATATTAAAAGCCCCCAAACCATCAGAACTGAAGCATTGGGATGCCCAGCATGAAGACGGTGTCTGACCAATAGCTGTGTTCCCTAGCATCACCTTGTCTTCTTGGAAAACAGGATTTACATATCTGAGAAAAAGGATAGTGATTGGGGCTCGCTGACTTGTTTCTTTATACAAGCATGCTAGTACTTTTCCATGAAGAGATTTTATTCGGGTTTGCAGCAGTAGTCTCCTAGACTTGGAACGGGAAGGTTTGCTTTGTAAGCTAAAGGCTTCCTGGATGGCAGTAATGGGCCATCCAAGGGAACTAATGTAAACCCTTCATCACATTATGGAACCCCTTCATCACATTTCTCAACTCTCACCGTATCTTTTTAAATCCAATCCCCCCCCCCCCCCC
>NW_022196915.1:84668176-84668649 GCF_008632895.1 Mastomys coucha | reverse complement strand
AAAACCCAGACAGACCAGGAGTGGCCGCTGCACTGTGTCCTCTCCACATGCGTTGACTTTGACTGGGGCTGGGGAGTGGCTCAGTGGCAGCAGCAGTCCTGGTTTTCATGCACAGGGTGGTGGGTTTAGTGCCGGATCAAATACACTTGAGCAAGGAGGGGGAAGGGGTGGGTTTCGGCGGGCTGTATTTTGTATTCCCGACTATCCCTCTGCATTCCCCATTCTCTGCCTCTCTGAAAGCTGTACGGGCCAAATCTGAACAGTTATTCTCACAATGAAGACGAGGGAAGGCTGGCTGAGGTTTGGGACCACTGGGGTTAAGAATGTGAATCTATTTAGATGAGAACCTTGCTTTGGGAGTGTCTTCAGAATAAAATTCTAGAGCCGGGCAGTGGTGGTATACACTGTTAATCCCAGCACTTGGGAGGCAGAGGCAGGTGGATTTCTGAGTTCGAGGCCAGCCTGGTCTACAG
>NW_022196915.1:84665275-84668149 GCF_008632895.1 Mastomys coucha | reverse complement strand
AAAAAAAAAGAATAAAATTCTAGAATCCCTATCCCAAATAAGGTGCACAGGATGTAGATTCTCTGTAAACAAAATGCCTTCTATAGAACTGGGGTAGTTCTGAGAGGCCTTGAGGCTGGACACAAGCACCACGGGGCTTTCTACAGGGAACCAGCGCTGCTCATCTGAATGGAGGGTCATGCCCTTGCTATGGAGGTTAAAGGACAGGTGGAGTGGCCCCTTGCTCCTTCCTATACCCTTGGCTAATTTCTCAGCCTCAACAGGCACTAACAATGAAAATAAAACACCAATTCGAAGCCCCTGACAGAAAGATGCTACTTCCATTTGGTTGTCGGGTTTTTTTTTTGGTAAGGTCCCAAACTAACTTAGAACAAGCAAGCAAGCAAACAACAACAAACCCAACTAAAGTCAGCGAAATGTTTCAGTTACAGAATGGCCTCTTCATTTCACCCGCTCCACAGGGTAATGCCCTTCCCTTCACCCAGCCTTCGCCTGGCTCCCCTCCCTGCCCAGCAGCTGGCCCGCCTCTTTATGAACAGCCAAAGGGAAAACTCATTTTATGCAGAATGTTTTTAGGCGAAAGCCAGTCACTGTGTGCTTCTAAAGCATTACGTGGTCTTTAAACAGGCCCGCTAGAAATCTAGGAATAAAATTGTTGTCGTCACAGGCAGGCGGGGAGTCACTTGCTCTCATGGAGGACATGGCTTTGCTTCTAATCTGTCACCAGAAAAGATGTAGGCCATCAGATAGAACTAAAAATACCTAGGCAAGGGAAAATTCCTGAGTAATTAAAATATATATTTTTAAATACTTCTTTCCACCTCACATGGATGATTGCTTCTAGCTCAATTCCAGCAATTCTATTTCATCTACGTAGGAGCCGTCTCCTCCCACGAGCTTCAAAACTAAAGGGTAAGATGAGATTAATTCTTTGGATTCTTCATGAAACCAATCAGAAGTGTCTGCTGAATTCAATTATCCTTCTTAACCTTTGATAAGCTTTATCATCTCGAAACAATGTTTGATCAACTTCCTATGTAAATGTTTTTCTGATTGAAGGACTCCCCAAAGCAAAGGGTAGTCTCACCAGTGAGTCATTAAAAAGAAATTGTGTCTAAGCTTTCATGTTCATAAAT
Organism: Mastomys coucha; assembly: GCF_008632895.1. NCBI lineage: Eukaryota > Metazoa > Chordata > Mammalia > Rodentia > Muridae > Mastomys > Mastomys coucha. The sequence continues at coordinate 84,667,013 of NW_022196915.1, read as the reverse complement.
ACCTTTCCTGGGGTCTAAACTAACAAGTCGCTTAAGCCACTATTCTTTAAAAAATGCCTGAATATCAAGGTTAAAAAAAAAAGAATTTCAAGTGAAATCCAATACTGAAAGAAAAGAACATGAATGCATTTCACCAATTCCTGAATGGTGATGCTTTTCAATGCAACGTTTAAAAACATGAAAAATCACTAGATACTGTGTGTATAGAATATTCCTGTTATGGGATGCTTATTCTGACACAGCAGGTTATGCAGCCAACCCATATCCATCTATTCTAGACTTTGGATCTAGATGAATGGCCAAAGGGAAACTCATTTTTATGTAGAATGTTTTTAAGCAGAAAGCCAGTCACTGCGTATTCCTAAAGCATTACCTGGTTGGTCTTTAAACAGGCCCGCTAGAAATCTAGGAATAAAAATAAAAATCTTGGATCTAGATCCAAGTCTAGAATAGATGGATATGGGGCACCATCATCTAATATGGCCTGGTTCTCCTTCCCTCCTCTGCACAGATTAGTGTCAATGTTCTTTTTCAGTTGGAAATGCCCGTCCTAAAAACATCTCAGAAACCAGGATTATCAAAACTGTGTTTGAGTAAAGCCTATAGAAAGAAGAACCCTCAGCAAGGACCCGACTTGACGTTTGCTCGCAGGATGCTTGCTTAGTGCCCAAGTCAAACACTCCAGCCCCTTGGCACCAGGGAATCTTGAGCACAGGGTTCAGGAGTCTGTTTCGTGGGAGGCACAGTAGTGCAGACTCTTGAGTGTTGATCCTAAACACTTTTTTTTTTTCTCTCTCGAGACAGGGTTTCTCTGTGTAGCCCTGGCTGTCCTGGAACTCACTCTGTAGACCAGGCTGGCCTCGAACTCAGAAATCCTCCTGCCCCTGCCTGCCTCCCAAGTGCTGGGACTAAAGGCATGTGCCACCACCGCCCTGCCTAAACACTTAAATACAGCTGCTAACTCTATCTTGGACTAGAAAGCCACGGCTGAAAACTGCTATACATATTCATAATGGAATTTGAGGAAAGGGTCTGTCTGGAGGAAATATTGCTAAGGTAGCCTAGAATGCAGAAATAAGTTCTGCCTTTAACAAACAGAACAGTTTCTCAATCATGGTGACTTAGTGTGTTTTTTTTTTTTTTTTGAAAGGTACTAATAAGGCATCGTAGACTAACGGCAGTGTGGACCTTCCTTTGCAAACATCACAAGCCATAAGAAGATTTCCAATGACATGTTCTTTCAATGCTATCGAAAGCGCAAAGGCTTTGATTTGGAAACGGCCACCTTATTGGCACTGTTAAGCAAGGAGGGCTAACTGTTTCTAAACAGAAGCAAATTGATATGCACCTGTATCACAAATACCATACACAAGCGCCCTCTCACCCACATAAAGGATGCTGCCTATATGTAGCCAAGTGTGCTGTGTTACATACAGGTCCAGCTATGTCTGACCAGACATACAGAAGAGCTTAAGGGGTTTTGTTTGTTTGTTTGTTTGTTTTGTATGTGTTCTCTTTAAAGAAATCTTAAGTGCCTGAACTTCGAGAACTCAAATGCTACATACTTGTGATTCAACTAGCAGCCTGGTGTTCTGTCCAGCTTAGGAAGAAAAGCATTAGTTGTGCAGTTGACAGGCTATTTAGGCTCACTCTGTAACTCAAGTTATCTAAAACCCCAGGAATAAGTCACTAAACAGAACACAGATGAAGGTTCTTTTAATTGCTTAAGTCAACATTT
>NW_022196915.1:84637238-84665265 GCF_008632895.1 Mastomys coucha | reverse complement strand
CTACAATCACTTTCCACAGAAATGCCGGGGTGCTGCTCGTTCTGCCTGCAATCATTAGAAAAGCATTTCTTTTACTATCACCAAATACACAGTCAATATCACCGCGTAGTTTTTAGAGTCCCCTAACAAGTTTTCCAAGTGGGAGGAAATGGGACAGAAAGAAAAACAGGACAAGCTATTAAAGCAAAGGTACTATTCAGAAAGGAAAAACAAAAAACTGTTTCATCTACTTGGGCATTCGAAGGAGAAAGGGAAAAAAAAAAGAAAGAAACAAGCCAGAAGGCCCTACTGGCTTCCTGTACACTCAGGGGCAGGAGCAGAGGGAGGAGACAATGGGAGCCAGCACACAGGTAATTTTAAAAGGCATTGTCTAGAAACTAGGAATGAGAAAGCCTCGGTGCGCCATGATTACCTAAGAACGGGTTTAGCCAGATGAGCGAGTTTGTTACCAACCCCCCCCCCCCAAGGCATCTGAAAGACTATCAAGCCAAACTTCATTAAACTGCATTACATGGCCTCACTCATTAGATGTTTTAAGGCCACAATATTTACGATCAAGTGACAAAGTCCCTCCATGGGACCCTAACTAGGCCTGGATCCTCCATCTTAGTCTGCCTTTTTTATTAGTGCGAGCATTGTTCAGACGACCCACTATTAAATTTCTCTGCCAGCAGGTCAAGTTCCAGGATCCCAGGTACAAGCATTCAGAGCAGTAAACCCTGACAGGGTGGAAAAGCTATTTAGATATAGCCTGACGACGTGCCTGCAATAAGCAGTTGATTACATCGGCAATTGCACACTTCTTTTATTATGGGGACTTTAACCTCAAAAAAATGCCTTCCCTCTTTCCTATCTCCAGTTTCAAGGACTTCTGGTGAGAGAAGAGAGAGAAACAACAGCTCAAATGTACCTAAGCTACTTCTGTTTCCCCTCGATCCAAAGCTCAAAGACCCAAGTTCAGTGTTTCCCTTAACAACACTGTCTACAAAAGGGTATTTTAGTATGTTGCTTTAGTATTCCTATATGGACTCTTCTGGCACCTGTCAACTGTATTGGACAGATTTTAGATTGGAGTTGGAATCATCTGTTGGATTCCGTTCATGCTTACCTGCCAACAAATTAAAAAAAAAGACCACCTCTGGCCCCGAATGACTTCATTCCTATCACAGATAAACGTGAGATGCCTTTTCCTGGAAGGCCTGCATCTACCATTTGGATTTTAGGAAGTGTTCAGCATTCAGACTGCTGAGCCCTGCCCCCTAACAGGCACACAGACTGCCTGCAACCATCATCTCACAGGGCTCTACTTCAGCACTGACCTTTGTCCAAAGGCTTTTACTTTTTAATGCAGCCGTTAGAGATAACTACTTCATTTATCAAAACTCAATTTCCATAGTAACATCCAGCCTAGGGAGATTCAAGTCCTCACACTAATCCAACAACCCATTCAAAGGAACCGTTGAATACTCTGGTTTCCATGGCAATGATGGAATAATACATTTTGCTAGGTCACTGCTTTTATTAGCAAACTTATTCTTTGAACTTTAGGTAAGGAGGGTGTATTTATTGAGGAGAAAAACTACAGTCACTTTTATATCTGTTTTTTCCTTTAGGGCTATTCTTTAAGAAAATTATAATAGCAACCGTCCAGACACTTGAAAATATTATGGGTCTGTGGAACCCTCTAATAAAGCATGTTACCGAATGTCGTTGTAAACGTGTTTCTGATATAAGGGCGGCTTCCAAATTAGTAGCTCCTACAGGGGATGGCTGTGAATTTAACAAAACCTAGCAAAATGTTAACTAGAGACTGCCGGGAAAAGCAGGCTGCAAACGAAAATGGAAGACTAAGGATGGATAGAGAAGGCCTCTCCAGCCAAGGCCCCGGGTTGGCTGGGGAGGAAGGCTTAAAATACCGCCCTAGTTCATACTCTGCAGATCATAGGCCTTTTCAGACACAGCAAAAAGGTTAAAGCACAAATGTTTGAAGCCCCCGGTGAAACGGAAGATAATAATGTGCTAAGCACTGGTGCTTCACATGGTGAGTGGAAAAGTTTGTAGCTTGAAAAGGGGTCTTATTGAAGCAACATGATTTACCGAGGAGAATTTTCTCCCTTCTTTCAAGACAGGAATAGCATTGCCATTAAAGTTTTAAAATCCATTAGTAAACACTGCTGTTTACGTTTTGAGGGTCATTAATTCTACGTGAGGTGACAGGGCAGGGTCTCACTGAGGGACCATCAGCCTTCCCGGAACCAGACTTTCTTGGGGAACTGAGTTTTGAGCCAAGCCCTTGCTGAAAAAGTTGGCCATTAAAAAATAAAAGTTGACAGAAGAAGAGATCAAACACGTATTGGCTTTTTAAAAGGATGAATGTCACTTAGACTATTTACACGACCCGCAGAATTAACAAGAAAATTACCTACCCGTGTGAGTCCTCAGGTGAGCTTTTAAATGAGATGACTTTGTATAAACTTTTGTGCAACCTAAAATAAAGGGAACAGAGGAAGAGCAGCTTGTCATTTCCAGGGCCTTTTGAAATCTTTACATTTGATGATTCACTGTTTAAAACTTGCCTCTAAAGATACAATCTCTTGTGCTAAGGAGTACTATTGGAAGCTTTGGCTAAGAACTTTCAAGGTGCTCTCCTGACCTTATTAGAAGGCAGAGGTGAGCTGCTTTATGTACCATTTTGGGAGCAAAGAACACAGGTAATCCAGCCAACGAACAAATGGAAAGTCTGTGTTTATATTCCAGTAAGTACCTTCAGTAAATGGAGAGCTACCGTGGGGTGGGGTGTGTGTGTGTGTGTGTGAGTATGTATATATATATATATGTACATCTAATGTAATGGATGTAGAGCTGACAGTGTTAAGCCATTATCCGAGATGACTATAATTTTCTACAATCCTACTTTGTTTTTTTCATTTAGAATGTCACGCCACATCGTGCAGTCAATAAATTATGACCCGCATTAATCATAAACTCGCTTATGCCTGCAACTTGGAAATATATTTATTACTGTCCAATTATATTTTGGATCACATATCTCATTCAAGAATGAGCATACACTAGCAGAACCAACCATTCTTAAATCCATCCTTGTGCCTGCCAAGGGGTCCCTACAACCTGAACAGACTTCACCATCCACACTATTGTCCACCAACCTACTTAATTTCCAGAGGCTTTAGAATTTGGTGCTACAATCTATTAGACTGAATGAAATCCAAGTTTCATTTGATTATTTCCTAGAATGGACTAACCATTAAATAAAAATAAATAAAAGGCAATTGTTATTTAAGAGATAGGATCTCGCTATGTAGCCCAGGTTAGCTCGAACATGTAATCTTCCTATCTCAGCCTCATTGCTAGGATTAAAGGTATAAATTGCCATGGCTGGTTAGCCATTATCCACCAACATAAAACACAGATGTTAAGAAAAAAAAAAAAAAAACAACGATTTAACTGTCAAGTACATCCTATATATTTTCACGCCCAACGTTCAAAGGGTGCAAATGTGAGACTCCACGAGCACCCCAGAACACGAAACACTCCTGATGCTCTGAGCACACAGACCACATACCAGCATAATCGCAGAAGTGGATGCGTCGCTTCTCCAGATCTGGGTTACTCTTTCTGTTGTATCTGACAGGTTGCATACTTGGCGAACTGACTGGCAGAGTGGCAGGTAAATTCGGGTTGTGAATTGCCAGTTTGGAAGCGATTGTAGCAGCATAGGACGGAGGTGGGGTTAGATTCTGCAACATCTCAGCTTGTCTATCGGGACTTCCAGGCTCCGAGCTCGGTGGTGAAGGGGGAAAGTAGGTGGCCTGCTGTGGAAGAAACTGACTCGGCATGGTGTATGTGCAAGGGGGCATGCCCTGGAACTGTTTCATTGACGTCTGAGGGACAGCAGAGGGGTGTGTGTTAAGGCCTGACATAGAAACATTAAGGGTGTCCATTACTGCTGTCTGGTTTGTCGAACTGGGCATGTCTAGATCCGGCGTATTCAATAGCTGGTACAGGTGGCCCTGCTGGGAAGGGACAGAGACATGAAGATCTGGTATAGGAAGTTCTTGTTTGATAAAGATATTGTTCACCTCCGGCGGTGCCGTGGCCTGGTGGGAGCTGAATATACTGGTGAATTCTGGGAGAGCCTGGGTGGGGGCCGGAGGAGGGGCAGTCGACTCGCTCTGGTGGCTGAAAATGGTAGCAGGTTCTGTCTTGATCTGTGTTACACACGGTCTCTGGGATTTGTAGAGGCCAGTTCTCAGGTGAGTGACGTCAGGGAAGAAGACATTCATGCTGATGCTGTAAGGTAAGCCTCCCGTGTCAGTGAAGTACTCGTCTACCGCCGAGGCACTGTCGCGCCGGTACTTTTTATGCTCTGAGATGATCGGAACTGGAGGAAGCTGAGGCGCCAGGTACTTCTCCATTTCACATCTTGTCTGAGAGAGAAAAAGAGGAATACCCATAATCACCTATTTCTCAGGAAGGACAAATAAACATGGCTGACTTAAAAACTCGGACTGGGAGAACCGGGGCCAACTCCAAAGTGTTGCTAATAAACACACAAGTTTATTTTGTCAAGTGTGTCATTATCGGTTAACCAAAAGTTTCTATGACATGTCTTTGGTAAAATCGCTCCCCCAAGTCATCCCCAGACAAAAAGGTGAAAGAGGAGAGTGGGGGGGGGGTGTCAAAACACTATTTTCTGATGCAACCAAGTCTCACTCCTCAAGAAGGGCAAATGTTCAGTTATGCTATGGACGTAAAGTTTTGCCAAACTGCCTCCTCAACTCTGTTCACATCCATTACACTTGAAAACTAAAGCCTCTGTAAACCTTAAAAATTATATTCCGAAGGGCTTTTACGTGGGCATAGTTATCTTGTCAGGTACCTAATATACAATGTTCTTTGGCCATTTCAATAGTTTTTGAATAAAAACTTGGAACAGCTGGTCCCAAAGCCTGTAACCACTGATACAAAACAATTGCACCCTCCACGTTTGATCTAAATATTCATTTGAACCAGCAGATTCGGTAATTGGTTACTATAATAATGAAATGGTCCTATTCATATTCCTATCTAAAACAGATCTTTAATTATCAAGGAGAAAAATCACTCCCTTGGTAGACGGGTGCTAAGACTCCCGTGGGTGGGGAGAGGCTGCTGCACCGCCAGCACAGTCATCAACAAAACATTTATCATGTCCTCTCCGTGGGCCAATGCTACATTCCCCCTTCCTCTGTAAAAAGCGCAGTCATCTTACTATCTCCTGAGAGAAAACTACCAAAGTGAAATAACCAAAGATCTTCCAGGCCCTGATTGCTTAAGAACATACATAATCCAGCAACTGACCAGACGCCCAGCCTATCTTTTTCCCAGATCTCTTCTCTAATGTAACGAAAGCTTTAATTCTCTCAAAAAAAATTTTGACATTGAAAAGGAAGTCAGAAAAAGATCAAACCCTAGCTAAATGAAATGGTTCATAGAACAGAAAACCACTGCAGCTCAATCGATGAACAGGAGTCATATTTTTGCTTTTAATTTTCAAAAGAATGTCACCTCGGACCTCAGATCACCAAGATCTGAATGTGGACGAGGACGGACGGGATTTCCCGGATATGCAGGACTTAAAAATAAAGATTCATGCTGTAGCCATGTGAGTCACATCTGACAAAATGCCACCGTCCTCTCAAAGCACCACGCCACTGGCAGACCCCAAGAAACAGGCGCTGGGTGCAAATACAAAATACAGCAAGAGGCTATTAAACTAAGCGTCTTGAAATAAACCGAACTAAAAACCCTTTCGTGCACTGCGCTCCCGTGGCGGTTAGTGGTTTCTGATTTTAGCTCTTCCAGCTGTTTGCATGTGGGTCTGTTTCCAATTTTTTTTTTCCTTGGGACTAGCTAAAAGTCCCGGGAAGTTTTTTCTAGGCTATATGACTCCCGTGCGTGGGCGAAAGAAACAGGCGCTTGCTCTAATTCGGCTGCTGGGCAAGTGTAAAAGCCAACTGCCAGCTTTCAACGCGACTCCGGGAGGAAATTTACGCGCACACGAAGAAAAACAACACCCCTGGCCTTTTTTTGTCCGTGTTTCTTTTTAAGGAAAATGTGGTGCTCCAATACAACCTTAAGATTCTAGTTTCCCACAGGGGCCCTACAATCCATTCTAGGGTGAGCCACGGGGGTATATGAAACCCCAATGTTCCACAATTTGCATTTCTATTTCACCCTAGAGGACGCAGGCAGGTGGACTTCCAAGGCCAGGGCCATCGGGAGAGAGTGGTCAAGAAGCATTTTAAGCCGAGTTGAGCGTGGGTACAAGCTTTCATCCCCCACGCAAGAAAAGACAAGGTGCAAGCGAGCGCGCCGTTGCTCTCCTTAGCCTCCCCTGGACAGATCCGGGTGGGCCCCCGCCCTGCTCCCCCATCCACTCCGCGGCGCCCCGTCTGGGAGCGCAGGGCGGGGCTGCCCACCCGGGCACCCGTTCCCGCGCGTCCCAGCCTGGAGCGGCCCCTGTCGCCCGCGCCTCGCAGCGACGGGACACGCCCGAACCGGGGAAGGGAGGCCGGCCGCTCTGCTTACCTGGACCAGCTCCTCGGAGGGCAGTCGCGGGTCGGCGGCCGGCGGCGGCGCGGGCGGGTGGTGGTGCGCGTGTTTCAGATCCTCTCCGGAGAAGAGCGCCGCGTCGCGGGCCGGGTTGGCAGCGCCCAGCACCGGCTTGAGCTGCGCGAACACCGGCTCGTCCTGCGCGGCCGGCGGCTGGGGCACTGGTCCCAGGCGGGCGCTCATGGTTAGCACCCGCGTGGGCATTGACGGTCTGGGGATTTACGGGAGCGGGGCACGGAGCGATCGCGATTCCCACCTCGCGCGGGCTGGCACGGGACGGCGGACTCGGCGCGGGGCCGCTGCGGGGACCCCTGGGCCGGCAGCCAGACGCTCACGCAAGCGGGCGCGAAGATCGGGGCTCCTGGGCTCGGCCACGCGTCACCGCCGAGGTCCTCCGGCCGCCACTTTCTCCCGCCCCGCCCCAGCACTCGCTCGCTCTCTCGCTCTCTCGCTCTCTCGCCGGAACCCGCTCCCGCCACCTCCAAGCTCCACCAGCAAGCTAAGAGGGCGCGTACCTGCCCCGCGACTACTGACACTTGACGCCCGCCTCTATTTCACCCAACTCCAGGGAGGCAGGGCCAGCTCACCGGACTGGCAGCGTGGTGACCAATGACAAAGCCCCAGGGCCAGCGGCTACCCAATGGGAGAGAAGCCCCACGAGCTCCCGCCTCCGACGGGCCGACCGCACCCCTCGCGGGCCAGGAGCTTCGCGCGCAGGGCTGCAGCGCAGTTTGTACACAACTTCTCTGACAGATTGGGCCGGCGGAGCACGGGGCGGAGGGAAGGAGAGGAGCGGGTGGAATCTAGGAAGAGGGGGAAATCAGGGTGGAGACGCGGAGGGAGATCTCTCCGAACTGTTCTCTGCCAGGATTAGGGCGAAAAAAAAAAAAAAGTATTGCACGTCTTAGGTGTTGTGCAAGGACCTGAAACTCGAAAGCTGAAGACAGAAGGCAGCTAGGTGGGGGAGCTGAGGTTTCCAGTCTTATCCAATGAGTGTATTTATTCTTTTTTTTTTTTTTAAGTATACAAAATGTACTTTAGAGGAAAACACGGGGCGGGGCGGTAACAGATGTAAACCAGCTCTCATTTCTGTGTTTTCAGCCATAGATCTATCTACCCTTTAGCAGATCCCTTTATGGCCTGAATAAAATCTGTAATGTCAAGAATTTTTTTCAAGTCCTTGCATACCAACCTGGGCACATTTCTCCCTACAGTATTTAAGGAGCTACAAGTTTACACAGACATTTCTACTTTTCCTTCTCCGAATGTGGGGGAAAAAAAGGCGGGGTGGGCCATATGAATGATGAAGTTTTTAATATTTAAACCATGTTGATTCTAGCCCGAGCATGGAATCTAATTTGAGAACTAACAGCTAGCTCTACTGGATATTTAAATAGACATTACATCTTTGGCTTATTTTTTGCTAGCACTGAAGTCTGGGGGGGGGGCGGGAATGGAGGAGTTTTAATATTTTCAGAAGAGAAGGATGGCCCATCTACCTAATACAGTGTCACCTTTTCCTACGAAACGGGAACCAAAGAAGCCACAAACATTCACAGATACTCAACGGCCCTGAAAACTGGGAATCCAAACTGGTAGGAAAGCGAGTCAGCTCCATTACCGCCTTTTTACTGTGTTGTTTAATGCAGGGTGAGTGGTTTGGTTTGGTTTTGTTTGTGATTTTTGCCAGCAATCACACCAAAGGAAACTACTTTCCTTAATCCTTAATGTTCTTGTATATGATTTTATCTGGCTTTAAACAATAAACTGCAACTTCAAAAGATGCCTGTAATATTGCTATCTATTTATGTCTGTAGGCAGCACTCTATACCATAGTACCTACAGAGAGCACACTGGCCCCTTTGCAGTGAAGCATCTTTTTTTTTTTTTTTTAAGTTCTTAGGAAAAAAAAGTGCACCTCAAAGAATGTACCACAGGTATGAGTCCAATGTTCGCAGAAAGTCTCAGGTGCTGGTGGTTTGCTTTAAGCAAAGATAAAATCATATTGTGAGCTCAGCTTCTTTTCTCCCTTTTTCTTCCTCTTAGCAGTGATCCATTTTTACAGTTGTGGTTGCCGCTTTCAGAGGATGGTTGATGATGGCTTTCATGATACCAAGGTGCTATTTAATAAATGTCTGTGCACTTAGGTCTTACGTGAACAGCCCCATGTTGCCAACCTTCACCTTTAAAAGCAGGGCCTCGTTTTCTCTGTTATTAAACTCAATCATGTGCTCAAATAACTCTGAGACAGGTCATAGACTTGTTGGATTTTAACTTTTTAAAAAGAGGTCATTTTTTTAGAACACCTTTGGATACTTAATGCTGATAGAATAACCAAACCAAGGTGTGGGGTATTGATAGCTGTGAGCAGAATGTTTCCTTTCTTTAACTCTTTACTCTCAATACAATTTAAAGGTAATAATACACCTTGGAATTTCTCTTTATTCCGATTGGCTTTTAAGCCTATCTAGACCAGAGCGTCAGTGGGGCATGGCATTTTGCTGCAATAAGACCCATTTATTTTAATGGAAATCTTTCTAAAGTTCACAACAGCTTTTTGACATTGCTCCCCCTTACAAAGATTTCAATTGCAGCAAATCAAGACCCCACCAAGCTATTTGACAAGCACTAAAGAACATATTTTTATAACCTTGTCACTCTTTATTATTTTCCTATTTTTTAAAGAATGTATAGATGAGCCTGCCTTGGCCTGGTTCACATAGCTGATCCATTTCCAGTTTTCAAAATACTCGAATATCTACTTTTTGCTTGAAATGGCGACATTTACTTACATCTAATTTCTGGCATAAAGATCGGGCAATAGGGCCACCGCTTTTAAGTAAGTAATAGTTTCTCTCAAACCCTTAGCTCTTCAGTCTCACAGAAAATAACCAGCGTAGCTCTGTATGACCGTAGGAAGTGGGACTGCAATCCTTTTCTGAGGTGTGTATTATGCTGTTCTAAGCACACAGAGACCATGTTTAACCAAGACAAACACCTCTGTTGACAACTTGTCCACTCAGCTTCCAAAAAAGGGTTAAAACTCGATAAATATTTTTCAGATTTTTCCAGGTTCTACACTGGCGTGCAGCCAGCCAGTGTGAATGGACAGATCCTCAATTACTTTGAACTTTCTAGTTCTTTGCATTCCTCCCTGCTGAGTCGGCCTGTACCATTAGGGAAGATGGGAGAAAACAAAAAAGACAAATGTCAGGTTTCAGAAATCAATTAGTGGCCTGGCAGTAGTGTGTGAACTGAAGTGTGCCAAAACAGGGGATTGATTCTGAGGGAACGAAAGAAAATGGTTGAGTAGTCAGGCTGGCTAGGAGGGGAAGCAGAGAGGCAGTGTGCATGCTTAGGTCCTTAGTCACTGGCAGAGGATTTAGTCTTAGAATAAACCCCAAGTGTCACTATCTTTACGGGAATAAATACTCCTGAATGTGTGGGGGCTGAGCCGGCATCCAGCTACGGGGGCGGGGGCTTGCAACAGACAGTGGAAAAAATAGATAAATAGCTTCTGAATGAGCCGACGAAAGCAAGGAGCAATCTGTAGGGCAGTGCTTAAAGAACACACGACCGCAGAGACATCTCTGGTCAGTTGAACACACACACACATACAAAAACCCTCCAAAACACACTTAACTTGGGAGAATATCCACAGACTATTCCATTTCTGTACTCAGAACTATCAAATGATACTGGACCATAAGAGAAGACACCAGAAAGAGCAAAAGTAACTTCTGGTAAGTGAGCACACAGCGCCCTGAGGATGAGGTTATTTAATTAAAAGTGACTTTTATATTCAGCTTGTATTCCAGTTGGAATCTGGATCAATGGAAGCACAGGAGATATTTTGTCCCATAGAACACTTTGTATCTTTAATCTTTTTAAAGTTTTTCATTCCCACTTGAAGCCCCACATTTTAAAAAGTTTTCTCCGACAGTAACACAGTAAATAAGTTCTCAAGGAGACTAGACAACGTGCAGATCATTTTGATTCAAGAACTTTAGAGACACAACAGATGTCTCTTTCGTTTCTTTTGTGCTGACAGATATGTAATTTCAATACTTTAAAGATTTCGTTTTTGTATAATTTCAAACGATAGATTCCTAAAAAAAAAAAAAAAAAAAAAAATTTAATCTCCTGATTGCACTGTCTCCTGTCCCTTGTTCATAAGAAATACGTTTTATTTAATTTTGGACTATAGTGCATTCTCCATGATACTCTGAAAAGTAGTGTGCGCTTACATGTTGCAGCTCAACCACCCCAGTTCTAAAACACTAGTAGTACTTTTTTTTAAAAAAGTAGAGGTTTACCTTTTGCAGGGACTGGGATTGCTTTTCCACCTTGTTAGTATACTAAGCAGATGAAAGTGGCAAAAATGAATGCCTTAGACCAAGTTATAGGCCGGCCATACTGCAGCTTCAACTGTACAGTATTTGAATTCCGACTCAAAATGTCCTAGGAAAGGGGAGAGACAATTCCTGCCCTGAAGCGGTTACACCAAACAATCTTTTAGAACATCAGGGATGCTACCTCATCAGCATCACAATGAGCCAGTGGCTAGCCAACTTATGACAAGAGCAGTACCGGCCCCAGGCTGTGGAGTGCCTTCAGGAGTGCTCCGCTGGAGTGCCCCGGTGGTCCTCCACTGGGAAACATTCCTGTAGGCATGGATTCCTAGATGAAAGGTGGACAATAGTGGTAGGACTAATGTCACGGCTCCATGTGCTGCTGTGGTCATAGAAGTGTGGACACATTTGGGGGAGGACGGTGTGCCAACAGGTATGAAGAAAGCAGATATGGATGAGCTCAAGGGAGATTAGCCAGGCCTGGCGGGACTCTGCTGGAACCCCAGCACTCAGAAGCAGAGCCAGGACAGTAGTTAACCAAATTCAAGGTCAACCTGGACTCATTCAGAGTGACATTGGGAGACCCTGTCTAAAAGATAGATAACTTTCCACCTAGAAAATAAACATAAAAGCCGGGCGGTGGTGGTACACGCCTTTAATCCCAGCACTTGGGAGGCAGAGGCAGGTGGATTTCTCTGAGTTTGAGGCCAGCCTGGTCTACAGAGTGAGTACCAGGACAGCCAGGTACTACACAGAGAAACCCTGCCTCGAAAAACCAAAAAAAAAAAAAAAAAAAAAAAAAAAAAAAAAAAAGAAGAAGAAAAAGAAAATAAACATATATATATGCATATATACATATACACATATATTCCACATATATATATATATGGAAATAACAGGTATCCAACAATAGGACAGTAACATTATACACACACACTTAGTACGGAAGAGTACTCTTGTAGAAGATCTGAGTTGATTCCAAAGCACTCATACAGGTGGCGCATCACCACCTGGAATCTCCAGAGGATTTAATGCCTCGGACCTTCATAGACATATGCGTGTCTGTACACACACACACACACACACACACACACACATATACATACACATTTAAATTGAAATTATAATAAAACTCTTAAAAAAAAAGAAGAAGAAAAAGAAGGCTGGAGAGATGGCTCAGTGGTTAAGAGCACTGACTGCTTTTCCTGAGGTCCTGAGTTCAACTCCCAGCAACCACATGGTGGCTCATGACCATCTGTAATGAGATCTGATGCCCTCTCCTGGGATGTCTGAAGACAGCTACAGTGTACTTATATACATAAAACAAATAAAAAAATCTTTAAAAAAAAGAGAGAGAAAGAAAGTTTGTGACATAGGAAGTAAAAGAAGTTTTCAAGAGAGGGAAATAAAAGGTGGAGGCTTTTATAAACATGGACCCACAGAGGTGAAAAGAAAGCACACAGAGTTATAGGCTTTGGAAGCCAGACCACACAGCACCTAGCAACAGCTCCTAGAGAGACTGGGGCAGGTGAAATGGTGAGGCATGGTGTTTGGATTACAAAGTGAGTTCCAGGCCAGCTGTGACTATTTAGCTAGACCATGTCAAACTAGCCTGTTGCTGGCTGTTGTGGTGCATCCGGTGTAGTTCAGCACCCATAAGCTGGAGGCTGGAGGCTGGAGGATTAGAGGAAACTGAGGCCAGCCTGGGCTACATAGCACCCACCCAGCCTCAAACTGAAAACACACAAACAAAGGAACAAAACAAACAAAGGAACAAACGACCCATATTTTGCCATCTAAGATTAGTTGGTAAAATTATTGGGTAATTTTTCTTTTTTTTCTTCCTCTTTCTTTTCTTTGGAGGGATTTTTTTTGGGGGGGGTGGTTGTCCTAAGTTGGTGAAGGCTAGAGATATAGCTCAATTTAGGTGGAGTGTTTTGCCAGCACTTTGTGTTCCCTAACACCACACCAAGCCAGCACAGACTTGTATTCCTAGCACTTAGTAAGTGGAGACAGGAGGATCAGGAGTTCAGGATTATCCTTGGCTATGTAGTGAGTTCAAATCCAGCCTGGTCTGCAGGAGATCCTGTCTTAAAACCAATCAAATGAAACAAAACCAAAACAAAATTTAACTTTTTTTCTCTTTTTTTGCTACACAAACACAGGTTTCTCTGCACAGCCCTAGCCAAGAGGCTGGCCTTGAACTCAGAGATTTACCTGTCCCTGCCACAGAGTACTGGGATTAAATACAATGCGCCACCACCACACAGCTACATTTTTGACAGTTAGAAATATATATCACTGGCTGGTGGGATGACTCAGCGGGTAAGAGCACTGACTGCTCTTCCGAAGGTCCTGAGTTCAAATCCCAGCAACCACATGGTGGCTCACAACCACCCGTAATGAGATCTGACACTCTCTTCTGGTGTGTCTAAAGACAGCTACAGTGTACTTACATATAATAATAAATATTTTTTAAAAAAGAAATACATATCACTTGTAATCAGAGTAAAACTTTCAATGAAAACATATTACCTTTCTCTAGTCAAGGGTTAGTTAGGATTGGAAATGATGAGCAAGGACTTCCCATTTGAGATTAACAAGGTGAGTCACAATTTAGCCAGACCCTTCTTAACCAATTGGCTGCACAAGAGAATAAGGGGGGGCGGTGTGGATAACCCGGGAATATTTAAATGGAAATACAGGCTGTACTTCCATGTGTGTCCTAGGTGGCCAGGGGGAATTTTCCTCCAGAACACATTTTTGCTTGGTCTTCTTTCGCATGTTTCCTGTTGTTTCCTCGATTCGTTCCAACCATTTGAAATGGTTTGAAAAGCAGTGTGTGGGTGAGAACACGTAATCTCAGCACTTCGGAGATGGAGGCAGGCAGGTGGAGAGATAGTTCAAGGTTATTCTTCACAGTTCAAAGATAGTTCAAAGATAGCCTTCAACGCCTTATAGGACCATATGCTGATATGGTCACTTTGAAAGCAGCCTGGGCCTCTGTCCCCCCACCCCCATCAGTCTTCTGACGAAATGCTTCTGCTCTTAGAGCTAAAGAGAGTGGACCTCATCTTTAAAGATGTGTGTTAAATCCTAAAAGAGTCGCAACGTTAATGGCATAGACCCAGTCTTCTATGACCCTGTTCTCTTTCCCAGTACCTAACTTTTTTCTTTTTTTTTTTTTAAGAATTCAGTTGGGGGCAATTGTGATGATGGATACATTGTAGACACTAAATGTGACAACACTTTCCATTTTAAAGAATGTACTATAGAACTATATTCTGAGGAAGCCCGCTCCATCCTCGTGACCTCCATTTACCACTGAGATACATTTCCACCTTTCTGGCTGCTATCTTTATGAAATTGCTAGCTCAGAGACTTTTGTTGCTGCTCCCAAATCATATTCATAAATTTGCACGGAGTATTGCTAGTCAATGAGTTTAAATGAGTTTGAGTTTCCATCTCACACGTAATGTAACCACAACTGTCTTGGATGTTAGCAAACTAAATGGAGCCAACCCTGTAGCTTATTGTTGTCTCAGTATTTCTTGGTAATATCTCAAGTCTGTTGTGGGCAAAGGCACCTCAGAAGTTACAAGAATCTTACTCGTGCTCCTCTCTCCAGAGTTCCAACCGTCTACCCAGATCCCTAGTTTTTCCATTCATCTGTACTCTCTCCTGGAGAAACTCCTAGAAACCAGCAGATTCCGGGAATTCACCTTCTGTCACCTTCTCCAGGGTGGTGGCAGCAGTTAAGGGTGAACTTCAGCGTCCTTCCTCCTCCTCTTCCTCCTCCTCCTCTCCCTCCTCCTCATCTTCTTCCTTCTCCTCCTCCTTCTTCTCCTTTTCTTCTCTCTTCTTCCTCCTCTTCTGCTTTCTCTTCCTCCTCTTCTGCTTTCTCTTCCTCCTCTTCCGCTTTCTCCTCTTCTTCCTCTTCTTTTTCCTTTTGGTTTTCTCTCCACTGGGTTTCTCTGTGTAGCCCTGGCCATCCTAGTACTCTTCTGTAGACCAATCTGGCCTGGAACTCAAAGGTCCACCTTCTTTAGCCTCCTGGGTGCTGGGATTAAAGACACGAGCCACCACTGCCCTGTAGGCACTTTCTTTTCCTGTCCCACTTTGTCACAAATTTTTCATGGGTGCCACGGTAACAGCATAGGCAGAAAACCCCAGCTGGGGTATCTTATTATAGCAACAGAAAGTGAACTAACACAGCATACCAAATGTCGCAGACACAAACTACAAAGTCACCATGTTGAGACCCTCATAGGATTGATGAATTCAAGTAACAGGGGAAAGTAGATGGCTTACAGAGTCCCATATAGATTAGAGTATTAATTAGAATGGAATATGACAATTTAGCAACAAAAAACCCTGAGAGAAAACGCTTCGCATGATCAGAATCTGCCTTGTCAGCAGATTGGGTATCTTATTATAGCGACTGGGAAGAACAGACGCCACGCCCACTTTGGTGGGAGCTGACAGGGGTACAGCACCCCTTACACTTTCTTACTTACCAAAAAATGCATAGTCTGGGGCTGAGAAGATGACTCAGCAGTTAAGAGGATTGGCTGTTCTCCCAGAGGACCCAGGTTCAGTTCCCACCACCCAAGTGGCAGCTCACAATTGTCTGTAGCTCCATTCCCCTGGGATCTGGCACCTTTATGGAGGCACACATGAGGGCAAAACACCAAGGCACACAACAATAAGTAAATCTTTAAAAGAAATCATAATCTGGATTTAATCATGAGGCAGGAGCACAGGCCTAAACTCTAGTGAACTGGCTGAAGAACGTTAGTGTGAGCGTTGTGGGGAAGACAGTATAGTTGACAAAGCCACACGCAAGCAGTCGGGGTCCCAGAACCTTGTTAAGAAGCTTCCAGACTCCAAAGGTGTCAGGGTATCCGGACACGGTAGCTGGCAGGATGGTAAAACAGTGTGGCACATATTCAGCTAGAGTATACACACACACACACACACACACACACACACACACACACACACACACACACACACGTGTGCGCACGCTGTAACACACACAAATATAGAGAGGCAAACATGAAAAATTAGACTGAGGGCACTGACCAGCCTTGCTAAACTGTGAGCTCCACATTTGGTAATAGACTGTTTCAAAAAAATAAGATAAACAATGACTAGAAAAAGACCTGATGTCAAACTCTGGCCTCCATGTGTATGTGCACACACCTGCACTGCATGCTCACGTGAACATGTCCATGCATACTGCAATGTAAATATGTTAAAAGATAAAATATAGCCGGGCAGTGGTGGCTCATGCCTTTGATCCCAGCACTTGGGAGGCAGAGACAGGTAGATTGCTGAGTTCGAGGCCAACCTGGTCTATAGAGTGAGTTCCAGAACAGCCAGGGCTACACAGAGAAACCCTGTCTCAAAACATCCTTTCCCTACAGGCCTCCCACCCCCCCCAAAAAAAGTATGTCTCTGAAATGTTTCTTCTTAAAGCAATGGTCAGTCCTGAGTTTCATTTGTATGGAAGGGGGCAAAAGTAAATATTATTGGGGTAGAAATAAAAGTTTAAGCATAGCATATAATGCTGCAATCCTATATATTCGAACTTGATAATGTAACAGGATATGTAAAAGAATATTCTTTTATTTTTATTTTATTTATTTATTTATATTTATTTATTTATTTTTGGTTTTTCAAGACAGGGTTTCTCTGTATAGCCCTGGCTGTCCTGAAACTCATTCTGTAGACAAGGCTGGCCTCGAACTCAGAGATCCACCTGCCTCTGCCTCCCAAGTGCTAGGATTAATGGCGTGTGCCACCATTGCCCGGCATATTCTTTTATTTTAAGGGTATGACTCTTAAATATTTACAGGTAAAGGGTATGGGATCTGCAACTAACTTACAAATTAAGTAGGGGTATGTGTGTGTGTGTGTGTGTGTGTGTGTGTGTGTGTGTGTTCACTGTATGGATTGAGACAAGGAAATAGAATCAGTGAGATAAATTTGTATTAGCTAATGAATTTGGATGAGAATTTTAATAGTATTCCTGAATTTTCTTTTATAGGTTTGAAATCATTTTGAATGAAAAGGAAAAAGAACAAAAAGTATAAATGTGAGGCGCCTGATTTGTCTCACAACTTAGATCCTGCTGTCTACAATTAGAATTCTCAAGTTTGTATTTGCCATCATTCAGTTGCAAAGAACCATCAGAAACCCACAAAAACAACTGTACCTCAGCTAAAAAGCACCATTTTCCTCGAGTGGTCTAGACCTTCATTTCTCTATGGTGAGCCTGTTGCTCTCTGAGGAACCACGAACAGCTAGGGTAGACTAATGAATCTGCACTTCCCGTCCTTACAGCTGTGGTCAGCGCCCAGCTCAGTCTGTGCCATGCGTGTCTGAATAAAGATCAGGTGTGTACATGTGTCCACAAGCACACACATACACAGAGAGAGAGAGAGAGAGAGAGACAGACAGACAGACAGACAGACAGACAGACAGACAGAGAGAGTAGGAAATATTTGAGGCAGGGTCTCTCTCTCATGTAGCCTGAGCTGTCCTGAGTTTACTACATGTAACCTAGACTACACTTGAACTTGCGAAATGGACCTGTTCCTGACCTGGACAACAGACAGCACCGTCTCCAGACTTAACGTAGTTATCATTATGAAACTTTAATTTTGAAAAACAAGCAGAAAGTCATCCCAGCCCCCTGCCAGGGTAGAGCCAAGATTCTTTGGTTACAGTCCAACATTTTGATTATGGTAAAGAGACCAAACCAAGGATCGGGGACCAAATGTATATCCCAGAGCGAGGAGCCTCAGCCGGCCTTCCCAATTTGAATGTGTTAAAAATCCTTCTTGTGTCCCTGGAGAATTTTCAGGAAGAGTGACAATTTTTTCTTTTTTCTTTTCTCTTCTCTCTCTCTCTCCCTCCCCCCTCCCTCTCTCTCTCTCTCTTTCTCTCTTTCTCTCTCTCTCTCTCTCTTTGGTTGTTGATTTTGGTTTTTTATAAACATGAGGTCTCACCGTTTGTGCAGACTGGCCTGTAACTCATAGTAATCTTCCTGCCTCCGCTCCCAGACTGCTGTGATTGCAAGCATAAGCCACCATGCCCGCCCCAAAACAATTAGATGGGTCACCCTGATCAAAGTTTTATGGTTGATGTTTAGAGCCCCAGACACAGTGAGGCTGTGGGGGTGGCAATGACAACTGCCACCAGAAGACTGACACACCAAGGTGACTAGACAAATGCAGTGTGACTCTGCAATCTTGTGTATGCAGTAAGAGACGGTGGAGATTAGATATTTCCTTGTGAGGAACTCTGATGGTCAAAGCTACAGCAAGCCTCTTTCAGAAACAGTGTCTCATCTCAGCAAAGTTATAACACCACACACACACACACACACACACACACACACACACACAGAATACAAAATAGCTATCATGGGTCAGGGGACAAGCCCTCCGTAATGGAGGAGGGACTTTGATTCTTGTGTGGACCCTGAGGATAGAACACAAGGAGACTCTGTAAACAGAAATACACAGAGCATGGTGGAAAGCAACTGACTCAGAAACACGCGGGTAAATGAAAACTGGTATGCAGTTATCCACTCTTGCCTTAATTAGACATGATTTGTACATGCTCTGAAAAGAATTGATGCCTTAAAGTCTATTTTAGGGTGTTTCTAACACAATAGAGGGGATTCGTCAGATGGCTCAGCTGGCAAAAGTGCTTTTCCAAGCAAACCTGAAGACTTGAGTTTGATTCAGGGAGACAGAACTGACACTCACAAGTTCCCTCTCCTCCCTCCCCCCCTCCCTTCCCCCCTCCCCCCTCCTCTCTCCCTCCTCTCTCTCTCTCTCTCTCTCTCTCTCTCTTTCTCTCTCTCTCTTTCTCTCTTTCACACACACACACACACAAGCACAAATAAAAGCAAATCTTAAAATAATCTAGCAGGGCAGAGTGACACAGTCTTTTAATCTCAGCACTTGGGAGGCAGAGGCAGGTGGATTTCTGAGTTCAAGGCCAACCTGGTCTACAGAGTGAGTTCCAGGACAGCCAGGGTTATACAGAGAAACCCTGTTTCAGGAAAAAGAGAGAAAGAAAGACAGAAAGAAAGACAGAAAGAAAGGAAGAAAGAACGAAAGAAAGAAAGAAAGAAAGAAAGAAAGAAAGAAAGAAAGAAAGAAAGAAAGAAAGGTGAACAAGTGATCAACAAACATAAAAATCTTTGCAGCTTTCCTGGTTAGGGAAATGCAAATTAAAATAGCTTTGGATTTGAGCTCATTCATCTAAGATAAACAGGTCACAAGTAGGAACAGTTTGGCTTGTGGTTTAGGGGTTTCCAAGGCAAGCATGGGGGCACAGGCGTGAACTGCTAGCACTCTGGAAGCAGAGACTAGAGGTTCACCACTCACTCAGGTTCAGATCAGCCAGAACTACAAAAAACGAAGACCTTGCCTCAGTCCCTCCCCTCTTTCCCCTAAAGACGTTCGTTCAGCCCATGCTTTTCAGCCTGTGGTGCAGCAGTATGCATGGCATGTAGCAGAGACATCCACTCATGTTATGGTACCAGGAAGGAAAAACAAAGAGGATGGGGCTAGGGTCTCAAGAGACCCTTCGGGGATATTGTTGTGTTGGAAGCATGGCTCCCGTGGCTTGTGACAGACCACACCAGGCCATAACAGTTCCATGTGAGGTTTATTGTAGGAGAAAAGGGCAAAGGTGGCATGGAAGAAGGTGGGGGTTGGTGCTGGGGGAGGGGGAGATCAGAGGATTCTGCCTTTTATTTGGAGAGTGACATAACTGCTTGCAGGTAAAGGTGGGAGATGAGCCAAGTGAATTCTGGGAATGTGTGGCAGTTGCCATGCCAATAGAAGCGCGGGTTCCTGTCACCATGTGTGATGTCACAGGGTTTGGAACCGATTTGCAGCGCTGATACCATGATGCCAACAGGTATGACCTCAATTATCTACTTCTGTGTGCCCCACCTTCCAAAATTCTAATCACTGTCTAAAGCACACTGGGAGCCTGGACCCAAGCCTCCTCCACACAAGCTTAGTTGGGGCCTTAACACCCAAACTCCAACATGGAGGAGCTTAGAAACACACCTAGGCCTAGGCCAACTCCTTCCCTCCAACAAAATACTTCCCAAGCCAATGGTGAACCATCTCAGGTTGAGCTTGGAAGTCAGCCATATGCCTAAACCCAAAGCTGACTGAAGTCATACACTCAACATTCCCCTATAAGGCCCATTTAGTACAAAGAGAAAAATAATTTTTAGTGAAAAAAAGACGGCAGTCATCACTTTAACAGAGCAGTGAGGTGAACATCATTAAATGAAACATCAGCCCGGTGGTGGTGGTGCACGCCTTTAATCCCAGCACTTGGGAGGCAGAGGCAGGTGGATTTCTGAGTTTGAGGCCAGCCTGGTCTACAGAGTGAGTTCCAGGACAGCCAGGGCTAAAAAGAGAAACCCTGTCTCAAAAAACCAGAAGAAAAAAAAGAAAAGAAACATCAATATCAGAGAGATCCTGAGAAAAATTACATGTAACTTCTGTGATCTAACAAAAATGTATCCTCTCAAGGCTGGTGAGATGCCTCAGTGCGTAGAGATACGGTACCAAGCCATGTGACTTGAGTTTGGTATATGGGACCCGCATCTTGGAAGAAGAGAATCAACTCCTAAAGTTGTTCTCTGATCCCTACATGGATGCACACCCATACACACACACAAACACACACAAACACACAAATAAATAAACAAACAAATATAAAAAATAATGCATGATTTCAGGGCAGAGAAGTGTCTTGGGGGTTTAGAGGGTACACAGCTCTTGCCGAGGACTCCAGTTGGTTTCCTGGCATCCACAACCACAGGTAAGCAACTCTTGATCCTGGAGTTTTGTCAGCCCCATGACAACCTATTTTCCATTTTCTTGTTTACTTAGTAAAGTGTTTGCATATTTTTGTGTCTGCTTCCACTATACGTCATAAATGGAGTTCTGTGTTAATGGTTCAGGGTTTTGTTTTTTTTTTTTAAATAAAAAGAACCTAAGGCAGGTGTTGATGGTGAGTGCCTATAATCCCAGCATTCAGAGGTAGCAGCAGGAGGATCATGGGTCAAGGACATCTTTAGCTATAAACCAAGTTCAAGACTGGTCTATGCTGCTTGGCAGCCTGGCTCAAAAGCACAAAACAAAACAAAAATCAAGGGGGTGGGGGTACTAATTAACAGAGCTTCATTCTCAGCCCTGAAAGTAACACTCAGACCCCATCCTGATGTGTAACAGCATGTTCACTGCGCTGTGTGGGGACTCTGAGCCAAAGTCCAGTATGTTTAAGGAGGCAAGTCACTTCTTAGAAACCTAAGTTTTGCAAAGATACAGGCAATAATACATTTTTATTATAGCTTGGTCAATCTCTTTAAGAAAAGGGAGAGGTTTATGACAGACATGGTAATAAAGCTTTAACTACATGTGTGCAGTTAAGTCCACTGGAGCCATTCAAGTTAACTTCTACCTATATTTATGGGCTCGATTGCATAAGACGTGAAGCTTACAGGAAGTACCCAGAAGATAAGGGTACATAGAAAAGTTATTTAAGTTTGAAAAGAAACCGCAGGACATGCTGGGAACTTAGTTCGTAGGCACTTTTGTACCATGAGGGGCTATGTCATTCATTTTTGTTTAATAATTTCCCTGTCTCACAGTGAACATGGGGCAACTGATGAATTCTAGATGATTGTACATTGAAGTTGATAGAGAGGTAGAAACAGCTAAAAAGTCAGTAACTATCCAAAAATGGAGATAAACATTTGATGATATCCACATCATGCTAAACAGATGGATAGCTTTAGACAGGCCACTGCGTCCCAGGACGCAATGCCTTCTCTCATCCTCCCGAGCGTCACTGGGTATCGAGACCTGGGTCCACTGACTTGACAGAACTAGGATTTGATCAATAGACCTTGCATTTGCTGCAAGCAATGAGGCGGATGGTTAATGTGTAACTGATCGTGGCTCTTCCTGTACAGTAACTGCATTTCACAGGAGAGGCATACACTGTGCACTCTTTACTCCTTTAAGGTATCGGTTGCCTTCATGGTACTCGGATGTTTGGGTTGTATAATGGCTTTCATACCTTTGCTTGCTGTGTTCATGCAGCTTCAGTTCCTGCGGGATGCAAAGACAATATTACCATAACATTTACATCTTTAGGAAAATCAAGGCTATTCTTACAAATTAAGAGGGGGAAGGAAGTTAAAAACAAAGAAACCAACCGTATAGAGGTGGGGAGAGGCAGCGTTGAAGGATAAAGTTGTAGACCAGGAGAAACTGCTTTATTCTAATGAAAGCAAATTACCCTAAAATCTGTGTTGTGGAAAATTAAAACTAATGACATGTTCATGTTGCAATGCAAAATTGCCTGGAACCTAATTTCCCATGGTGAGATGTAGTTTATTTTCGAACGTAAATAACTTGTCCACTTCATAATTTGCTTTTCTCCATTACTGCAAAAGAACAACTTTTAACCGTCACCTCGACCCCACTAATTGGCAAGGACAAGCCCAAGGAGTTTTCGAGATTGCCTTTGTGAGAATAAATGAGCAGATTAAAAAAAATTCATATATAAGAAGACTCTATCCTTTAAATAAATGTAAATGAAATATCCCATCTTGTTAAGAATAAAATGGTTATACAGAGAAACCCTGTCTCAAGAAACCCTGTCTCGAAAAACAAAAAACAAAACAAAACAAAACAAAAAGAATAAAATGATTTATTTCAATTATTGCCTCGATCGGGTAGAATGTAGAAGGTTTCCTATGATAAGTGAATTAGCTTGGTGACAGAGGGTTTTGGAGACAGGATCAGTCACACCAATGTGTGGGATGACACCTAGCAGAGCTTTTAGATTATGCTGTGGAGAGAACAAAGCTAGGCACACACTCTCTAGCTTTAAGTAAACAAAGCGATTGTTCCCCCATCTCTGCTTCTTGGAATGACTGCAGAGCTGTAAAGCTAATTGCTGCTGTAATTAGGAAAGGCAGAAAAACATGAGTGGATGAGCTCGTCAGTAGAGCTGCGATCTAAGTCTCAGAGATAACAGTTTCCCCATGGGTAGCTTTTGAATGGTGAGTTTAAAAGTGAACGGATATCGAAAGAACCCGAGTGTGGACATGTCTGAGAAGTAACAGGTAGAAGGGACAACTGGTGTCCAAGAAGGACCTCAGAGATAGAAAAAACCAAAAGTGACTAGTTGGAAGTTGTCCTCTCAGAAGCGGCCTCACACTGGGCCCGAGCTTCCCCACAGAGCATTTCATAAAATGCCACCTCCCCGGGTGCTGTTGAGAAACCCTTCCCTGTATCTACATTGCCCTATCTGCTGTGTGGCAATGGCGTTTCCTCACATCCTCAAGAACCTCTCTCTCTGGCCTACACTGATACCTTGTCTCACAGCGACAGTGGAAAAAGTCAGTCTGGTACCAAATCCCAAGAAGAGGGTTGGCCAACCATCTCTCTTCCCATCATACCCACACGCAGTGATTAGATTGTTCAGTTGGTTTCAATCTTTAAAACAAGTGACGGAGATCCGTAACTGTTTAACTCTTCCATGGAACTCCCAGTGTGAAGTCTAGGGAAGGCTGACTCTCTAGTTGCCAGCCTAGTTAAAGCGGGCAGGGAAGCAAGCAGTACTGCTTGTACCATCCTGTGTTCTAAGACAAGCCAAACAGACTAATGATTTTAATCCTATCCTTGAATATGATGACTCCTGACCCCCCATGAACATCACTGACAATGGGGAATAATTATAGGATATTTTTCCCCCCTGTTTGCACTAAAATATCTTTCTACTCTAATTAGATGTAAAGGAAAAGTAAAGAAGACCTTCCATAAAATGCCCTCACAGATTTCCCCCTGAGACTTCTTGCCTGTAATTAAGTTGCATTTACAGATCTGATAGGTATTCCTTAAAAGAGGCATTAACATTACAAAGACCAATTATTCATGGTCAAACAAAGGAGATTCAGATTCCATGATCAAAGCTGCAATCTCGTTTACAATTGTTATTTTTGAAGTATCTTCAAACAGAACAAACACACCATGCCTACGTAAACAGCTGTAGCTGTGGGCTAATTCATGTATCAGAAGGTTTCCTAAAGGGCTCCAACAGAACCCTGGGGGTCCGGTCCAAACCTCTGTGCCCAGCCTAACGAACAGCCTTTTCAGAAGGGGAAAGCTTACCTACATGGTTTTTAGTAAGTCAAGTGTTGCGAGAGACAGCTCAGCCTGTATTTCTCATAGAGTCCTGTCCTTTGACCCAAAGCTGCTTGTTTGCCAGTTGTTTGAAACGATAAAATGCAAACTGTCAAAGACACACATTACATGAAACCCAATAGGCTTGGGTTACAGAAAAATCAGTTTGTACTTCATTTGAAGGTTTTCTAGGAATAAGGTACTGAGCAGATTCCTAAGAGTTTTAGAGCCTCCGGCACTTTTCAGAAGCTTAGCAGCACTTCCTAAAGACTGGGGGGCCTTTGTATTTACAAAAGCCCTAGCTGGTTATGTGTGGATTTACATGATAATGCACATCCTTAGACCTGACTAAATTGCCAAACAACCAAGAGGAACAAACAAAAAAACTATCAAGAAACAAACAAATCAACAAACTGCCTCCAAAATCATTTAATACTTTTTAAATTACCTGTCTCAAGTATGCATCATGAAACTAATTTTATGGCTCAACCAAGTTGAAACAGTTTTTCCCATTGTCCAAGTCCTTTGGATCTCCAAGAGACTCCTGCAACAGTAGGTAACGTATGTCAAACACCAGACAGGAGTTTGCCTTGTCCTGAGGCTAATAGGGAACGAGTTTGCTTTGAAAACACTCCCGGAATGTTCCTTCTGGATAGACAGTGCACTCTTTGGTAAATGGCCAAATCAGTTGACTTTGTCCTCTATACATTTGGTACAAATGAGCAGCCAGGAACAGTAAGAATGTCCTAAAATGTTACAGCATAAGGAGTTTGCAAAAATGTGCCACTCTGAGACTGTGGTTTGGGTTAAGGTTAAGCACCGTGCCCCCTCCCCCCTCTCACACACTTCCTCCTCTTCCTCACGTGCTCACTACATTGTTCTCAATCTGGAACCAAGGCTGGCCTTCCCCTCTTGATCCTCCTACTTCAGGGCTAGAAATCAACAGGTGTTTTCTGCCCTCGAATTGCTTCAAGTTTAAAATTTTCCAAACCACGGTATTTTAATCTGTAAGACAGAGAGGATCTTTTCTGTACAGATTTTTGGGAAAAAGTCAAATTATGTAGCTACTACAGTAGTGAATAACTGGTAGATTTAATTTCTCCATGTTTTCCTCCAAGGAATGAATACCTTTATTAAAAGCATAATCTCCCCTCCGTCAGGCAGCAACTCGGTGACGTTGCATGGTAGGGACCAGATTTCTGTAAGCTGCAAACTATTGTTTGAGTCCATCTATATCAAGAGCTAGAACAGATGGTTAAAGAGTTGGTTTTCGTTTGTGTGTGGTACATAGAATTGAACCCTGGGCTCTGAAATTGCTCCTGCTAGGCAGCCACTATCAGGAATCTACTTTCTTTGTCTTTAGAGTTCATTTGTAAGAAGAAAGGTAACGACTGAAACCAAGTTGGGCTGAATAGCAAGCTCCCAGCATCTTCTCCTTCCCATCCCTCACTGAATAGCAACCTCCCAGCATCTTCTTCCTGTCCCTCACTGAATAGGAACCTCCCAGCATCTTCTCCTTCCTGCCCCTCACTCCTCCCAGCCCTTCTGGAATGGTGCTATTAGACTTGTAGCCTAAGGGAAGAGCAGAGGTCTTACCCTGAGGAGGGCACTTTAGTTTGTCTAGAGAATAAGGTGGTGACCCAATGAATTAGTCCACAAGCCAGTGAAGTTTATGTCTAGTGATTTTGAAAAGCATTCTCAGATTTTGAACTGAGAACACTTCAGCATTTCTCTCTCCCACATCAGGCTCATTCTGCTTAATTTCTTGTATTCGTGAGACTCCTACAGTCCATTTTCTTAGTCTTGTCAAGAAAATGATTGTTTTGGTTTGGTTTTTCTGAGACAGGGTTTCATGGAGCTCAGCTTGACCTCAAACTGACCAAACAGAAAAGGTTCATTTTGAATTTCTGATCCTAGTACTTCATCCCACAGACCCAAGATTATAGGTATGTGCCACCATGTCTGGCTTCACACAAGATTCTGTCTAGAAAGAAAAGCTAGTTTGGTGGGAAGACAAAATTAGGAACCCCATAGGTGTCTGGTGTATCGGTGTGTGTCTTTAATCCCAACATTTGAGAGGCCAATGGCAGGTGGGTCTCTGTGAGTTCGAGGCCAACCTGGTCTTTAAATTGAGTTCCAGGACAGCCAGCCCAAGTTTCACAGTGAGACTTAGTTCAAAACTATGAACCACAATAAGAGAGAAAAGGGGATTTTTATTATTCTATAAAATCAACTTGTGATTTGATTCCAGCTGTCTTATGTTTTTTTTTCCCCCCGAGACAGGGTTTCTCTGTGTAGCCCTGGCTGACCTGGAACTCACTCTGTAGACCAGGCCGGCCTCGAACTCAGAAATCCGCCTGCCTCTGCCTCCCAAGTGCTGGGATTAAAGGTGTGTGCCACCACTGCCCGGACTCTCTTATGTTTTAAGCCCAGTGTTTTGACTACTCTGATCCCAGAGATGCAGATGGGTAGAAACAATGCAAGTAATGCCTGGTGCAGAGCGGGGGCAGCTCACCCAGCAGTGATAGTAAGGCTGTCGAGAATCACGACAGGGTTAAAGGTTCAGCAGGAAATGTCTCTGCTGCTTTAACTAACCACAGCGTTAGCAGGAGTGTGCAGCAAATTTGATGGGGCCGCCAATTACTGAACTTGAGTCTCTTCAGTTCCTGAGCCTAAGTTTCAGAGTCACGTGGGACAGCACCTTTTATGTAAGTGTGACCCAGTGGTAACAAAGGACAGAGAAACCGAAGCCCATGAAGAACAAGTGACCTTGCTACAGGTTGGGTGAAGTCTTTTAAAATATGTCGCTTGCTTTCATCTTCTCCGTAGCCTATGATGTAGGTATAATTAGCCTGACTTCAAGGATGAACTAAGGCTCCGAGTGCTGGTGTGCTCACATCTATGCAGAAGTGGTGCTAGAAGATGAAGGCAGAAAAAAATTAGGACTACTTTATTCACAGGGCTCCAGGAGACAATCGAACACTGGAGGACACCAGATCAAAGGGATATCGGACTGAGGGAAAGTTTACAAAATAGCTGATATGTGCTCTACAAAACAAGCCACGGAAGATAACGGAAGGCGGAGGAACTGAACTGTCCTAGATTAGAGGAGACTGGAGGGACTTGGCAGGTGGTTTCCTGGACTATCTAGAGTTTTTTTGGAAACAGAAGGCATCCCTAGGACAATGGTGAGATCTAAAGAGCATCGTGATTAGATAATAGTATTGTACTGATGCTAATTTTCTGAGGTCAAGCACCTGGGCACTTGTGTAAGAAAATGTCCCTTTTAGGAAATGTTCTTTGGAATGCTCAGCAACAGGGTTCCTGAGCTGGCTCAGTGGATAAAGGCATTTGCCACTCCTGGATGCAATCCTGATGACCTCAGTCTGGTATGGAACCCCGGGGTGGGGGTGTCGGGTGGGGGGCAGTGGAAGGAGAGAACCCATTCCTGAGTTGTGGTCTGACCTCCACACATGCGCCATGGCGTGTACTCCACGCCCCCACACGGGAAAACCTAGTGAGCTAGAAAAGTAGAAACCTTTAGCAGCAAAGAGAAATGTATGTGTAAAGTGAACAAGAGACTGGGCAAGGACAGACAGCAGACCCCAGCGATGATGCTGACTTCTGGTGAACCACAGTCAAAGTACATGAGCATTGCCTGTGTGGTTCTTCTAATATTTTGCAAAATATGAAGTTAGATCAAAATAAAATTTTATGAAATTACATGCGAACTTGTCTCAAAAGGCCAAAAGCACTAAACGAAAGGGGGAAATAACTGGAGGAGATGTTTCTTTCGCCTATTTGTTGAGAGAA
>NW_022196915.1:84618443-84637228 GCF_008632895.1 Mastomys coucha | reverse complement strand
AGTTGCCCTGTTGGAGCTGGCCAGCAGCTTCCCAGTTCTAAAAGTGACAAGGACTTCCTGTTCAAACAAGTAAGCCTTCAGCATCCCCTGGGAGAAGCAAGCTCTGTATGTTTAAACAAGAGCTGGGAAAAACCTCAGGATCAGGAAAAATTAAAGATTTCAAGATACATATAGATCTCATTTATCACACACACACAAATAAAAAAAAAAGGTATAGCATTTGCAGTGGTGGACACAAGAGGGGCTCAATACATCCCTTTGTTCTCTGGAAGAAACCAGGTCTGAACAGATGGATAAGGAAGATGGGAGAGGACAGATTTAAACGCCACCTTTCTTAGTATGGAGTGCTATGTTGGAGGACATAGTTTCATGCGAAGGTCAGATGGACCTTAATCCTGCTCTCTTCCTTGCCCCCAGTGTCCTAGACTTACCTACCTAGTCACAAGGTGGTGAGTAAGTTGTCTGTCACTGGAGCAGCGGGGACTTCCCAGGAATAGAATATGTCTGTATGTCTGTTTGTCTGTTTCTCTCTCTTCCTTTTTCATCTTGACAAGTAGACAAAACTAGCCTTCAAATTACAGCAATCCTACGTCTGCTTTGAAGCTCTGGGATTACAGGCCATATAAGCTTTTTAAGTGATTTTAAATGAATTAATCATTGAGATGAGATCTATCCCCGGCTGCTGGGCCTCCTGAAATAGGGTGACAGTTATGTGCCTCGGGGTGCCTAGCCTTTCTGTATGCTAGGCGAGCACTCTAACAACACACAGTTTTATTTTATTTTATTTTACATTATTTGATTTTATTTTTGAGACAAGGTTCCTCCACGTAGTTGAAGCTGACCTCAGACCTACAATCCCCCTGCCTTTGCTCCCCCAGTGCTGGCTTTGTAGACCTGTGCTGACATATGGGGCTTGGCTCATTCTTTTTATTTTTTTAATACATCCTGCTGAGAGCATCCTATTTCCCCCTAACTTCCTCTCAGATCCACCCACTAGGCACACACACGCACAGACAGACGTCCTTGCCTGCTTCTTTTGTGAAAGAAGACATGGACAGAAAGGCGGGGAGACTGCAGACACACTTCCTTCCCGGAGAAACAGAACAGGCATCATCGTGAGGAAGAAGGACAAATGTGAGATTCGGGACAGGACACTGGAGAAGGGCTCTTCCTAAGAGGCTGGAGAGAAAAGAGCAAGAGATCAGAAAGGGGAGAGGCACGAAGGAGGTGCACATGCAGCTAGCCATGGAAGAACTGTTTAAGCTGTGCGGCCCCTTGGTGGTCTGATAGGCAGGAGCAAATGAGTACGGGATGGGTGGCCTGTTGCTCATTTTCTTTTTCCGTCTGTTAGGGTAGATACTAACGAGAGCTGACGGTCCCCTCCTAGCCACATCCCATGCGTATTTCAGGAAAGTCAGGGCGTAGTCAAGTCAATCTTGGAAGGCAGAAACTTGGCTTTTTCCTTCTTGAGCAGGCGTCTGTCTCTACGTAGCCTTGGCTGGCCTGAACCTTGACTTGTAGACCAGGCTGGCCTCAAATTTATAGCAACCCCCGCCTCCTTCTGTCTCCACAGCTGAGATTAGAGGTTATGCTATCCCATCAACCAGAAACAGCCTTTTGACTTTGGAATAAGATGTTCTCTTACAGAGGTATTTTGTAATGAGGAGATGAATAGCTGGCCCTCCCTGCTTTCTCAGAAACATGGAAGAAAGGTGGATCTAATTGGTAATTAAAATTCATTTCCAGTGGAAATTCAGTATGAAAGTATCAGGAAGCCATTGCTGGTTATTCCCTTTCCTTCCTACTTTTGATCACAGTGTTTAGGGGAGGAGGGGTGAGAAGGCTTTGCACTGGGTGCTGTAGGCACTTTGGCTGGTGGGATACACATTTGTTTTGTTTTCCTTGGTGCTCAGGATCTAGCCTTCATGGAAGGCATACTGTATTTTGGAGGCATAGCCAATGAACGCATAAAAAGAGATAGAGGAATTCTGAGCAATGGATTCAATAAAATAAAACAAGTACTGAACAGTAAGGTTAGAGGGCCCAGAGAGATGACTCAGGGTAAAGAGCTGTGGCTGCTCC
Organism: Mastomys coucha; assembly: GCF_008632895.1. Lineage (NCBI taxonomy): Eukaryota > Metazoa > Chordata > Mammalia > Rodentia > Muridae > Mastomys > Mastomys coucha. Next base: position 84,635,146 of record NW_022196915.1, on the reverse strand, counting down.
AGTAGAGGATGGGATTCTGTAGCAAGCACTTACATGGCTCCTGACACCTTCTGTAAGTCCAGTTCTGGGGATCCAACACCCTCCTCTGGCCTACATAAGCACCCCATACACATGGTACTCAGGTGTACATGCCAGCAAAATACCCACACAGAGAGAATAAAATTAAATTAATCTTGGCCAGGCTTGATGGTATACACCAGCACTGGGAAGGGAGGCAGAGGCAGGTCGATCTCTGTGAGTTCAAGGCCAGCCTGGTCTATAAAGTGAGTTCCAAGACAGCCAGAGCTACATGGCGAGATCCTGTCTAAAAAGACAAAACAAGAGAAAAATTATTTTAAAAACCCTTAGAAAACAAACAAATTTAGGGGCTGAAGAGATGGCTCAGCAGATAAGAGCACTGGCTGTTCTTCTAGAAGAGTGGGCTTCTGTTCCTAGCAAACCTGATGGCTCATTAGTCCCAGAGAATTGAACATTCTTTTGGTCTCTGGGAGCCAGAACCACATGTGTGCATAGACACACATGCAGGTCAAGCATCTAAACAAACAAAGTAATAAACATTTAAAAACTGCAAATAAAAAACAAATTGCTGAGTGGTGGGTGGTCTGTGTCGTTAATCTTAACACCTGGGAAGCAGAGGCAGGTGGATCTCTGCTAGAAGTTAGAAGCCAGTCTGGTCTACAGAATGAACTGCAGGACAGCCAGGGCTATACAGAGAAACCCTGTCTTGAAAAAAACAAAATAAATAAATAAATAAATAAAAACCTGCCGTAGTAGTTCAAGCCTCCAACTTCAGGTAGAAGCAAGAGGATGAGGAGTTCAAGGTCACCCTCAGCTACAGAGAATCTGCAGTCAGCTTGAGATTCTTTTTTTTTTTTTTTTTTAAGATTTTTATTTATTATATGTGAGTACAGTATAGCTGTCTTCAGACACACCAGAAGAAGGTATCAGATCTCATTACAGATGGTTGTGAGCCACCATGTGGTTGCTGGGATTTGAACTCAGGACCTTCGGAAGAGCAGTCTGTGCTCTTAACCGCTGAGCCATCTCTCCAGCCCTAGCTTGAGATTCTTGTGAACCTATCTCAGGAAAACAAAATGGGCTGAGGGGAGGGCTCAAGGAAAAAAGGAAGAATGTGCCTGAGCAGAGTACTAGACACCATCTTCTGTATTCTGTACACACACTTGTGCATAATACACACACACACACACACACACACACACACACACACACACACACACACACACACACGCGCGCGCACACCCCCCCCCCCAAAGCACCTGTTGTAAACTTGGACTCTGTTTTTCACTTTATTACTTCACACCCAAATAAATAAATAAAATGTGTGCTAGGAATGTAGCCCAGCTGGTAGATTGGATTCCTAGAATCACTTAAAAACAGGCATCGCTATGCAAAATTACAATCCTATCACTCATAAGACCTTGCTTACATGGTAAATTTGAGGCTAGCCTGGGTTATATAAGACTCTCTCTAAAGAAAAGTTACTTAATATTAATATCTAATTAACAAATTGTTATGTATCAATTAACTATAGACAATATATAAGGCCGGAGATGGCATAACGATTAGCAATTCTGTTTACTTCTGCTCAAACCATTGGCCTCTCGTCCTGTAAAGCAACATACACACAGACTTACTAAAAATGGCCAGGCCCAGCAGCAAATATCGTTAAAGTCAGCCATCAGGAGGCAAAGGCAGGTGGATCTCCCGTGTGGGTGGCTGCCTGGTCTACAGAGCAAGTTCAAGCCAGCCAGAGCTTATGTAAGTGAGACCCTACCTTCAAAATGAAACAAAGCAAACAAAAGCATTGCTACAAAGAACTCAGTCGTGTCAAGTGTCTGCATAAATTATTGCCCCAACCACCACATGATACATTTTCACTTTGCTCTTTTTTCTTTGGAAACAACAAGTCCATAACAAACGATGACTAAAGAACTTATATGAGAAACATCTTCTGGTGTATTCTGGTTACACAGCTGATTTGATCAAATGTTTGAACACAGAAATTAACTCTACTTTTTTTTTTCCTGCTAGTGAGTCCGTGGAGCTGGAGATGGACCCACCAAGAGTCTTGCAGGCACATACTCTTCCAATGACCTTCCAGTATCTCTAGCCCAGTTTTACAATCAATTAAAATATACAGCTCTGAGAATTACTCTGCAAAAGTACCCCTCAAGACACGGCCGCTGCTCCCTCCAGCTCACGTGACCCAGCAATCCGGCCTTTAGCTCCCCTTCACGTGACCCAGCAATCGGGCCTGCCGATCCAGCTCATGTGACTCAGCAATGGGCCCTGCAGCTCTCTCTCACGTGACTCAGCCATTCCTAACAGAGTCTTTTCTCTCCTGGGGTTTGATCTAATAGACATAGAATTTGTCTTTTAGTCGCTAAAGTATTAGGAATTAATAAGAATTATATAAATATTTTAATTATTTTATCTAAGGCTTGGTCAAGTGGAAATAATTTGTTCTCTGGGTTTCTTTGTTGTTTTTTTGAGTCAGGGTCTTACGAAAGCGTCCTTGAACTCCTGATCTTTGATCCTTCACCTTCCAGTTTCTTATATTACAGGCATCCACATCAACACGCCCAGCAATGTTAGCCTTTCTTGTTTTCTTTTGAGACAGGGTCTTGCTATGCAGCTCTATCTAACCTGGAACGTGATTGGTCAGGAAAGATTCTGACTTCTGTCAGCCTTCCAAACTCTACAGCCATGATTCCTGAGACAATAGGCTATATAAACTTTTAAAATTAATCTCTGAGACAGTGTCTCATGTATGTTAGGCTGGCGGAGGATGACATAGAACTTCTAATCCTCCAGCCTCCACTGACCAAGTGTTGTACTGTAGGCATATCTTACGATGCCGGGTTTATGACTGCTGGTGACTTAACTCAGGGCTTCATGCACACTCACAAAGCACTCCGCCAACTAAGCTACATTCCCTGAGGCTATATAGATTTCCTTAAAAAAACCAACCAACCAACCAACCAAACAAACAAACCCTTTTACTTTATCTGTATGAATGCTTTGCTTGCTTGTATGTCTGTGTACTACCCGTGTGCCTGGGTACCCTTGGAGGTCACAAAAGGGCATTGGATCTTCTGGAACAGGAGTTACAAACAGTTGGGAGCATTATGTGGGTATTGGAAACTGACCTCGGTTCCTCTGAAAAGAGCAACAATTACTCTTTACCATTCTGCCGGCATCTCTTCTACCCACGCCAGTAGTTCAAAATGTCCACAGAGTTTAGGGCAGAACTCAGCACATTGTACAGACTAAGCGTTGTATTCTAACAGTTTCAGTCCCATTTGGGGGTACACTTCCCTGTGTTTAGTGACATTTGTGTCACAAGTGTTCTACATAGTGAGTTTCTTAACAAAGTATTACCATTATAGCATTCAGGAAATAGATCTGCTGTGAACTTACAAAACACATGGGCTAGGAATTTAACTTTAGCATCTCAGTAAATATTTTGAATGTTTTATAATTGTTCAAGAGGATAGACATGATTAAATATAGAAAATATATAATAAACATCTGGTATAAGAGGAACAGAAATGGAGGCCCAGTCTTTTGATTAAAATAACTATGTATTATGGCTGGTGAGAAGGATCCCTTGGTAAAGGCACATGTCACCAAGCCTGGTGACCTGAGTTTGATTTGGGGGAACTATATGGTGAAAGAGAGAACCAACTCCTGCTAAGTTGTCCTCCAATCTCCACAAATGCACCATGACACATGTGCGTGAGCGCACATACACACGCATACCACACACACAATTATAATAATAATAAAGATTAAAGTGATAAAGATTAAGGTGACTATTCTGGGTGTGTTGACACATGTCTTAAATTCCATTAATCAGGAAGCAGAGGCAGGTGGAGCTCTGTGAATTCAAGGCCATCCTGGTCTACATACGGAGTTCTAGAACAGCCAGGGCTACACAATAGAGAGAATCCATCTCAAAAAAAAAAAAAAGGCAAGTATATTATTATTACCTTATTATCAAAATAAGGGGAGCTGGAGAGATGGCTCAACTTGTAAGAACATCGACTGCTCTTGCGAAGGTCCTGAGTTTAAATCCCAGCAACTACACGGTGGCTCACAACCATCCGTAACGAGATTTGATGCCCTCTTCTGGAGTGTCTGAAGGCAGCTACAGTGTACTTACATGTAATAAATAAAACTAAAAAAAAAAAAAAAAAAAATTCAAAATAAGGTGTTTTTTTGTTTTTTTTTTTTTTTCGTTTTTGAAAATTAGAAAGGCAAAGAGAGAGGGGTGGGGCTACAGATGGGGTTGTACTTTAGATGACTAATACAAGCTTAGTATTTGAGCTCCAGGTGTCTGGTTGGTAGTTTGAGAAGGTTAAGGAGCCCTTCAGAGGTGGATTGCTGAAGGCAGTATGTCATCACCAGGAGTTTGAAAATGTACAACCTTCTCCCACTTCCTGTTCACATCCCTTCCTTCCGGTGTGTGGATGGAAAGAGCGTGCAGATGCTCTCTGAGCTCCCTGCTCCACCCCTCTGTCGACATGCCTTCTTGCCGAGTCTCTGGAACCATAAGCCAAAGTCAAGGCTTTCTGTCTTATCTTACCTTTGGTTGTGGTATTTTATCACAGCAATGAAAATTAACTGATACAACTGAGGAGAGAAGAAGAGAGAGACAGAGAGAGAAAGAGAGATAGAGAGAGAGATAGAGATAGAGAGAGAGAGAGAGAGGGACAGAGAGAGGGACAGAGAGAGGGACAGAGAGAGACAGAGAGAGAGAGAGAGAGAGAGAGAGAGAAAGAGAGAGGGGGACAGAGAGAGGGACAGAGAGAGACAGAGAGAGAGAGAGAGAGAGAGAGAGAAAGAGAGAGAAAGACAGAGAGGGACAGAGAGAGGGACAGAGAGAGAAAGAGAGATAGAGAGAGACAGAGAGAGAGAGAGAGAGAGAGAGAGAGAGAGAGAGAGAGAGAGAGAGAGAGAGAGAGGGACAGAGAGAGAGGGACAGAGAGAGAGAAGAGGGCCAGCACTGGCCTTTGAGAATGCTATAGAAGTTCTAAAAATTGTGTAATGCAAGCAAATGTAAGTGGTATAAAGAATTCTATTTTAAAATTAGTTTACTTTTGCTTTTGTTTGTTTGGTTTGAGACAGGGTCTTGTTTACATAGTTTTATCTTGATTGAAAGTCTCTATGTAGACCTGGCTGACCTCAAAATGGCAGCGATCCTCCTTTCTTGGTGCCTGAGTGCTGGAACTGCAGGTGTGAGTCACCACGTTTGCCTTTGGAGACCTAGAGATAGTTTACAAATGCGCTTTTGTCGGGCGGTGGTGGCTCACGCCTTTAATCCCAGCTTTTGGGAGGCAGAGGCAGGTGGATTTCTGAGTTTGAGGCCAACCTGGTCTGCAGACTGAATTCCAGGACAGTCAGGGCTACACGGAGCAACCCTGTCTCGAAAAACCAAAAGAACAACGACAACAACAACCAAAAAATGCAGTTTTGTTGCTTTAGATGTAGTTAAAAGATAGTTTTACTTAGCACACAGGAGCCCTTGGTTCCCTTCCCCCATAACATAAACAACCCACAAAAACTACAAAAGAAATCAAAAGGAATGCTAGCATTTATTTGCCACATTGTTGTGGTATTTAATATTAATTGGGTTTTCTACCCCACCTGGGATTATTTACTTCCTGGATAAAAGACACAAAACTTTTATACTTATATTAAGCCTTTGAAGCACTAGAGATGGGCAGATATCTATCCTCTAAGTTATTGACATCTACTTCACTATCAATAACCCCAAGCTATAACTTACTAAATTCTGCCTAGGCCATTCCTATTCCAATTGGTCAGCTCTCATGACCATATATTCATGATTCGCCTATCCTGAGGCATCTTCTCCTCTGTCCACTTTCTCTCTCTCCACCAAAGCCCTGCCTGCCTCTCTTCTGCCCCGCTATAGGCTGTAGGCATCTTTACTGACCAATCAGGGATAAGTTGTGGGGCAAGGTCACATAGTATTACTAGCTGTACGTGCGGATCTCCTCCTCTGTCGTAATCTGGACCAGTATTTAGCATTACAATACGTAGTAGCAGACAAAAGAGGAAAAAGCCAGTTTTTTTAATGTTAGGTAAACATTCTATTAATTTGCATAATTTAGGTAATTAAGATAGGGATTGAAATGGCTTACATAACGCTTATTATTTCTTCGAGACAGGGTTTCTCTGTATAGCTCTGGCTGTCCTGGAACTCACTCTGTAGACCAGGCTGGCCTTGAACTCAGAAATCCACCTGCCTCTGCATCCCAAGTGCTGAGATTAAAGGCCTGCGCCACCACCGCCCGGCCAATACCTGTTATTGTTATTAAAGGGGTTTGGTTTCAGTATACAGTTTGTGTTGGGCCATTGCCCAAGCTGGTTTCAAACTCACGGTCCTACTGACTCAGCCTCTCTGGTACTAGGATTGTGGATTATGCCACACTTAGCAATATATCCTTCTTAGAGAGGGATATTAAAATATCAGAATTCAAACAATGGATGGTGGCACATGTCTGCAATTCAAGGACTCAAGAGGATAAGGTGAGTTGGAAGCCAGCCTAGGCTACAGAGAAAGCTCAGGGTTAGCCTGGGCAAGCATCAACCACCATGGCAACATCCAACTAAGCATGGTAGCTGACTTGAAGTATCTCAGCCCTCCGGAGGTGAAGGCAGGAATGTGCTGTCCAAGGTCATCTCTGGTTACACAGTGACTCAGAGGTCACCCTAGAATTCCAGAGACCCTGTGTCAAAACACAAAGCAAAACAAAACAAGAACAACAAAATAGGGAGAAAATGGTTGTAAGTCATTTATGGGATGAAATGGTGCATTTCGAGTGTCAGCTTGATGCTTGATGTGTTTGACATGGAAATAAACCCCTTGACAAGTCTTTGAGGAAGTTTCTGAACTTGATTCCTTGAGGTGAGAAGACACCCCCTCCCTCCCACCTTAAATGTGGGTAACCAGGGTTGAGTCCTTGGCTGCATCAAAAGGAGAAAATGAACCGAATGCCAGCACCCCGACTCTGGACGCAGTGTGACCCGCAGCCCCACGCTTTCACCACCACGAAGCATAATCTCAGACCTAGAGCTAAAATAAAGCCCTTCCTTAAGCTGCCTGTGTCAGCCTGTGTCCGGTGGTTTGCACACCAATAAAGAAAGTAACTAATACGCTGTACTAGAGACGTGTGATGTCACCAAATTAAGCTTCCTAGGTTCCAGGCTAAAACCTGTGTGTGACCCGAGAGAAAGAAACAAGTGAGATGGTGTGGTGACCGTGGGCAGGGTCAGGGCTGTCCACCTGAACCCTACAAAATCAAAAAGTTGCCTTGGCTAAATACATCTTGGAGAGGGCACTTTGTAAAGCTAGATTTTGACCATCATGTTATTTCTCCATCCTATTTTCTCGTCATGTGTGTGCTGTGGCAACCAGAGACCCAGACAGCAGAAATGAAGTCAGAAGGCAGGGAGGGGTGGCGTTCTCAACAGAAGGACCCACTAAAATCAGAAACTGAAGAGTTTAGGGAAAGAATAATGCTGATTGGCTGAGCTCCAAAGGATTTGGCTTTGAAAACCTCGCTGTCTCCTGGAGTCAGCCTGAGTGGAGGGAGGCTGGTCATAGAAAAGCTTTTATTAAGTCTTATATGGAAATCTGGGGTTCCCCATATCATGAAACCAGCAGCCATTCTCTTGGGAAGGTGGCTATTAAGCATTCACAAACTAGTGCTTTTAGGTCTATAGGATTTTCTGTTGGTTTAGAGACTGCACCTACCTACTAAGTTCCTCCCCCCCAAACCAAAACCAAATACTATGTTTCCCCTTGCTTTCTAAGAGAAGCGGACACTTAATATCAGTTCTTTGTGGCTTTTCATTAAGAATACTAACCATTGCTTCAAAATAGAAATCAGAGAGGAGTGTCTCCTGGCCTAAAATTTTTGTTAATTCGGCTCTCAGACAAACAATGATAGCTAAGGACAAAGGATCCACTAAGAACAAAAGGTAAATTGGTGGAGCATTTGCTTTAACACTTTAGACTTAGAATGACCCCAAGACTCTTCTCTTTCCTGTTGTTTTGTGGTCACATGACCCTATCCCTCCTTTGGAGACTTCCAGGTCTCTTCAATTCCTTCACAGAAAAAGTGATACCAGCTGAGCCATAAACAATGGGGGCAGAGACCAGATGTGGAATAAGGCTGAAGAAGTCAGGCCACAGGCATTGTATGTAAGAGAGAACTCACACAAAGGCGATATCCCAACCATTGTCACCCAACCATATTTGAGCCGAAAAGGTCCCTGTTATCTTGGAGAGTTGGACATATTTTATTCAGAATATTATTTCTTTCCCCTACATTCTGCCCCCTCCCCCAAATGTGTTGAAGACTTGTTTGGGAAAAAAAAATGTGTGTGTGCGCACACTCGTGATTCTAGCCTCTAGGAGGCTGAGCCTAGACTGCAAAGTTGAGGATGCCAGCAGGCATGGTGATACAAACTTGTAATCTCTAGTTTGGGAAATAGAGGCTAGGAAATCAGGTGTTCAAGGTCACCCTTGGCTTTGTAGAGTTTGAAGCAATCGGGGTTAGCATGGGGCCTTGTCCTCTCCCTCAAAAATTAAAAGAAATATGTGAAAAGGATTTTATAGCTATAAATATTTTTGGAACTTCTCTACTGCCCTGTCTTTAGTTTCAACTCGAATGAAACTGCGTGAACCGGAAAGTGTACTGTGGTAGTTCGATCACCATGGCAAGGCTTAGGGCTCACTTTTTTCTTATTCTGGTGGAGCCCGTGAGGCAGAAGACGGCAAGCAAGGCCTCCTACATGCTAGGCAAATGTTCCAGGACTGATAACAGGCAAGCCCATGTTCAGGTTTTGTGATCAAATTTCTAATGTCTTTTTTTTTTTTTTTTCCCAATTCAAAGAGGGTTTCGTGTGCTATAGCCCCAAGATAGCACTCTTATCTTGCAGGCTGTGGAGTCTGGCTTCAATATCAAGTGTAGGGGTGGGTGTAGAGAGTTCTTTTGGTGAGTGCAATAGCTGAGTGTCTAATTCTGCACTCAGAAAAGAGGAAGAGAGAGCACAGGTTTGGGGTCATCACGGCCTAAACACAAGACTCTGCTGCCTACAAAGTTCTTTGGTATGTGTGCTCTTCATCTGTTTAGTCCGTATGACGGAGCACTTTTTTAAGAGTCTGAGCAGAAGTATAGCTAACAAAGCTAGGTCAAGCAAGTACTTCAAAGGGCTGCTCAAGGGCGTGTGTGTGTGTGTGTGTGTGTGTGTGTGTGTGTGTGTGTGTGTGTGTGTGTATGTGTTGGGGGAGCAGTCGGACTGTTTTTAAAAACAAAAGAAAGTTCTTGATATCCCTGGGTCTCTCATCACCCCCATTTGTTTGTTTTATTGAGGCAGACTCTCACTTTGTAGCCAAAGGTGGTCTAGAATCACATGTCCTCTGGCCTCAGTTTCCCAAGTGCTAGAATTATAGGCAAGTGTTCCACTATGGTCAAGGCTCCCATTTATATTAGTTATTTAAAATTATTATTTTTTTCATTTACTTGATGGACTGGTGTGTTGAAGGACAGGGGACAGGGCCCTCACACATTAATCACTAACTAAGAAAATGCCTCACAGACTTGCTTACAGGCCAATCTGATGGAGGGATTCTCTCATTTGGAGATGACGATGGTTTGTTTCAAACTGACAAAGGAACCAGTCCAATAGCTTTTCGAAATGAGTTCTCTTCCTCCACCACTCGGGGTTACAGGACACAGCAGACCAGCTCAGCAGCCGCCCTTACCCATCACTCATCTCATTTGCTCTTTTTTGGTTGTTGAGGTTGTGTCCCAGGCTATCCTCTGGAATTATAAGTGTGCACCGGTATGGCTGACAGCTGGAACAATGGCTGGAGCCTATGCATAGACAAGGATAAGGCAATTGGCACTTCTGGTCTGGAAGGGGAGAAATGATTTCTGCAATGTTTCAGAAAAAAAGTTCATTGGTCCACTAGTAAACGATTTAAAAAATGTGTCACTGATACACAATTGCATGATAAGATCACAACAATTATAGCAATGAAAAACAAAGCTGGGGTAAAAAGGTTTCCCTAGGGAAGACAAGCCAGGCTGGCCTTGAACTTATGACCCTTTTCTTCTGCCTCTCAAATGCTGAGAATATAGGTATGCCCTACTGTACCTGGCTAAAAGGTTTGAATTTTATTTGTTAAAACATGACCTGCTAGGGCCGGGCGGTGGTGGCGCACGCCTTTAATCCCAGCACTTGGGAGGTAGAGGCAGGTGGATTTCTGAGTTCGAGGCCGGCCTGGTCTACAGAGTGAGTTCCAGGACAGCCAGGGCTAAATAGGGAAACTCTGTCTCAAAAACCAAAACAAACAAACAAACAAACAAACAAAAACATGACCTGCTGGCTTTCAGGCTATAATTACTTCAATTGTATTTTTTCTATTTTTCAAATTTATTTCTTATAATGTGGGGCAATATACCTTGTGAGTGCATGATGCTAGGAAAGATCCTGGGGGAGCTGGAGTAGGGGCATTATCCTTAAGATACATACATATACATATATGTGTATATATAATTTTCAAGGATTAAATAAAATATTTTGCTGAAGATATTTTTTACATATAATACATTCTGATCAGGGTTTCTCCTCTCCCATCTCCTCCCCAGAAATATTAGTTGAAAATTGTTTTTTTTTTTTAAAGATTTATTTATTTATTTTATGGGTATGAGTACAGTGTAGCTGTACAGTGTACTATGAGCCATCATGTGTGGCTATGAGCCATCATGTGTGGGGCTGCTGGGAATTGAACTCGGGACCTCTGCCAGCCTGCTCGCTCTGGCGTAATACACTGTAGCTGTCTTCAGATGCACCAGAAGAGGGTGTCAGATCTCATTACTGGTTGGTTGTGAGCCACCATGTGGTTGCTGGGATCTGAACTCAGGAACTTTGGAAGAGCAAGCAGTCAGTGCTCTTAACCGCTGAGCCATCTCGTCAGCACGGAGGATAATGGAACTTTAAGATGTGGGGTCTGGTAGAAGTAAGCGGCATCACCGAGGAAGGACTTGATGGGCTATTGACACCACTGAAGCTCTGCCTCCTGGCCATCCTGCCTCCTGGTCAGAGGAACAGGCTTGCTGCATCACGTGATCACCACCGGAGGCCTTGGCTATACCGCAGGCCCAAAGACCATAGTGCCAAGTGAGAGTGCCGAATCTGCCTGCCCAAGCAAACCTTCCTTCCTCTAAGAGACGTAGGTCCTTAGGTATTTTGTCACAGTAAAAGAAAGGTGACAGAAACTGCCGGAGTAGTTTAGGAAGGAGTGTGCGCCGGTGTGACCTGAGCTGGTGATCAGAATTCACGCGTAGGGAAATGAAATACGTGTAAAACTCCAGAGCTGAAGTCTTTCGTTTCCAACTAGAACTGGATACATCACTAGGAACTTGTGAATCTCTCCCTCCACCAAATAACAACGAACCTTATTCTTTCATAGTTCTGCCTACTCCAAGGCAGTAATATTGACACTCGGAGTGGTCCATGTTCTGGATTTCATAAGCTGCATCCTCGTAGCATCTATCTTAGCTGGATTTTATTTTCTTCCTCTTCCCATTTCCTTTCCCGACCGTCCTTTCTTTCTTTTTTTTGTGGTAGGGACCCATCTATATCCCAGGCTATCTGTGAATTTATTATGTAGTTGAGGATGACCTTGGACTCTGGATCCTGTTCCCTCTACCTCCAGAGCGCTGGGAAACAGGCAGTCTTGCGAAGCCTGATTGATGCACCGTGGGCCTAGAACTCAGGGCTTTGTGCATGCTAGGCAACGACTTTACCACTGAACTACCTACGCTAGCTTGGCATTTGTTTTTTTTTTTTATCTGAAGACTGGAAATTACATCTGACCTGAAGCTTGGACTTGGGCTAATTTAAAATTTTTATTTTGCAAAGATGCTTACAGGTATTGTTTTCTACTTCAGTTATTATCAGTCTAAGAGGCAGGTCTTTTCTGGTTGTATCCGCTTTAGTGACGGTAATGGGACTGACTGAGAGTCAGGTGATACAAATTCTCTGTTATCTTTTATCTAATTGCTTTAGCATTCCTAGTGATAGTCCCCCAAATCATTTACGTTGTCAGCAGTATTTGGCAGATTGCAATCACCTCCGGTACTTTCTCCTCTTTTGGAAAGACGTCCTCACGGAGTAAATAGTTAACTGCACATTTTAAAAAGGTGCAATTTAAGGCACAGAGGCACATGCTTGTAATTCCAGCAACTGGGAGGTGACGGTGGAAGAAGTTCAAGGTTAGCCTCTGCTAAGCCAACCTGGGTTACATGAAACTCTGTTGGAAAAAAAAGTTAGAATTTAGGGGCTGCAGACATGATCAAGAGGTGCAGGGCTTGCCTACCTGTGCGGAACCCTATTCATCCCGTGGCGTCCACATCAAACATGTACCATGTAATGAGCACTGATTATTTAATATTCACAAAACTATCACCAGAATCAAGAGAGTGATTCTGTCTCTCCAAGATAGCCCTTTACTCTTTTATATATTTGGAAATATTCATTCATTTATTAAAAATAAAAACCCACAAAGAAATCAGGATTGAGCCAGGCCTGGTGGCACACTCCTTTAATCCCAGCACTTGGGAGGCAGAGGCAGGTGGATTTCTGAGTTCGAGGCCAGCCTGGTCTACAGAGTGAGCTCCAGGACAGCCAGGGCTATACAGAGAAACCCTGTCTCGAAAAACCAAAAAAAAAAAAAAAAAAAAAAAAAAAAAAAAAAAAAAAAAAAAAAAAGTGCCAAATAGGCAGGTGTTAAAAGGAACAGCTTGGATCCATGCAGAAAGTGTATATTAATTACAGAATGGAAAGAGAAAAGGCTCATGGGAAAAAAGCGCTGAACAATTCTGATAGTTTCCGGTTGGGTAGAGGAGAGAGAAGCCATCCTGCATGGGGGTGCCCACCTGTAATCCCAGCACTCCAGAGGCCAAGGGAGCAAGATTGTTGCAAATTGTAGGTCTTTATCTACAGAGGGATTTCCAGGCTGGGCAGGGCCGCAGCTAAAGCCAGTCTTAAATCAAAGGAAGAAACAATAGAAAAAGTTACACCTGCGCAAAGAATGGCACTTCTGAGTTTCAAGACTGGCCTATGGACTTAAACCAAACAAAAGCTGCCTGCCCCCGCACCCCCCAACTCCTGATGGCTACCTGCCTGGAAGTATCCAGTGGTTTCTAAGCCTCAGGATACCTTTCTCGGAAGCTCTAGTTATTCATTAAATTCAAACAAAGTACTATTAAGGCTATTTTCCTTTGCACATATGGCTAGCCTATCCAGTATCAATAGAAAGTTATAACTACTTATTTTTTTTTTTTTTGAGAAATAGTCTTGCCTGTCTCAGCTTCCTAAATTGGACAATAACACACATTATTATCACCGGGATATTTCAGACACAAGCAGCTTTTTATTTGGTTTTGTTTGTTGTTTCCCTTTTGGACACGGGGTCTCATGGTACAGCCTCTGGCCTGGAGACCTGGGACTCACTCAGTGTGTAAATCAGGCTGATCTCTAATTTGCAGTGCTCTGGGACTATATGGGTTCATCACCATGCTAAGCCTCTTGAAAATAAAATTCTTTTAATAGACAAGGCCTCACTATGCTGCCAAGAGAATCTGGTCTCAAACAATCATCCTCTTCCTCCTTCTGGTTTGTTCCTTGAGACCTGGTTTCTCTGTGTAACCCTGGCTATCCTTGAACTTGATCTGTAGACCAGGATGGCCTTGAGCTCAGGGATCATCTGCCTGGGATCATAGGTGTGTGTGGCTACCACCTGTCCACATTATTTTTACTATTATTGTAAGTATCTCTAATAACAACTTTTCTCCTAACAGATAATTTTGCTACTGCTTCAGTATTTTCCTCTCAGACAACACAAGTTTTAGAACTGGATCACTTGGCCTTTTCCCTTCTTAGGTCTGTAACTCCAGGATTGAATGCCCCTTTTTGCCTTCCTTGGACACCAGGCATATATGTGATTCACAGACATAAAAAATAGCATTTATATACTATAAAGAAATAATTTTAAAATCCTGACTACTATAAACACTGAATTTAGAACATTTTGGGGTCACTATATGGTGGTTCTTTTAAGAAATTACCATTTTGAAAATGATTAAGAATGAACTCTTTCCAGGGCTTGAGATATCCCTGTTCTTTGTGATTTTGAGATGAGGGTCTTGTTCCGTTGGCCAGGCACATCTAGAACTAGCTAGGTCAAAGACTATCCTTTCTCAGCTTTCCCAGTAGCTGAGATTAAAGGCATGTACTGGTACACCAGGTTTGTAGAGTAATTCTTCAGTGTTTTGAGAAACGGGTAACCCTAATTCATTTAGGCAAGGTTGGCCTCAGACTCACAATGTAGCCCAGAGTGGTCTGGAGCGCCCTAATGTGGTATAGGCTGACTTTGAACTGATCCTCATGCCTCACTTTCCAGGCACTTAGATTACAGACCTGCACCACACCTGGTTTACATGGTACTGATAAGCCAGGGCTGCTTGCATGCTAGGCACAACCAAGCTACATCCACAGCCCAACATTCAAATCTGCGGAACTAGATCTGCTTGCTACCCATGAATTTGTCCTGACCTAAAACACTACTGTGCATGGGTCCATATGTACTCCTAAGCCCCCAAAGGGTGATCAAGATATTTTTTAGCTGGGCTTGGTGGTTCATACCTATAATCCTAGCACTCTGGGGATGGAGACAGGAGGATTTCAAGTCTAACAATATCTGTACCCGATGGCTCCAGCCCATCGTCCTAACACAAGGCAGGAGAATCACAAGCCGGAGGCCAGCCTGGGTTACAAAGTGAAAGCTGTCTTAGGATGCAAACAACTAAAAAGGACTCAAAGAACAAGACCTTTCTCCCACCGTGTCCAGCCCGTGAGACAGGGAAGCCCGGAAGACTGTAGGGAGCCCTGCACTGCACGGAGCGGCATGGTCATGCTCGTACTCGGTTCGGAATGGTAGAGACCCTTCTTACATTTAGGCAATATTTTATAAAACGTTCACCAGGAGGGGAGGAGGTTTAAGGGTTAAGAGGTCACAGATCGTGGCACTATCCAAGAGGTTGGAAGTCATTTTAGATCAAGCTACTTTACTAGCCTCCCCAAAAGCCAACCAGCCAACCCAGATGGTGCACAGTCTAGGGTGTGGCTCAGTTGCAGAATGCTTGCCAAAAGTGAATGAAAAGAAACCCTGTGGGGGCTGGAGAGATGGCTCAGTGGTTAAGGGCACTGACTGCCCTTCCAGAGGTTCTGCGTTCAAATCCCAGCAACCACATGGTGGCTCACAACCATCTGTAATGAGATTGGGCGCCCTCTTCTGGTGTGTCTGAAGACAGCTACAGTGTACTCACATATATAAAATAAATAATCTTAAAAAAAAAAAAAAAAGAAAGAAACCCTGTGTTCAGTTGCCAGCACTGCAGAAGTCAGGCATGATGGGCACCCCTGTAATCCAGCTCTCAGGAGAGGAAGGAAGGTCAGAAGCTCCAAGACAGCCTTGGGTTTGAGGCCAACCCGGGCTATGAGTTACCTTGCCTGCCTGCCTGTATGTCTGTCTCTGTCTGCCTATCTTTCTCTCTCAGACACACTCCCCTCAAATAGTGCTGACATGCGCTAGTTTAGTCCTTATCTATTAACATTCTAGGTATCCAATGTGACTTATGTTGCTATCTGACCCGACAGAAAACTGGGAGAGTAACAAACTTTCCTAGCCAGAACATTTGTCTGTGTGCTGTGGCGCTAGGCTTTCCTGCAGAGCCTTGTACTGCATTACTGAGATACACTTCCAGCCCCCAAATTAATAAGACCGATCTGTATTTTTTTGGGCCTGTTTTGGTCTTCGTAGCCCAGCGTGGAGTCCTCCTGCCTCCACCTCCCAAGTGCTGGCTTACAAAGCGTGTCATCACTGAGCTGGACTTTCTGCTTCCTTCCGTCTCGCTGTCTGCAGAAGCAACATCTCTGCTCGCTAACTGCAACAGTGACTCTGCTTGCTAGAATAAAGCGGTCCATGTTTACAGTGAAGATTAAAGTTAGTTAAAGTCTGCACACGAAAGCCAGGGAGGTAGTTCAGTCAAATGCTTGTCTAGGAAACATGAGGTCCTGGGTTCAATCCCCGACCTGAGGGGGAACAAAAAGCACAAAGTCTTTACCTTGTTGCAATCTTGCCTTGTATCACACCTTTCCGCTTATGTCTAACTGTAACTTGTAGGTGGCGGATGTACCACACTGGTGGGATGTTTGTCTAGCAAGCTCACCTCCGTAGGTTCCACTCCCTGTCTGTTCCCTTTTGCTGTCCCAGCTCCTCTACTATGGTGCTGGACTAACACTTACTCTATGCTAAGTCTCAACTCTACCACCGACAAACACACAAGCCCGGCTTCCCCCTTTCAACCACACACGTACTGGGATGTTAGGCATACCTAGGGGAACACGTATGGTAAGTCAGAACAAATCATATTACTTCCTCTCCCACGGAACAGCTATGTGGTTGACACTGCACCATGAAAGCAGTGTAACGACTTCACAGCAAGCTGAACAAACACAAGTGGAAAAGCAGACTTCTGCCACATTTTACTAGCTCATGAGAATATGAGATAAAAGGA